>NW_006921664.1:6275897-6277023 GCF_000298275.1 Orycteropus afer afer | reverse complement strand
AGGGAATACTGTTAGATAGATAGAGACAAGTTTTGATTTGGGTGAAGAAAAGGGTAATATACCAAATGTGAGTGATCAATATAGTGGCATTGAGGAAGAGAAAGACATAGAAAGGTACATGGGAAGTACAGACAACAAAGATGAACCCTTTTGCACATATAGTACGGCTTGGTCAGTAAAGGCAAACACAGGTATATAGGTGGATAAATGGGTGGACAGGCTGAAATATTAGGTATGTATATAAAGTGGAGAGTGCACCCAAGAACATGTATAGGGTTGGCAGACAGTAGTCCAATATCTTTATGTGTACGATCTGAATTCCCAGGTGTATAATGGGGCTGACAAGGGGCAAGATTGTAGTCACTGCTTGGTCACAGCCAGCTACCCAGAGGGACCGAGTAGTTGAATCTGTGGGCTCGGGACCATAGTCACAGAGGACATCAAGCTCAAGTGGCATAACATACTACACAAAACACTGTTCCACCTCCTACTGTGGAGAGTAGCGACTGAGATCTTAAAAGCTTGCAAGCTGCCATCTAGATGCAATGATGGGTCTCTCCTCATCCAGAGCCAAGAATAATGAAGAAAACCAAAAATTCATGGAAACAATTAGTCCTAGCAACTGGTACACCATCCGATCTGCAGCCTATACGACTATGAGACCAGAAGAAACAGATAGTGCTCGGCTACTACTGTCAACCACTTGGAAGATGATCTTTGTAGGAGATCCTGGATAGATAGGGAGAACAATGTGGAACAAAACTCAAAATCATCTGGGAAAAAAAAGGGGGGAACAGGTTTTCTGGCCCAAGGGAGCCTGGTGGAACCACTGAGACTATGGCCCCTAGCTGTCCTTCAGGTCTGGAATTGAACACACACCTGTGGCTTCCAGCCAAACAATAGATAGGCATATCAATTGAGCATTTACCTGAGGTAGATACACTCCTTGGAGAGAATAAGCATGAGAGAAAGAAGGGCTGCTCAGGCACAGGGAGACAGCTCATGGGGCAGTAGTGCATGGAGGGATGAACACAGGGAAGAGGTAACTATCAGGAGGAAGTATGAGGGGAGATGTTGCATTGTGCTAAATTGTGGTCAATGTCATGAGACAAAGTGTATGTGAACT
>NW_006921664.1:6273466-6275106 GCF_000298275.1 Orycteropus afer afer | reverse complement strand
ATTTGAACCTCCAGCCTTCTGGTTAGCAGTAAAGTGCCCTAGGCACCATGCTACCAGAGCTCCTATATATATATATATATATATAAATGTAATTTTCTGTATACATACATATATATATGTCAATTTTCTGTATACATCAAAAAACATTTTATTAACATTTAAAGTGAAATAGTAAAGAGGGAAGATGGCAAGATGGTGGAATGGGCTGACAAGCTACAACGATGCTCTGCAACAAAGCAATGAGAAACCAATTGAAACCAATACAGAAGATGATCCTGGAGCCCTGATGTTTGAAGAGAAAGATAAAGAAGTGAATTAAGTACCAACTAGTAGGAAAACCTGAATGAAACAGTGATTAAGAAGACAAATGGAGCTGTGGACAGCCAAGTGTCCTGAAGGGACAGCCATTTTGAATATTTCCTGAAAGCTACCTAAGAATCAGCTCTGCTCACCAAGGCTGCATTGACAAGAACTACACTGGTGCCTGATGACCAGAAAGTATAATGGCAAGGAAAGGCTCAGTGCACCTGTGGACTGCCAGCAATTGTCCTGAAGGTGCAGCCATTTTGGATGTTTCCAAGCAGCCAGTCCAGCCATTTGGTGTGCAGGTGGCCTTCTTGCTTGAACTGTTACCTGGTACTGTGCTCTACCTGTCAAGGACAGCATGGACAACCACAATGGAGACTGACAACTGGAGAGGAGTGATATTCCCCTTGATACTCTTGTGCCCTGGCCCCTCTTGGTGAATAGGGGTGTGGTCATCTCCCAAACTCCACCCACCTTCTTGACCTTCAAGGGCCCCTTCCTAGTCTGTGCCCTAGCAGAGCTTGAGTGCCATGCCCTGCCCCTCAGTTTTGTTTTTAAAATATTTTTATTTTTCTCCTTTATTAATTTACTTTTTTTTTCTTTTCTATGACCTGATTTTTGTTTTCCCCCTAATATTTTACTCTTGCTCCTTTCTCTCACTCTTCCCTTCTCAGATAGTGTGGATTTTTCTCTTTTTCTTATTAGCTTTCTTTATATATTTTTTAAATTCTTAAAACATTTTGAAAATTTTTCTTCTTATTTATGGCATTTCCTTATTTTTTTGTGATGGTTCCTCTTTGTTTCTGTGGTTTGAGGTTTTTGTTCTCTTGTTTTAGTTCTTTTGGTGTTTTTTAATTTTTTTTCTTGTCTCACTGAATGGGAGACAGCAACTGTCCCATCCAACCCAGGTATACCTGCACTTCCTGGATCTCCACCCACTAAGTGAGGGCCACCACTTGCTTTTGCACCAGCTGACCAATGATAGACAACAGCCAATACCAACTCCACTCACCCTCAACTGCTCTTTGCTAACAGTCGACAAAGAACTATGCACACACTATCATTCTGTACTATACCCACCAGGAAACAGGTGGTGAGGGCCTAAGTTCTAACAACTAGTGAATAGAGTACCTTGCTCACATGGAAATATCAAAACAAAGTAAATGAGGGAAAAAATCCTGTGTAAATCACAACAATATACAACAACGAACTAAATTATAACACCCCAGTGTCTTGGAGCTCTGGTAGCATAGTGGCTAAAGCACTTGACTGCTAACCAGAAGGCTGGCGGTTCAAACCCACCAGCCACTCCTCGGAAGGAAGGTTGGGCAATC
>NW_006921664.1:6271474-6273115 GCF_000298275.1 Orycteropus afer afer | reverse complement strand
ACCCCTCCTTGGGTTTCTGAGGCAGTATCACTACGGAAGTAGGATTGCCCAACCTTCCTTCCAAGGAGTGGCTGGTGGGTTTGAACCGCCAGCTTTCTGGTGAGCAGTCAAGTGCCTTAGGCACTATGCTACCAGAGCTCCTATAGGAAAACAATACAAGAAATAATTGACAAAAAAACCAAAACGTTAGAAATTATTCAAAAACAATAAACAGAAACACAGATTAATACTAAATTTTCAGAAATAGATAACATATTGAATGAATAAAAGATTAGAATTGAATCAATGGAAGACACAATTAATGAGATTGAAGACAAATGACTAAATACTACTTTCTTAAGGGACCAATCAGACAAAAGCTCAAAACATAATGAAGCCTAAGATTCATTTGGAGTACTGTTCTGGTTACCTAGTGCCACTCTAACAAGAATATAACACAAATGGGATGGCCATAGCAAGCAGGAGTTTATTCTCTTACAGTTTGGAGGCTTTAAGTCCAAGATCAAAGTGCCAGGCTCTAGGGGCTGGGTGAAAGCCCCTCAAACTTGGGATCCAGCTCTGCCTCCTGCTCCTGGCCCACTGGAGCTAGAGGTGTTTCTTCACTCAGACAGCTGCTGCCTACTGAAGCTGGGAAGTCCGAGGTTGCCAAGTAAAAAGGCACAGTCCTGATGTTACCAAACCACACAGCAGGCCATTAATTTAAGTTCATTTTAAGTCAAGGTTGGCAGAGCATGGCAGGCTGTTGAACCATGATATGGCTATATGTGGGGTCCAAGCATGCCATAAGCTGGAGACCAATCCCAAGGCTTCTTATATACAGGAAGCAGACCACTTCCCAAATGAAGCTACTCAGCTACTTGTGGTAGATTCCACCATGGAATTGATTACTACTCTCATCGTGGAGAATAACTACCACCAGCTGCCCAGCCAAGTTGACACACAAATATAACTACCACAAATATCATTATTCCAAGAGGAATAATCCACATGTAATCAGAATTCCAGAACAGGAAGAGATAAAACACAGAGAAAATTGTTGAAGATTTGTTAGAAGAGAATTTCCCTAATATGATGAAAGATGAGAATATGTCCATTCAAGAATTCCAATGAACCTCAAAAAGGATAGACCTCAAAAGAAAATCACCAAGACATATCATCATCAAACTCACCAAAACCAAAGACAAAGAAAGAATTCTGAAAGCAGTATGGGAAAAATGAAAAGTTACCTACAAAGGGCAACCATTAAGACTAAATTCTAACTTCTTGGCAGAAACCATGCAGGTGAGAAGGCAATGGGATAATATATATAAAACCCTGAAATAAAAAAAAAAAAAAATCCAACTAAGAATTACTTACTCAACAAAATTGTCCATCAATTATAAGGGTGAAAAACAACAATGAGGTACCATCTTGCTGCAGCACTAGTAGCAAAGTTCAACAAGACAGAAAATAACAAATGATGGCAAGGTTGTGGAGAGATTGGGACTCTCATACACTGCTGGTGGAACTGTAAAATGATACAACCATTGTGGAAAGCAGTATGGCGATTCCTTCAAAAGTTGTAATTAGAAATACCATTTGACCCAGCCATTCCATTACTAGGTATATACCCTAAAGAAGTGAGAGTCATGACAAGAACAG
>NW_006921664.1:6265029-6268786 GCF_000298275.1 Orycteropus afer afer | reverse complement strand
ATCTTTAAAACCAGACCAACTTTACAAAAGATGTAAAAGGAGTCCCTTGGACAGAGAAGTAATAACAGCAAACAACAACCCACGATTAACACACATGATGACATAACCCAGAAACAAACCCAGTGACACACTTATCCAAAGTAAAATAAGCTTATAAGGCTGTAACAGAGAACCAGAGACATCAATTGGTAAATGAGGACAACTACAAACCAAAAGAGGGAAAAAATAGTGTAGTTATAGAACTTCTAAATGGTGAGGCAGTCAAGACAATTGTGAGATAGAACAGACTATTTTAAACTTGAGAAGAGAATTATAAATTACAGGGTAACTTCAAAGAAGAATTGTAAACTGTCACATCAAAATAAAAAAGAGCATAGGCACAAATACTTAGCATATACTAAAACAACAGCAATGAAGGAGATGACAACACAACTCATAAACAAAATGAGGTCAGGACAGAAAATTATATGGAACACAGAAATCAGCAACACTACAAAAAAAACACATAACAAAATGACATCAATAAATTCATACTTGTCAATAATTGCAGTGAATGTAAGTGGATTAAATGCACTATTCAAGAGATGGAGAGTTGCAGCCTGGATAAGAACACATGACACATCAACAGCTATCTACAAGAGACTCACCTTCAACACAAAGGAAAAATAGATCAAAAATCAAAGGTTGGAAAAAAGATATGCCAAGCAAATGGCAACCAAAAAAGGGCAGTAGTGGCCTTATTAATTTCTGATAAAATAGACTTTGAGACAAAAACAACCATAATAGGCAAGGAAGGACATTGTATAATGATTAAGGGATCAGTTGAAGAAGAGGACATAATCATAACAAATATCTATGAACCCAATGAAAGAGCCCCAAAATACATAAAGCAAGCTTTAACAAATTTGAAAAGACAAATAGGTGACTCCACAGTAATAGTAGGAGACTTTAATACACCACTTTCAATCAAAGATAGAACAATTGGAAAGAAATTCAACAAAGACTCAGAAGAACAAAACAATGTGATTCACCAACTTGACCTTTTAGACATCTACAGAGCACTCCATGCAACAACAGCAAAATATACATTCTTTTCCAGCACACATGGAATGTTCTCTAGGATAGACCATATGTTAGGCCATTAAGCAAGCCTTAATAAATTTAAAACCACTAAGGTACTGTAAAGCATCATCTCAGATCACAATGATATAAAATTATCAACATTAGGAGGACCAATGGAAAAAGAGCAAATGCATGGAAACTGAATAACACTCTCCTCAAAAACGACTGGGTAGTAGAAGAAATAAAAAATGAAATTAAAAATTTTCTTGTATCAAATGAGAATGAAACACAACATACCAAAATCTTTTGGACACAGCAAAAACAGTGATCAGGGGGCAATATATAGCAATAGATGCACACATCAAAAAAGAAGAAATAGCCAAAATCAACATCTTAAACCAGTGTGTCCAACAATTAGAAAAAGAACAGCAGGAAAAGCCTACAGTCACCAGAAAAAGGAAATAATAAAGATGTGAGTAGAAACAAAATGAAATAGAAAATAGAAATGCAGGAGAAAAAAAAAAACAAGACTAGAAGTTGTTTATTTGAAAAGATTAATAAAATTGACAAACCACTGGCAAACTTAACAAAGGAAAAGAAGGGGAAGATGCAAATAACATAAATAAGAAATGAAAGGGGTGATGTCACAAGAGAATTGTTTTGGTTACCTAGTGCCGCTCTAACAGAAATAGCACAAATGGGTGGCTTTAACAAATAGTTCATTCTCTTACAGTTTTGGAGACTAGAAGTCTGCATTCAAAGTGCCAAGCTCTAGGGGCTAGGTGAGAACCCCATGACCTTGGGCTTCAGCTCTGCCTCTTGCTCCTAGCCTACTGGAGCTAGAGGTGTCTCTTCACTCAGGCAGCTGCTGACTGCTGAGACTAATAAGCCCAAGGTCAACAAACAAAATGGCACAATCCCAATCTTACAAAATCACATGGCAGGACATTGATTCAAGTCCATTAAGAGATCAGCAGACAAAAAGGCAAGCTGCTGAATAACAACAACTTGGCTACATGAAAGATTCAAGTGTGCCAAAAGCTAGACACCATTCCTAAAACTTCTCCTTATATATTGGGAGCAGATCCTAAAGCAGCTACCCAGCAGCTCACAGTAGATTCCACCATGGAGTTGATTACCAGTCTCATCATGGGGAATACTACATCCACCTACCCAGCCACTCAAAACCAGGCCCAGCTAAGTTGACACATAATCTTAAGTACCACAAGAACCAACAGAAATAAAAAGAATAACATCAGGATATTATGAAGAACTGGACTCCAACAAATTTGAAAACCTAGAAGAAATGGACAGATTTCAAGAAACACATTACTTACCTAAATTAACACAAACTGAGGTAGAAAACTTGAACTGACCTATAACACAAAAAGAAATTGAACAAGCCATAAAAAATGTTCTGGCCGAGATGGTTTCACAAAAGAATACTACCAATCATTCAGAGAAGAGGTGACACCACTTTTACTCAAACTATTGACAAAACATGCAATCAAGATGTCTTGATTATCACTGGTGAATGGAATGCAAAAGTTGGAAACAAAGAAGAATCACTGGTAGTTGGAAAATATGGCCTTAGTGATAGAAATGATGCTAGAGATCACATGATAGAATTTTGCAAGACCAATGACTTGTTCATTGCAAACACCTTTTTTCAACAACACAAATGGTGGCTTTACATGTGGACTAATCCAGATGGACTACACAGGAATCAGATTGACTACATCTGTGGGAAGAGACGATGGAGAAACTCAATATCATCAGCCAAAACAAGGCCAGGAGCTGACTGTGGAACAGACCATCACTGATCATATGCAAGTTCAAGTTGAATTTGATGACAATTAAAACAAGTCCATGAGAGCCAAAATATGACCTTGAGTATATCCCTCCTCATTAGCCATTCCAAACCAAACCAAACCAAAACCAAACTCACTGCTGTGGAGTCAGATCTGACTCATAGCAGTGACTCCTCCTTGGGTTTCCGAGACAGTATCACTATGAAAGTAGATTGCTACATCTTTCTTCCGAGGAGTGGCTGATGGATTTGAAGCACCAGCCTTCTGGTTAGCAGTCAAATGCCTTAAGCACTAAGCCACCAGAGCTCATTCATTAGCCACTGGAAAGATGCAAATCAAAACAACCATGAGATACCATCTTACCCCAGCATTAATAGCAAAGTTCAATGATACAGAAAATAACAAATGCTGGTGAGGATGTGGCGAGATTGGGAATCTCATACACTGCTGGGGGGAGTGTAAAATGATAAACCACTGTGGATATTGTTATGGTGATTCCTTAAAAATTTGGAAATAGAAATACCATTTGATCCAGCAATCCCATTACTAGATATATATCCTAAAGAAGTGAGAGGCAGGACACAAACAGATATATGCACATCCATGTATATCACAGCAGTATTCACAATAGCAAAAAGATGGAAACAACCTAAGGGCCCATCAGCCCAGGAATGGATGAACAAACTGTGGTGCCTACACCCAATGGAATGCTATGCAACCCTAAATAGTAATGTAGAATCTGCAAAACACCGCATAATGTGGATGAACTTGGAGAACGTCATGCTGAGTGAAATAAGTCAATCACAGAAGTACAAATATTGTATTAGTACATTACTGTAAAAGGTCAAGGAAAGGTTAATACACAGAAGGAAACTTTTTTTGTT
>NW_006921664.1:6254676-6264792 GCF_000298275.1 Orycteropus afer afer | reverse complement strand
GGTGGAATATTTTGGAAAAGGATAGCAATAATGGTGGCCCAACATGAAAAATGTCATCAATGTCCCTGAGCTATAAATGTGGAAGTTGTTATATTGCTGAATATCTTGTTGTATATGTTTTCACCACAATAAAAGGGAAAAAAAAAAGGAAAAAAAACTAAAGGGAAAAATTAGCGTAACTGAAAAAAGACAAATAAAAGCATCTAAATAACATATACAATTTCATTTCATAAAAAAAAATCACCTATGAAATTGTCTTGCCATACACAAATGATAAATTAAGTGCAAATTCATAAATAATAATTATTTTTTTACATATAAGGTTGAAAATGTTACAAAGACTAATAATCACTATTTTCAAGGTGAAATAAGATTTTACAACACGCCCTATAAAATAAAGAAAATAACCTAAATGACATGTACAAATTTTCAGAAGCACACAACTTGATTCAAAAGAAAATAGAAAATCTCAACAGACCTTTAACAAGTGAATAGATTGAATCAATGTTCAAAAACCACCCAAAACAAACAAAAAAAAAACCTCCTGGACTACATGTCTTCACTGAGAATTCTACCAAACTTTTAGAGAAAAATTTACAGAAAATTCATTTAAGCTTTTCTGAAAGAAGGAAAGAGTATTTCCTAACTCATTCCATAAAGCAAACATAACCCTGATACCCAATCAAGACAAAGACATCATAAGAAAAGCAAACTACAAGTCAATATTCCTTATGAATAAAGATGCAAAAATATCTCAATATTAGAGACATAATCTAATAGCATATTAAAATAGTCATACACTGTGATCAAGTGGAATTTGCTCCAGGAATTCTGGTATGGTTCAACATTAGAAAATCAATCAGTGCAATGCATCATATCACTAGAACAAAGGAAAAGAACCACATGATCATTTCTATAGATGCAGAGAAAGCATTTGATAAAATCCAACACTATTTCTTGATGAAAAGCCTAAAGATTACAATAGAAAGTAAGTTCCTCAGTATGACTCAGAACATATATGAAAAGCCAATAGACAACATTATAATTTATGGAGAAAGATTGAGAACTTTTTCCTTGAAACTGAGAACAAGACAAGGGTCCCTGCTCTTACTATTTCCATTTATTTAGGTCTTCATAATTTCTTTCAGTATTTTGCACTTCCATTGTATATGTCTTTCACATCCCTGGTTACATTTACTGCTAGGTATGTGATTCACATTAAGGGTCTTCACCTTCTATGCTGATGCTCTACTTTCTGTCTTACTATTCAGTATTGTGTCAGACATTCTAAGCAGATCAATAAAACAAGCAGAAAAGAAGGTATTCAGACCAGAAAAGAAGCAAAATTTGTATTCATGGTAATCATATATATATATATATATATATATATATATATATATATAAACCCAAAGAATCTGCAAGAAAGCTTCTAGAGTTAATAGAGGAATTTAGCAAAGTTTCAGGGTAAAAGATAACAAACAAAGATCAGGTGGGTTTCTATACAACAGCAGTGAGAAATCTGAAAGGGAAATTAGGGAAAAGATTCCATTTACAATAGCATCTAAGAGAATCACATGTTGTTATTTACCGTTGAGTTGGCTCTGATTCATAGCTACAGCAGAACAAAACATTGCCCAGTCCTGGATCTTCCTCACAATACTTACTATACATGAGCCCATAACTGCAGCCACTGTGTCAATCCACCTAATTAAGGGTCTTCCCCTTTTTCTCTGACCCCTCTACTTTACAAAGCATAGTATGATTCTCCAAGGACTGGTCCTTTCTGATAACCTGACTAAAGTTGTCAGAAGTGACCAGTCCCTGGAGAAGGATATCATGCTTGGGAAAGTAGAGGGTCAGCAAAGAAGGTAAAGACCCTTAATGTGAATCACATACCTAGCAGTAAATGTAACCAGCGATGTGAAAGACATATACAATGAAATAGCAAAATACTGAAAGAGATTAAAGAATACCTAAATAAATGGAAAAATGGTTTATGTTCATAGATTGGAAGACTTAATATTGTTAAGAAGTCAATACTATCCAAAGTGATCTATAGATTAAACACAATACAGATTAAAAAAAAAAAAATCCAACAGCCTTCTTTACAGAAATGGAAAAACCTTTTCTTAATTTTATTTGGAATGGCAAGAAACATCTAACAGGTAAAGCAAGACTGAAAGAGAAAACAATATGAGGACTCACATTTCCTGATTTTACAACATCGCAATTGGTGACGTTTGAGCCTGTTGTTGCAGCTACTGTGCTAATCCATCTTGTTGAAGATCTTCGTCACTGACCCTCCAACTTTTCCAAGCAGACTGATCCCTCCTGATAATATGTCCAAAGTATGTGAGACAAACTCTCACTATCCTTTCTTCTAAGGAACATTCTGGCTGTACTTCTTTCAAGACAGATTTGTTCATTCTTCTGGAAGTCCATTGTACATTTAATATTATTTGCCAACACCTTAATTCAAAGGCATCAATTATTCTTCAGTCTTCATAATTCATTGTCCAACTTTTATATACATATGAGACGATTGAAAATACCATGGCTTGGGTCAGAGGCACCTCAGTCCTTAAAGTGACATCTTTAACGCTTTGAAGAGGCGATACAACATCTGATTTCTTGACTGCTGCTTCCATGGGTGTTAATTGTGGATCCAAGTAAAATGAGATCCCTGACAACATCAATATTTTATCCATTTATGATTATGTTGCCTACTGGCCCAGGTGTGAGTATTCTTGTTTTCTTTATGTTGAAGTGTAATCCATGCTGAAAGCTGTAGTCTTTGATCATTATCCGTAAATCCTTCAAGTCCTCTTCACTTTCAGCAAGAAATGCTGTGTCATCTGCATATTGCAGGTTGTTAATGAATCTTCCTGCAATCCTGATGCCATGCCATGTTCTTCTTCATATAGTCCAGCTTCTTGTATTATTTCTTAAACATACAAATTAAGTAAGTATGGTGAAAGGATATAACCCTGATATACACCATTTCTGATGCAATATGCTCTTTTTCTGTTCAAACAACTTCCTCTTGGTTTATGTACAGGTTCCACATCAGGACAATTAAATGCTCTGGAATTCTCATTCTTCACAATATTATTTATAATTTGTTATGATCCATACAGTGAATGTCTTTGCATAGTAAATGAAACACAGTTAAACATCATTCTGGTGATATGTACAGTTAGCCAAGATTCATTTGTCATCAGCAATGATATCTCTCATTCTATTGCTGGAACTGTTTTTGAATCATCTTCAGCAAAATTTCACTTCTGTGTAATATTAATGATATTGTTTGATGATTTTTACATTCTGTTGGGTCACCTTTCTTTGGAAGGGATACAAGTATGGATTTCTTCCAGTCATTTGAGCAGGTAGCTGTCTTCCAAATTTCTTGGAAGAGAGGAGTGAACACCTCTAGTGTTGCTTCCATTTATTGAAACTTCTTAGTATATATATATATATATTTAAATTCTTCTAGTAAGAGAAATGAAGTGTTTATATAAGCTACAATAAGGATGGAGCTAAAGTCTTTATGCCGAGTGAAATAAGTCAAATACAACAAAGCAAATATTGCCTCACTTACATGAAAAGACAAGAATGAGAAAAACTATAAAAACCCAAGTTCATTAGTGGTTATTAGAGGTAGGAGGCAGGGGAAAAGAGAGGGTTATTGCTTATGAAGTACTGAATTCCAATTTATAGTAATGAAAAACAATCATATTGGTTAAAGGTAGGGCTTCAAATCTGGTTAATGTAATTGCTGTCAGTAAGTTCTACACCTGGAAAAAGGTTAATTGACAAAAGTTGTAGTACAGATTTATGTACAACAAGGACAAAAAAAAGAAAAGATGAAGAAGAACAGCTTCTGAGCTTCCTTATGAACAACCAAACACCTGATGGAATTTGGTTTCTTGGTTTGAAAGTTTAGGGTCACGATTTCTTGGGACATCACAGTTTATTGGCCTAATATGTTCAGTGCCTCTGTTCTATCTCTTAGTTTGCTGTGTAATGCCTGGGATCTTAAAAGCTTTCAAACAGTCACTCAAGGTACAATA
This sequence comes from Orycteropus afer afer, assembly GCF_000298275.1. NCBI lineage: Eukaryota > Metazoa > Chordata > Mammalia > Tubulidentata > Orycteropodidae > Orycteropus > Orycteropus afer. The sequence goes on along the minus strand of NW_006921664.1, from coordinate 6,260,722 downwards.
ATTGGTCTCTATTTGCCTGGAGCAATAGAAAAAGAAGAGTCAAGAATAGGAGGAGGAAATGTAATGTGTGGCTAACTGATACCACGAACAACTGCTTCCTTTGCCATGAGACCAGAACTTGATGGTGCCTGACTACCATTACTGAACAGCTTAATCAAAGATTCTATAAAAGAATCCACATCAAGAGAGATAACAGAATTTCAAATTCTCATGGAATCCAGTATTTCTGGAGCTACCAAGGGTGGCTGTACCCCTGAAACTATCACCCTTAGATAATGTTGAAATACTAAATGAAAAATATCCCCTGATGTTTTCTTAAAACCAATTAGTAGATTAGTTTAACTAGTAAAGAATGTCAACTTGAGTGTTGTGCTCTTTTAAGGTCTATTTATATGAGATCAAATTAGCAACAGTAACTTAAAAGATTATATAGGAAACTTATGGAGCAGTTTATGGTAACAGAGATAAACAACTCTGAAAAGGAGGGTGAGAATGATTATGCAACTAGAAGTATGTAATCAACGTCATTGAATTGTACATGTAGAAATTGTTGAATTGGTGTATGTTTTGTTGTGTATAGTCCCAACAACAACAAAAATAAAGTAAGTTATTAAAAAAAAAAAAAAATTGAAGTAAAAGAGAGGCTTACAAATTTTTGGTTCAATTAAAAATTTCTATACTCATTTTGAAAGGAAATTACCCTAAAGGAATAAGTAGAGATGTTTTAAAGACTAACACATAAGGTCATTCATGATTGTTTTATTTATTTTCAGCAAAAATAATTATAAGCAACCTGGGCCCCAAACCATGGTATGTCCACAAGACTGAAAATTGTCTAACTACTAACAATCATGCTTTCAAAGAATTGAACTATATGAAAAGATGCTTATAATGTCAACTCAAAAAATTTATGTACACAATTCTAGTTATTTTCTGTGTATACACACATACACACCAAACCATGTTTATTAAAACATTCATACAGGAACTGGAAAAAATACACTACAATGTTTGTGATGATTATCTCTAGTTAATGGTATTAGCAATAATTATCATCAATAATCTTTTTTCTCCCTTCTGTTTGCAAAATTTCCAAAAGTTTCTATAATAAAAACCTACTTATTTTGTAAATTGGTGTACTTTTAGCTGCCATCAACCAAACTCAGACTCAGTGAGAACTTATACAAAACAGAAAAAAATGTGTCCTGATCTTGCATCGTCCTCACAATCACTAGCATATTTGAGTTATTGTTGTGCTAATCCATTGCACTAAAGATTTTCCATGCTGTCATTGGTCCCATACTTCCCCAAATATAATGTTCTGCTCCTATTGATTGATTGATCCTTCCTGATGACACGCCCAAAGCAAGCAAGTGGGACAATGTCCTCTTTTATGGTTGGAACCAAGTAAAAGACAAGCCATCCTCACATTAGGAATGAGTTCCATTCCTAAATCTGTCTTTAAATCAAATTTGTACATAAGTCAGAACACTTACATATGGTTTGTAGCTAACATCAGTCAAATGTTTGTCTTGTTGTTGTTGTTATGTGCTGTTGAGTTGGACCCGACTCATAGCGACCCCTCCTTGGGTTTCCAAGGCAGTATCACTATGGAAGTAGATTGCCCCATCTTCCTTCCAAGGAGTGGCTGGTGGGTTTGAACTGTCAGCCTTCTGGTTAGCAGTCAAGTGTCTTAGCCACTATGCCACCAGAGCTCCTAATGTTTGTCTTAGCACATAGTATATAGTGTACCTTTCTATGCATAGAAAACATTAGAAAAATATTTCCATATGCACTAAAACATCTTTAGCATAATACAGCAATAATAATAATAATGGTTTAATATGCATTGCAAAGTAGTACCCATTTGTTATTATGAACCATTGTATATATCTCAAATTTTTAATATAATAGCCATTACGGGGGTGGTTCATATCTATAAGGTTGTATATAAATTGGACATTTGTTATCTGGGGACTGCCTGTAAATAGAAACAGAAAGTTTTAAGTTGGAGGTACTGCATTGTTGTTGTTGTGTTGTTATGTGCCGTCGACTCGGACCCGACTCATAGCGACCCCTCCTTGGGTTTCCGAGGCAGCATCATTATGGAAGTAGTTTGCCCCATCTTCCTTCTGAGGAGTGCATAGGTTTTCACAATTAAATAATAAATATTCAATCAGCACATACTCATTGAGTATTAACTCTACCCAGTACCGTTCTAGGTCTGGAGATACATTGAGAAACCAGCAAATTTTCTGCCCTCAGAACTATACACCCTTGTGTAAAAACATCTTCCCCAGCTCTGCTACCAAAAGAAATATATTTTAGGGCCTTAATGCAATTAACACTGAATGGGGAATCATGAGCCCTTTGTTTCTAGTTTCTACTCTGACTCAGTTAACTCAGAAGTTCTCTACCTTTGTGAACATTTGTTACCCAGAGGTAAACCATAATTTGTATTGGAATAACCAAGTACTTATAGCGTAACAGAGGATACGGATGATTTAAGTCCAGACTTTCATTCTCTTTCCTAAACTCAGAGGTTGTGTTTGGCAGTTTCCAATGCTTTTTCCAATTGTCTGTATCTTTACCACTGCCATTGAGTCAGATTCGACTCATAGTGACCCCTCCTTGGGTTTCTGAGACAGTATCACTACAGAAGTAGATTGCCCAACCTTTGTCTTTACAGTAGATTCATAGCTTTCTTGCTGTGTGAATTGTGCAAACTCATTAGTAGTCTCAGCTCCACAAATGCAGGCATCTTGACAGTCAATAGGGTAAAAAATACTTATTCTGTAAATTTTATGTTATTTAAATAAATTTTGTTATAGTCACATTCATTCATCCACTTTAGATTCTAAATTTCTGGAGGACAGAGACCCTACAGGCTACTCTGAAATGCATACAGACACTAACCTAAAAACATTAATTCTTAATGAAGCCTTTAATCCTTCAGGTTGATTAACACTAGGTTACTCAGTTCATAGTAGAGAACTTATGCACATTATCTGATTAATGACTTACCTGGGGTAGTGTATAAATATATTCTTATAAGCTTGTCCATACAAGTTTTGCTAGACTTACTGACAATCATGCTTCCAAAGTATTTATACAAAATAAAGTGGATGCTGCTAAAAAAGGAAAGAAAAAAAAAGAGTTTGCTTTGTTGAAAGAATGGATCCTCTTTTATAGGAGTCTGCATTACTGGAAGGGCATGAAATAATTATAATGTGTGTTCTCTCCTTTGTGCCACACATTCATGCAAGGAGATATTGCCAGGTCTAGGTATTTTTACATCAAGGCATACTGAATTTGTGAAGAAAAAGCTTATAGTAACCCCACATTGTTTTATCTTTTCCCTTCCTGGAAAAATGGATTTTGGCTATTCTATTGCATTCAACATATTGCTTAATTAGGATGTTGTTAGCTGCCATTGAGTTGGCCACCGACTCATGACAACCCCTTCAAAATGGGATCAGACCATTGTGATTCATAGAGATTTTGTTGGATGACTTTCAGAAGTAGATTGCCAGGCCTTTCTTCCTAGTCTGTCTTAGTCTAGAAACTCTGCTAAAATCTGTTCAGCATCATAGCAACATACAAGCCTCCTCTGACAAATAGGTGGTGACTGCACATGATGTAGATGTATTGACCAATAGATCCTGGGTCTCCTCTTGGAGGGTGCGAATTCTACCCCTGACCCAACCAGAAACCAAACCAAACTTACTACTGTTGGGTCAATTCTAACTTGTAGCAACAACCTTGTGGGACAGAGTAGAACTGCCCCATGGGGTTTCTAGTCTGTAAATCTTTATGGAAGCAGACTGACACATCTTTCTCCTGCAGAGTGGCTGGTGAATTTGAATCATAGAATTTTCAGTTAGCAGCCAAATGCTAAGCCTCTGCACCACCAGAATTCCTTACTGAACCAACATTGCCCCTCAGTTTGGATACATATCCAGTTATTAGGAAATCTAAGGAAAGAATTAAAAGTTCCATAGAACTCAGAAGTAAAGTTGACTTGCTGAAACCAATAATGCAACTTTTTGAGCATCAAAATCCCCTGAGTATTTTTTAAAACAAATTCCTATGCCCCATTCTCAGTTATTTAAGTTCACTAGGTTTGTCTGGAACCAAGAGTCACTATTTAAAAAACAAAAACAAAAAATATTTGTTGCTGCTGTTAGTTACTACCAAGTTGGCTCCAACTCATACACACTGTTATGGATTGAATTGTGTCCCCTCCCCAAAAAATATGTGTTACAAGTCTTAACTCCCATACTTTTGGTTGTAATCCCATTTGGGAATGGGCTTTCTTTGTTATGTTAATGAGGCTATTTCTGTTATAGGATTACCACAACTAAGACACTGACCTAATGTATAACTACAAAATATTACCTGGTCCTGGTCCATCCTCACAGTCTTTGGTGTGTTTGAGACATTTGTTCTAGCCACAGTGTCAATCCATCTCATTGAGGGGATCCTTCTTTGCTGACTCTCTCCTTTACAAAGAAGACATTGTTCTCCAGAGAGTGGTCCCTTCTGATGACATGTCCAAAGTAAGTTAGATGAAGTCTGACTAGCCTCACTTCTAAGTAGCACTTGATACCTTAAAAGTATCAATCGCTATCATAAAATATATTGATAACTCTTCAAGATTTTTAAAAATAATTTTATAAAATTAATTGCTTCTATTATATACAAGTCCCTTTGTACTAATTTGGAAGAGACAAATATGCTTAAAACATACAACCTAGTGCATGTTGTTGTTGTTGTTGTTATGTGCCGTCGAGTCGGCCCCGACTCATAGCGACCCCTCCTTGGGTTTCCGAGGCAGTATCACTACGGAAGTAGATTGCCCAACCTTCCTTCCGAGGAGTAACCTAGTGCATAAGTACATTAATAATTAAACTCCAAGAAAGAATCTGATAGGAGCTACAAGATATGGAAAAGGTGCTATGAGAATTTAAAGGAGGAAAAACAAACCAGACCCAACCCATTGTCATCTAGTAGATTTCAACACATAGTGACCTAAAAGACAGAGGATAACTGCCCAATAGGGTTTTCAAGGCTGTAATCTTTACAAAAGCAGACTACCACATCCTTCCCCTGCAAAGTGGCTGTGGGTTTAAATCACTGCACTTATGGTTAGCAGCTGAGTGCTTAACCACTGTGCCACCAAGGCCCCTTCTAAAGGAGGGATGCATCTTATAAATCCTATGAAATCACCAAAAGCTTCATTTACAAAGATGCATTTGAGATTGACATTGTTGTTGTTGTTATGTGCCGTCAAGTTGGCCCCAATTCATGGAGACCCCTCCTTGGGTTTCCGAGGGAGTATCACTAGGGAAGTAGATTGCCCAACCTTCCTTCTGAGGAGGGCTGGTGGGTTTGAACTGCCAGCCTTCTGGTTAGCAGTCATGTGCCTTAGGCACTATGCTACCAAAGCTCCTGACATTAAGAACTGATAGATTTTGACAAGCTGGAGTTACAGGGCAGAACAGAACAGGACCTTGTAGGAGTTAGAAATGAAAAATATTGAACAAATTGGCTAAATCTTAAGTAAACAAAGATAAAGTGTGAAAGTTCTTTTGAGGCGAGATTGTCATCATCCCATAGGTAAGAACTCAGTTCAAGGGAGAGAAAGAAATGCCTTTACCACTTTTAACCAAATCCAAACCAGTTACCATCAAGTTAATTCCAACTTACAAGTGACCCTATAAGACAGGGTAGAACTGCCCCATAGGGTTTCCAAAACTGTAAATCTTTACTGAAGCCGACTGCCTCATCTTTTTCCCACTGAGTGGCTGGTGGGTCCAAACCATTGATTTTTCAGTTAGCAGCATAGAGCTAACCACTGCACCATCAGTGCTCCTTCTTACCACTATAAACTCAAACTCACTGCCATTGAGTGGGATCTGACTCATAGTGACCCCTCCTTGGGTTTCCAAGGCAGTATCACTATGGAAGTAGATTGTCCAACCTTCCTTCCAAGGAATGGCTTGTTGTTGTTGTTGTTATGTGCCATCGAGTCGGCCCCGACTCA
>NW_006921664.1:6246772-6254536 GCF_000298275.1 Orycteropus afer afer | reverse complement strand
TTAGCAGTCAAATGCCTCAGGCACAACACCACCAGATCACCTTCTTACCACTATAGAGCATAATAAAAATTAATTTCCAAAGAAGGAACTCCAGGAAGGAATAGTAAAACAACAGAATGAATTGAAAAAGGAGATAGCAGAGGTAAAGAAGTAAAATAAGGGGAAAAAATACAATATTAAAAACATGTATATTAAACCTATAATAAACTAAACACCATGCCTGAACATTAATTATGAAAATAAAGACTAGCAATATAAGGGTTTAGTGCAGGGGGAACATATAAAAAAATAAATAAATAAAACATTTAGATAGATGACACTATATCCCCTTAAAGGAGCTCTGGTAGCATAGTGCCTAAGGCACTTGACTGCTAACCAGAAAGCTGGCATTTCAAACCCACCAGCCACTCCTCGGAAGGAAGGTTGGGCAATCTATTTCCATAGCGATACTGCCTCGGCAACCCAAGGAGGGGTCGCTAGGAGTTGGGGCTGATTCTATGGCACACAACAACAATAACAACATATTCCCTTAAATAAAAAAATGCCACTGATTGTAAGAAACACCATTATTTTATGCACCACTCAAAAAGCATAAAAGCACATCCAATTACACTAGGACACAATACTTTCTTATTTTTTGGAATTTTTATTTATCAAAGGAATTCATCTAATCTTAGATACAGAGATTTGTTGTAGCATGTATCATTCTGGTGCATATTTAACAGGGGTACTATAAACAAGATAAATTAGTTAATACAATCCTATCTCTTTTTCAGTGTCCGATTGTTCTGAATTGAGAATTGTTAATGAGTATGTTTTTTCCACTTAAGATCTCAGTTAAACAACTTAACACAGCATCATTTAATTATAGATGTTATTGCTTGGTAACAAAACATGGAATCTGAATTATTCCTACATAGATAAATATTTTCTTCAAAGCTAATCCAACACAGAAGTAATAGATGTATCTAAAGAAAATATTGAAAAGAAAATCTAATAAACAATAGATTTTTTTAAAGGTATATTCAAAGCTATAAGAAAAAAAAAATCCATGAAGTAAAGAACACTCTGTTCCAGAAAAAAAATACAGAAGTTGTATATGGGAGAAATGCTGATTAATGTATCATATTTAAAAGATAGGGTGTATAGTATATGATTTAAGAACATAGGACTGGAAGGGTTCTGATCAAAACTCTTCCATTTGCCCCTTGTGTCCTCACAAGCAATCTGTGCTAGCTCTTTGGGGGTCAAGCTAGTACCTACTCATTGGATTGTCATGAGGATTAAGTGACTGACTGACAGTAAGTGTTTTCAATACACATTAGGAATTATTACTATACAAAGCAGGCATTTGGAAACTTCCACTCCTGTCCGAGATGTAATAACAAGACCTGCATTAACGCTCTACTGAGACAAAAACAAAAAGTAAATAACAACAACAACAACAAAACCCTAACAAAAAGCAAATCAAAGGCTGCCAGGAGAAGGGTGATGGGGGCAGGGGCTAGAGATTACCAAGGGGCACAATGAAGCATTTTGTTGTGAAGGATTTGTTCATTATCCTGATTGGGCTGATGATATGTTAAAATTTATCAAATTGTACAATTTGAGGGTGTACAGATTATTGTATGTAAACTGTACCTCGAAGCTCTAAAAAAATAGTTATTCAATTATTCAAGCATAAGAAACAAGTACAAAGAAAGGTAAAAAAAATTGAGCAAATTTCAGATTTCTTCAAGGTCATATTATTTTATCATGTTGTATTAGTTTGTTCATTCATTCATTCCTTCTCATGGAAGGCAATGGATTGATGGACTTCCTCAAATATATGTGAACCCAGATCATACAGCACCAATGATAATTTCTTAAAAATATAACATAGAAAGACTAAGATATAAATAAAAATGAAGGGTTCTGGGATAGAAGAAACATGCTAAAAGGACAGGATGACCAATGAATCACCCACTTAAATGTATAAAGACTAAATAGCTTTGAGAATTATGGTTGCAGAACAAAATGTAAATATAATATATATTGATAAAGTAAGAAATAATTGCTATCACCCATTTGTCAGTTTGTCCTACTGTGGTGGCTTGTGTGTGGCTGTGATATTGGAAGTTTTTTTCTTTTTTTTTGCTAATTTTACATAACCAATGACGTATTCATTGCAAATATCTTTTTTAAACAACAACTGTATATATGGACCTCACCATATGGAATACACAGGAATCAAATCTACTACATTTGTGGAAAGAGACATTGGAGAAGTTCAGTATCATCAGTCATAAAAAGGCCAGGGCCATCTGTGGAACCAACCTTCAACTGTTCATATGCAAGTTTAAACTGAAGCTGAAGAAAAGTAAAAGAAGTCCATGAGAGCCAAAATATGGCCTTGAGTATATCCCATCTGAATTTAGAGATAATCTGAAGATTAGATTTCATGCATCAAATACTAATTGACCAAAGACCAGATGAGTTATGGAATGGCATCAAGAACAACATACATGAAGAAAGCAAAAAGTGGTTAAAAAGGAAAGGAAGAAAAGACCAAAATTGATGTCAGGGAAAACTGAAACTTGCTCTTGAGCGGAAAGTAGCTAAAATGGAAGGAAGAAATGATGAAGTAGAAGACCTGAACAGGAATTTAAAAGGGTACCTTGAAAGGACAAAGTAAAGTATTATAATGAAATGTCCAAAGACCTGGAGTTGGAAAATCAAAGGGGAAAGACATGCTCCTGTTTCTCTAGCTGAAAACACTAAAGAAAATTTTGGTCCTTGAGTGGTGGTATTGAGGGATTCTATGGGCAAATATTGAATGATGCAGAAAGCATAACAAGAAGATGGAAGGAGTACACAGAGTCACTGTACTAAAAAGAATTTGTAGACTTTCAACAACTTCAGGATGTAGCATATGATCAAGAATGGCTGGTACTCAAGGCATTGGTCAAAAACAAGGTTCCGGAGTTGATGGATTGTCTCTTTGAGAGCACAGGAATTAAAAGCATTCCTAAGCCAAGTGCTCCTCAAATATGGAACTATGTTGTTGTTGTTGTCGTTATGTGACAAGTCAGACCCGACTCATAGGGACCCCTCCTTGGGTTTCCGAGGCAGTATCACTACTGTTTGGTGGGCTCAAACCCACCAGCCACTCCTCAGAAGGATGGTTGGGCAATCTACTTCTATAGTGATACTGCCTTGGAAACCCAAGGAGGGGTCACTATGAGTCGAGTCCCACTCAATGGCACATAACAACAACAACAACAAGGTGTTGATTGAATACTCCTTGAGATGTTTCAACAAATGGATCCAGCACTAAAGGCCCTCACTCATTTATGTCAGGACATTTGGAAGATGGCTTCCTAGCTAACCAACTGGAAGAGATCCATATTTGTGCTTATTCCAAAGAAAATTGATCCAACAGAATGAAGAAATTGTCAAACAATATTTCTATCATGTTGTTGTTTCTATCATCTTCTTTCCAAGGAGTGGCTGGTGGGTTTAAACCTCCAGCCTTCTGGTTAGCAGTCAAGTGCCTATCATACAAAAGTAAAATTCCACTGAAGACACTTCAAAAATGGTTACAGCAGCAGAACAAAAGGGAAAGGCCAGAAATTCAAGCTGGACTTAGAAGAGGAGGTGAAATGAGGATTATCACTGCTGATGTCAGATGGATCTTGGCTGAAAGGAAAGAGTACCAGAAAAATGTTTACCTGTGTTTTACTGACCTAGCAAAAGCATTCAACTGTGTAGATAATAACAAATTATAGGTAACATTTTGAAGAATGGGAATTCCAGAACACTTAATTGTGCTCATGAGGAATCCTGTACAGAGGCCAAGAGGGAGTTGCTCGAACAGACAAGGGGGTATTGCATGGCTTAAAATCATGAAAGGTGTGTGTAAGAGTTGTATCCTTTCACCATATTTATTCAAACTGTATGCTGAGTAAATAATCCAAGAAGCTGGACTATGTGAAGAAGAATGTGTTGTCAGATTTGCTGGAACACTCATTGTTGTAGTTGTTGTTGTTAGGTGTCATCATCTTGACTCTGACTCATAGCAACCCTATGTACAACAGAACCAAACTCTGCCCAGTGCTGCACCATCCTCACAATCCTTGCTATACTTGAGCCCATCATTACAGCCACTGTGTCAATCCATCTTGTTGAGAGTCTTTTCCCTTTTTCACTGACCCTCTACTTTACCAAGTATGATATCCTTCTCCAGGGAATGGCCCCTTATGAAAACATGACCAAAATAACCACAACAGAGTCTGGCCATTATTGTTTCCAAGGAGCATTCTGGCTGCACTTTGTCCAGGACACATTGTTTGTTTTTCTGGAAGTGCATGGTATTTCCAGCACTTTTTGTCAACACCACAATTCAAAGGCTACAATTCAAAAACCACAATTTCAAATTGGTCTTCTTATTTATTGTCCAGCCTTCACATGGTTATGAGGCAATTGAAAAAACGCTGACTTGGATTAGGTGCATCCATGTCTTCAAAAAACATCTTTGCTCTTCAGCAATTTAAAGAAGTCTTTTGCAGCAGACTTGCCCAGTGCAATAGGACATCTGATTTCTTAACTGCTTCTACCATGGGTGTTGATTGTGGATCCAAGAAAAATGAAATCCCTGACAACTTTAATCTTTTCTCCATTTATCAGGATGTTGCTTATTGGACTACTTGTAAGGATTTTTATTTTGTTTATGTTGAGGTGTAACCCACACTGAAGGTTGTAGTCTTTGTTCTTCATAAAAAAGTGCTTTAAGTCAACTTCATTTACAGCAAGCAAGGTTGTGTCATATGCGTGTGGCAAGTTGTTCAGGAGTCCTCCTCCAATCCTGATGCTGCACTCTTCTTCATATAGTCCAGTTTCTCAGATTATTTGCTCAGCATGCAGATTGAATAAGTATGATGAAATGATATATCCCTGATGCACATCCTTCCTAATATTAAACCATGCAATATCCCCTTGTTCTGTTTACATGACAGCTTCTTGGTCTATGTACAAGTTCCTCATGAGGACAATGAAGTGTTCTGGAATTTCAGTTCTTCTCAATGCTATCCATAATTTGTTATGGTCTACACAGTCAAATGCTTTTGCATAGTCAATAAAACACAAGTAAATATCTTTGTGGTATTCTTTGCTTTCAAACAAGATCCATCTGATATCACCGATGTTATCCCTCATTCTATATCCTTTTCTCAATTCTGCTTGCATTACTGGAAGTTCCCTGTCAATATACTGATATAATTGTTTTTGAATTATCTTCAGCAAAATTTTACTTGCATGTGATATGAATGATATTGTTCAATAGCTTCCACATTCTGTTGGATTATCTTTTTTTGGAATGAACACTAATAAATACATCTCTTTCAGTCAGTTAGCCAGGTAGCTATCTTCCAAATTTCTTGGTATAGACAAGTATGTGCCTCCAGAACTGCATGCATTTGTTGACACACGTCAATGGGTATTCCATTGATTCCTGGAGCCTTGTTTTTCATCAGTTCCTTCAGTGCAGCTTGGAATTCCTCTTTCAATACCATTGGTTCTTGATCATATGCTACCTTCTGAAATAACTGAACACCAATCAATGATTTTTGGTACAGTGACTCTGTGTATTCCTTCCATCTTCTTTTGATACTTCCTGCATCATTCAATATTTTGCCCAAAGAATCCTTCAATATTAAAACTTGAGGGTTAAATTTTTCTTCAGTTCTTTCAGCTTGAGAAATGTTGAGTGTGATTTTGATTTTCTAAAATTTTGCTGAAGATAATTCAAAAACAGTTGTAGCATATATTGAAGTGGAATTTCCAGAAATTCAATCTGGATTCAGAAGAGGATGTGGGAAAAGGAATATCATTGCTGATGTCAGGTGGATCTTGGCTGAAAACAAAGAACATCAGAGAGATGTTTACCTGTATTTATTGACTATGCAAAGCATTTGATTGTGTGGATCATAACAAATTATGGATAATATTGTGAAGAGTGGGAATTCCAGAGTACTTAGTTCTGTTCTTGAGGAACCTGAACAAAGACCAAGAGGCTGCCATTTGAACAGAACAATGGGATATTGCATGGTTTAATGTCAAGAAGGATGTGAGTCAGGCGTGTATTCTTTCACCATACTTATTTGATCTATGCTTAGGAAATTATCAGAGAAGAATATATGTAGAGGATATATCTACATATATATTTATATAGGCTGAAAACATGTCCATGCATATGGTACAGCATGTTGTTGTTGTTAGGTGCCATCAAGTTGGTTCTTACTCCTAACAACCCTCATAGGTGAGATGAAGACAGGTCATTCTCATAGTAGCTCTAACAAAACAAGGAGATACTTCATGGCCTATATATATTCAAGGGTAATGCCATTATCCATCTCATACCTGTTCAGCTTGCATGATTCTCTATGTATCCACTCATAGGTTATTGATTATTGTTATTATTGTTATTGCAATATTGTGTATGGATTACTATTTACCTCTGTTGCCTTTAATTTTTATACTCCTCCCAGCATCTTCTTTTCCTTGATCATTTTGTGATTTGTCCCCCTTACTCTATAATGCCTTCCCCTTCACCCAGATTAATATATGTTTACCCTTTAGTTAGTGGTTTAACCTTCTTCTTCCATCTCTGGTTACCTTCAAAGAATATTTTTTTTTGTGTGTGAAAACCTTTTTGTGACTTTTTATAATCATAATCTCTATATAATATTTGTCCTATTATGATTGACTAATTCCACCCAGCTTAAGTCTGTTAGGTTCATCCATGTTGCTAGATGTTTCACAGAATCATCATCATTCGTTAACATTGCATATTATTCCACTGTGTGTATATTTATTATAAATAAGGCACTTGACTGCTAACCAGAGGCTGGAGGTTCAAACCCACCACCCACTCCTTGGAAGATGGGGCAATCTACTTCCGTAGTGATACTACCTCAGAAACCCAAGGAGGGGGTCGCTATGAGTTGGGTCTGACTCGACGGCACATAACAACAACAACAACAATCCATTCATCTGTTGATGGGCACTTAGGTTGTTTCTATCTTTTTGCTATTGTCAATAGTGCTGCAATAAACATGGATGTGCATGTAACTCTTTGTGGCATGGATCTTATTTCTCTTTGATATATACCTTGTACTGGGATTGCTAGACTGTATGGTATTTCTATTTCTAGCTTTTTAAGGAAGTGCTGTACCATTTTCCACAGTGGTTACACCATTTTACAGTCCCACCAGCAATGCATGAGTGTTCCAGTTTCTTCACACCCTTGCCAGCATTTATTTACTGGTTTGTGGTTGTTCTGTTTTTTGAACTTTGCTATTAGTGCAGGGGTGAGATGATGTCTCATTGTTGTTCTGATTTGCATTTCTCTAATGGCTAATGATAGGGAGCATTTCTTCATGTGTTTGTTGGCTGCCTGAATGTCTTCTTTAGTGAAGCGTCCATGTCTTCTGCCCATTTTCAATTGGATTATTTTTCTTATTGTTGTTGAAGTGTTGAAGTTTTCAAGATACATTAGAGATTAGCCCCTTGTCTGATATGTCATTGTAAATTTTTTTTCTAGTCTGTAGGTTTTCTTTTTTACTGTTTTGGCAAAGTTCTTTGATACATATGAATGTTCGATTTTTAGGAGGTCTCAGTCATGTAGTTTGTCTTCTGCTGTTTGTGTGTTTTTAGTTACATTTGATAGTGTATGTCTGCAATATATTCATAGTGGCTAAGGCACTTGACTGCTAACCAGAAGGCTGG
>NW_006921664.1:6239613-6243325 GCF_000298275.1 Orycteropus afer afer | reverse complement strand
TTCCAGTCACCAGTGATAATTAACACATCCTGATTGCATGTTTGGTCAATTTCAGACTGTAGAAGCTGATAAAATTCTTCAATTTCCTCATCTTCTTGTATAAGATTATATCAATTGCATATAGAGATAGTTTCACTTCTTCTTCAATTTGGATGTATTTTTTTGCATTTCTTGCAATATAGCTCTGGCAAGGACTTCCAATACCATATTGAGTAGGAGTGGTGATAAAGGACATCCTTTTCCTGTCTCCCTTCATAAGGGGAATGCTTTCTGTCTCTCTCCATTGGGAACAAAGTTGATTGTTGATTTTGTATATGTGACCTTAATTATGCTGAGGAATTTTGCTTCTGTTCCTATCTTGCTCAGCATTTTTATCAGAAATGGGTGTTTAGTCTTGTCAAATATCTTTTCTGCATCCATTGATATGTTCATGTGGTTCTTTTTCTTTGTTTTATGTGATAGATTACATTGACTGTTTTTTTCTAATGTTAAAATATCCTTGAGTATTTGTATGAATTCCCCATGGCCATGATGCAATATTATTATTATTATTTGATATATTGTTGGATTCTATGGGCTAGGATGTTATCGTGCATTTTTATATCAATGTTCAAGAGGGTCTATACTTCTTTTTTAGTGGTATCTCTCCCTGACTTTGTTATCAGGGTTATGCTCACTTCATAAAATGAATTCAAGAGTATTCTCTCCTTTTCTATATTTTGGAATAGTTAAGTTGAGTTGGTGTCAGCTCTTCTCCGAATATTTGGTAGAATATGTCAGTGAAGCCATCTCTGACAAGACTTTTTTGTTTGCAGTTTCTTATGATGTGTTCAATTTCTTCTTTTGTTACTGGTCTGTTCAGGTAGGTGTATGTGTGCTTCTGGAAATCCTTCCAACTATCTAGGTTTTCAAATTTGTTAGAGTACAATTCTTCATAGTATCCTGTTATTACCTTTTTTTCAGTCAATTTTGTTGTGACATTGCCTATTTTGTTTCTTATTTGTGTTATTTGCATTCTTTTCTTTAGTTAAATTTTCCAGCAATGTGTCTATTTTATTAATATTTTCAAAGAACTAACTTACAGTCTTGTGGATTTTTTCTATTGTTTTTTCTATTTATTTATTTATGCTCAATCTTTATTATTTCTTTTCTTCTGGTGACTGTAGGCTTATATTGCTGCTCTTCTTCCATATATATTTTCTAATCATTGGAGATGTTGAGTTAAGGTGTTGATTTGGGCTCTTTCTTCTTTTTTGATGTTTGCATATTTGCTATAAAGTGTTCTCTGAGCATTGCTTTTGCTGTGTTCCAAAGATTTTGGTATATTGTATTTTCATTCTTCTTTAATTAAAAGAATTTTTAAATTTTATTTCTACTGTTATCTAGTAGTTTTAAAGTAGGCTTTTAGTCAGTTTCCATTTGTTTAATTTTTTTTCCCTTATTTCCTATTATTCATTTCTGATTTTATAGCATTGTGCTCTGAGAAGATGTTTTGCAGTATTTTGATGTTTTTAAATATCTTGATACCTTCTTTGTGGCATGATATATGGTCTATTCTGGAGAATGTTCTGTATGCACTGGAAAATAATGCATATTATGCTGCTGTTGGGTTCAATGTTCTGTATATATTTATAAGGTCAAGTTGATTAATTATGTTTAGCTCTTCTGTGTCTCTGTTGAGTTTTTTCTAGTTGTTCTATCCTTCATTGAAAGTGATGTGTTATTGTCTCCTACTATTATTGACTTATCTATTTCTCTTTCTAATTCTGTTCAAGTTTGATGTATTTTGGTGCTCTTTAATTGGACATAGATATTATGTTTATGTCCTCTTGTTTGACTGATGCTTTAATCACTATATAATGTCCTTCCTTGTTTCTTATGCTGTATTTTTGTCTTAAAGTCTATTTTGTCTGAATTTAATATTTGTATTCCTGCTCTTTTTTAATTTCCATTTGCTTATGTGTTTGTTATATTTTTTCCAATCTTTGATTTTTAGTTTATTTTTGTCTTTGTGTCTAAGTTGAGTCTCTTGTAGACAGCAGATTGATGGCTCATGTTTTCTTATCCATTCCGCAATTCTTTGCCTCTTGATTGGCACATTTAATCCATTCATATTCAGTGTAATTATCAACAAGTATGAATTTGTTACAAATATGTCATTTTGTTGTGTTTTTTGTGTGTGCATGTGGTACTGCTGATTTCTTTATTCCATGTAAGTTTATGTACTGAGCTCTTTTTCTTTATGGATAGTCATATCATTTCCTTCATTGCTATTGTTTTAGTATTTGTTGAATATTTATGACTTCCCTCTTTAAAATTTTGTCCTTCTTTATTTATTGTTATTATTTAAACTTTTCATTGTGATTTGGGTGAAATTTTACAAAGCAGATTAATTTTCCATTCAACAGTTCATACACACACACTTTGTTTCGTGACACTGATTGCAATCCCCACAACGTAACAGCCCTTTTCCCACTTCCTCCCTCTGGTTTCCTTTTGCCTGTGTCCCTCTTTCTTACGCACTCTGAGCTTTCTCTCCACACTAATGCTTCCCTTCTGAACTGCCATGGTTGGAGTTCTAAGGAGTGCCTACTGGATTAATTGTTTAATTCATATGTCTGGATTGCTTGGTTGAAAGTTAAGCCATGGGAATGAGTTCAATTCCAGGCTCAAAGCATGACTAGGGGCCATAGTCTCAGGGGTTTCACCAATCTCTATCAGACCAGTAAGCTTGGTCTTTTTTTGTGTGATTTTGAGTTTTGTCCCACATTTTCTCTCATTCTTTCCAGAGTCTCCAGTTTTGATCCCCTTCTGAGTAGCTGGGAGCTCTGGTGGTGTAGTGCCTAAGGCATTTGACTGATAACCGGAGTCTGGCAGTTCAAACCTACTAGCCACTCCTCAGAAGGAAGATTAGACAATCTATTTCTGTAGTGATACTCCCTCAGAAACCCAAGAAGGGATCGCTATGCGTCAGATCTGACTCAACAGCAATGAGTTTGAGTTTCTGAGTAGGTGGCATTGGCAGTCAGACATCCTTTAGTTTTTCTGGTCTCAGAGTCATATAGCCATTAGATAGTCATATAGTCCATTAGTCCGTTGGACTACCTGTTTCCATATGTCTTTGATTTTCTTCACTCCTGTTTACTTTAGATAGAGAGAAACCAATAGTTGTACCTTAGATAGCCACTCATAAGCTTTTAAGACTCCAGTCACTATGCACTGAAGTAAGATGTAAAACAATATTTTTATATACTATGTTGTCCCAAATGACCTTGATGTCTTGCACTACCATTGTCCCCAGCCCTGAAACCCAGCAATGCACTCTCTCAAGATGCTTACTTGTGGCTAAGAAGTTATTCTAACTTTGCCTCTTGTTAGGTTTAAACTGCTTATAAGCATTTGTATTCTGTCAATTCCCAGAGCCTTGTTCTTTGCCAGTTCTTTCATTGCAGCTTTGACTTCCTCCTTCAAAGATTTGGAAGACAGCTACCTGGCCAACTGACTGGAAGAGATCCACATTTATACCCATTCCAAAGAAAGGTGATCCCACAGAATTTGGAAATTATAGAACAATATCATTAATATGGCACGCAAGTAAGATCTTACTGAAGATAATTAAAAAATAGTTGACGGAGAACTTCCAGAGGTGCAAGCTGGATTCAGAAGAAGATGTGGAACAAGGGATATCATAGCTGTTGTCAGATGGATCTTG
>NW_006921664.1:6237212-6238448 GCF_000298275.1 Orycteropus afer afer | reverse complement strand
AACCAGAAGGCTGGTGGTTCAAACCCACCAGCCACTCCCCGGAAGGAAGATGGGGCAATCTAATTCCATAGTGATACTGCCTTGGAAACCCAAGAAGGGGTCGCTATGAGTTGGGGTCCAACTCGACAACACATAACAACAACAACAAATTTACCTCTACTTTTTCCTTTGATGATATTTATAGTTTTAGGTTTTACACAGGTTTTTGATCCATCTTGAGTTAGTTCTTATAAATACTGAGAAATATGGATTCTATCTCATTTTTCTACAAATGCTAATACAGTTTTGCCAACACTGTATAAAAGAGTTAAAGAGATTCTATCTTCCCCTTTTAATGAGTTTTGGCCCTCTGTCAAAGATCAGCTGTCCATAAGTGGATGCATTTACATCTGGGTTCTCAATTCTGTTTCATTAGTCCATGTGTCTATCATTGTATCAGTACCAGGCTGATGTTTAAACTACCTTGGCTGTGTAATAGGTTTTGTGATTGGGGAGTGTGAGAACTCCTGCTTCATTCTTCTTCTTTAGTAGTGCTTTACTTATTTGGAGGAGCTCTGGAGACGTAATGCCTAAGGCATTTGATTACTAACCAAAAGGCCGGCAGTTCAAACTCACCAGCCATTCCTTGGAAGGAAAACTGGGAAATTTACTTCAGTATAGATACCACCTCAGAAACCCAAGGAAAGGGCGCTACTTATCTGGGGTCTCTTTCCTTCCCATTTTAAGTAGGTGATTAGTTTTTCCATCTCTTTAAAGAAAGAAGATAAAATCTGGATTAAGATTGCATTATATCTGTAGATAGCTTTGGGAAGTATTTACATTTTCATAATGTTAAGCCTTCCTATCCACAATCATGGTATATTCTTCCATTTTTGTAGGTCTCTTGGTTTCTTGTAGTTATGTTTTGTAGTTTTCTTTAATAGGTCTTTTGAAACTCTGGTTAAATTTAGTCCTAACTGCTTCATCTTTTGAGTGGTTATTATAATTGTTATTGCTTTCCTTTTCAGAGTTCTCTTTGTTATTGTAAAAGAATCTGACTAATTTTTGTATGTTCATCTTGTGGCCTGCCACTTTGCTGAAATTTTCATTAGTTCCAGTAATTTTCTTGCTGAGTCTTTGGGATTTTCTTGTATGTTAGTTGTTGTTAAGTGCCGTCGAGTCGTTTCCGACTCATAGTGACCCCATGCACAGCAGAACGAAACACTGCCCGATCCCACGCCAGCCCCACAATCCATG
>NW_006921664.1:6196712-6230407 GCF_000298275.1 Orycteropus afer afer | reverse complement strand
TTGACGAAAGAAGGGGAGGCTTTCAGCGAGATGGATTGACATGGTGTCTGTGATGATGGGCTCAAGTATAGCAGGGATCATGGCGCTAATGCGGGATTGGGCAGTATTTCATTCTGCTGTGCATGGCATCGCTATGAGTTGGAAATGACTCGATGGCATCTAACAACAACAACAAAGCATTTGTATAGCACATACAAATGCATATGTATTTTTTATTTTGATGAAAATATTATTTTTATAAAATATAATTTTATTAATTCGTGTGCTACTCTGTAATTTATTATTTTTCTCAAGTTTAAGATAATCTGTTCTATCTTGAAATTGTCTTGACGTCCTCTCTATTTGAAATTTCTTTAACTACAGCATTTATCCCCCCTTTTTGCTTTGTAATTGTACTTGTTTATAAATTGATGTCCCTGGTTCCTTGATTTCAGTCTTGTAGGTGTGTCTTACGTTGGAAGTTCCTATATGGAGGGTTGGTTTCAGGGTGATGTTGCAATGCGTGTAAATCTCAAGTTATTGTCTACTATTGTTGGTGCCAGAGTAGACTCTGGTAGCGTAGTGCCTAAGGCACTTGACTGCTAACCAGAAAGCTGGCGGTTCAAACCCACCAACCACTCCTCAGAAGAAGGTTGAGCAATCTACTTCCGTAATGATACTGCCTGGAAACCCAAGGAGGGGTCGCTATGAGTCGGGTCCGACTTGACAGCATGTAACAACAACAACAACAACAACAACAACAACAACATTATTGGTGCTTTGTCTGAAGGACTTCCTTTACCATCTCTTGTAAGGTTGGTCTAGTTTTTAATTTAATTACCTTAATTTCTGTTTATCTGGAAATGTCTTAATTTTGCAATCATATTTGAGGGACAGTTTTTCTGGATATAGAATTCTTTGTTGATATTTTCTTTTCATTTAAGATTTTATATATGTTGTACCACAGCTTTATAACCTACATGGCTTCTGTCATAAAGAATCGGAGCTTATTCTTATTTGTTGCCCTTTGTAGGTAAACTTTGGTTTGTCCTGAGCTGGTTTCAGGATTCTTTCTTTGTCTTTGGTTTAAAAATTTTGAATATGATGTGTCTTGGTGATTTTCTTTTGGAATCTCTCCTGTTTGGGTTTTGTTGAACTTCTTGAATGCATATCTTCTTGTCTCATCTTTCATCATATTAGTGAAGTTCTCCTTCAACAAATCTTCCACAATTTTCTCTGTCACGTTTTTTGTTTTTTTTTTCTCTCTCTCTCTTTCTGTTCTGGAATTCTGATCACACATACGTTATTCCTCTTGATACTTTTTCTTTCTTATTTTTGTTTTCATTATTTTCTTTGATTGTTCTCCTGACAAAGTAACATCAAGAAATTTGTCGTCAGTCTCATTAATCCTGTCTTCCATTAATTCAGTTCTCCTGCTTTGCCTATTCAATGTGTTATCGATTTCTGAAATCTTAGTAATCTTCTGGATTTCTATTTGTTCTTTATGTATGGTTTCTAATTTTTCATATATTTTGTCATCTTGTTGTTGTATTGTTTTCCTGAATTATTCTAGACTTTTGTCTGTGTTTTACTTGATTTTGTCAGTGCTTCCCTTGATCTTTCTCATGATCTGTTAAAGGGACCAGAATATAGTTCTTTATAATTCATTATCTAGTATTTCCAATGTCATTTATTCCTCTTCTGGAGAGGTTTTCAGGCTCTATACTTTGGTCTCTTGTTTGTTCTACTTTATCTTACTTTTTTTTTGTGTGTGAACTGAGACTTTCTGGTTTCTCAGAGAAATTGTGATGTCATTGTATTTGTATTAATTTGTATGCCAGTGTATTTTTCCAAGCCTCCCCCCCCTTTGTATTGTTTTGATATACGCAAGTGAGAGGGGCTGGTGTGCTTACTCTGTTCACTAGTTTGGCAGCACTTAGACACGTACCACCTGTCACCTGGTTGGTGTGACAGAGGATGAGAATGTTTGCGCAGTTTTTTGTTTGCTGTTCATATAGAGCAGCTTGGGCTGATGGATGCCACCATCGATTAATGATCAGTTGGTGCAGAAGCTGGTCATGGCTCTCAATCACTTTGTGGTGAGGCTGCAGGAAGTGTGAATGTGGTTGAGTAGTGTGGGCATGGTTTCTGACTACCACTAGGTAGGACAACAAAGGGGAAAACAAACAAAAATAAATAAATAAGGGAACAAAAAAATGCAAAAAGCACAAGAAAAGGACCAAAAAGTAATGAAAGGAAAAGAAACAAAAACAAGGAAAGGACAAAGAGTGGAATAAAAAGGTGGAGAAAAAGAGAGAGCAAGAGAATAGTAAAGAAATGATAAGAAAAATACAAAAGAAAAACAAGCAATAGGAAAAAAAGAGAAAGAGGAAAGGAAGAAAAGAAAGAGAAAAAGGATCAAGAAAAAGAGGGGGAAAAATAAGGGAAATGAAAAGAAAAGGCAAAAAGAAAGGAAAAAACTGTAGGGGAGGGGTCAGGGCACCCAGGCTGTGTTGCTGCTAGCTAGGTAGGTTGCTGGGGCAGAGCATTTGGTTCTGAAAGGGGTTCCTGACGATCCAAGGTATGGCTGGGATCAAGATGCCTGGACCTAAGAATTTAAACCAGCCAAAAAGGCAGCTGGGGTATGGTACCTTTTCATGGAGAGAGTTTCTGCCAACCTAGAAGATGGTTGGGTCAGGCACCCAATCCAGGATGGAATTCCTGCTGATCCAGATGGTGGGTTGGAGTGGAGGATGGCCACACAGCTATTCATCGGGTGGGTGTGGGAAATAATGGGAATAATGGGAATATCAACCTTTCTGGTTGCCAGCTACTGGTATTGGTGCCTGGCAATCCTTGCCAAGCAGAGTCAATTACCAGCTTGTTACTACATCAGAATGCTGCTTGCAAAACTTCAGAACGCCCATACAGTCAGGCCAGTTGACAGTTCATAGCTCCGTTTGTATCCTTGTTCACTGTTTTCATTCGGTTTCTTCTAGTCAGTATCTGATCCATTTATTTATCCTTTCCTTGGAAGCTCAAGATACCAGGATTGTCATCTGTATCTCTTTTATTTGGTTTCTCACTTTTTTGTTGTATAGGGTCTGGGTATCCTTTCTGCCTATCTGCCATTCAAGAGGCTGGAATTCATGCCTCTTGAATACTTTTAAATAGTCTTACATAATTTTTATTAAATGATAAGTGTGATGACTTCCCTAGAGTAGTCTAGAGTGGTAGTAGAACATATTGGGGACCCTACTCCAGTCTGAGTATCTAAAGATGTCATGCTTTGGAAAAGGACACCTGTGCTTTTATGAACAAAATTGTGCTGGGTAAAAAAGAGTCAGAAAAGTGTTTTTAAAAGAAAGATCAAACCCAATCTAACCCACTACCATTGAGTTGATTCTGATGCATAGAAATTTTATAGGACGGGGAGAAATACTCCATAGTATTTCCAAGGTTGTAAATCTTTATGGAACAGAGTGTCACATCTTTCTTTTGCAGAACAGCTGGTGGTTTAGAACCATTGACTTTTTGGTTAGCACTTGAGCATTTAACCACTGCACCAGTAGGGCTCCTACAAGTAAAAAAAAAAAAAATGTGTCAAATAAGTTTTTCCTTATGGTGAGCTAATATGTGCTGAAGAGGTGATATCAGATCCCAGGAAATAAAATTTTGAAGTTTATGTGCTTGGCCAAAGTCATACCTAGTAAGTGGCAAAGACTTGGCAAAATCTGAGGAGCACCATCTGACTGATTTGATCCTAAGGAAATTCTATAAAATTAAACCATCTGAACTGAAAAAGAGAAAAATCCTAGTAAAAATCAGAAATAAAAGTCACAACTGAGTTGATTGCTATTTATAGCAAACCATGTGTTTCACAATATAAGTGTAGGGTCAATGGTGTCACCTTTTAGAACTAAATTGCTAGGTCTTTCTCATGAGCCACCTCTGGATAGATTTGAACCACCAACCTTTCTATTCATAGCTGAATACTGTTATATCACTCAGGGACTGCTATAGTCCTACTACCATTGGGAAAATACAGAAGATACATGCAGAAGTTTCCAAATATCTCTTTGCTTTTCTAAAAAATTCCAATTTCTTACTGGATAAAATCCAAATACCATTTCATGATGTATAAAACCTTCATGTTTGCTTGCTGCCTAGTGTACATTTCTCCACATGTATCATCTGCCATTCTTCTACATGCTTCTTTAATCATCTCAAACTTCCAGTTTCCAAATGCATTGCTCTCTTCACCTTGGTTAGCACTGCTCCTTCTTCCTGAAAGATCTGCTCAGTCTGGCCTGAGAGAAGTCAACAACTAACTGTCCACTGAAGAAGACTACTGATCTGTGGAGCACTTGCCTGATTGAATAGTCTGCAGCCAGTTTTGGCTTGATTCCTTAGCAAGCATACAAGCTGTGTTCCATCCAACCTGTCAGACATCCCTGTAATGGTACTCTTCGAAAACACATTCATCATTTTTCAAGACTTAAAAGAGAGATCTGAAAGTTAAGTATCTTAAAACGACAGCATTTCACAAATTGGTCAGCAGCACTGAACCAGGGCTTCAAACCAACTTAGTCATAGAAGATGAAGTGAAATTGAAACGACCCAAACTTGAAAATGTGGGTGAAGTGAAATGATAATTGGAACAGGAAAAATAAGGGGTAGAAGTCCTGGAATGAGATACTCAAAAGATGTGTAGTAAGCCCTTGCAGGAGCCTGATACAGGAGACTGGATTACTGTCAGGACTGTGGAAAGTGAAACACATTCAAAGTGGTGCAGCTAGCCGCCATCTTTGAGTGGTATACTGCCGGTCAAGAGATTTAGTTGCTATGAAATACACACACTGTCCTTTTTTCTAAGAAGGAGATTAAGTTTCTGGCAGTGTGCAGACATTTAATTTTTCCTGTTCCAGTTACCATTCTGGTTTACCCATGTTTTATAAATTTGAGTCCATCCTGATTTCACTTTGTCAGCCATGACTGAACTGGGAAGAACTGGTTCAAAGTCCTGCACCGAACATCTTCAGCAGAGAAAGAACATTTTGGAAGAGGTAGAATCACACTCTTAAACAGTAGTTTCATATGTTTTTAACAGTAGAGCTCTTTTTTCTCACATGAAATATTACCTGGGACTCAAATGTGTAACATAAATGCTTCTCTTCCCTTGAGTTTCTCTCATTTTGAGATCACTTGGCTCTTACTGGTGAAAAAAAATGAGAAAGAGGAGGTGTGAAATGATCACATCTAATCCAGACTCCCTGTATGCCTGAGCTTTTGAAAATAAAAAAAGGGTTCAGTATTTTATGACTAAAAGTTTAATTCTTAATTTTACTTTTGCAAAAGCAATCAATAAGAACAATGACACTGTTTAGGGGAATACCAACTTTCAATGTATAACAAACTTGATTGTGTGTGCTTTTTAATTACAATTTTATTAGAAGTTTTAAATATGTTTTTTAAAAGTCACCCAAACATTTGCAGACCCTGAAGCAGTCCTGGACCAGGCTTGAAATTTATTGCTTTAAATCAGGAGGCACATGGCTTAGACTGGAATCAATGGACATTAGGGGAATTAAATGGTGTTGCTTGATTTAAATGCAAGTCTTTCCATTTCTAAACCCCATGTCTTTCCATTGCATCACTGCTCCCAGGCTTTGCAAATTCACCCCTAGGAGTTACAGACAGCCTTTTGCACAGTCAGTCTCTAATTAACAGACCAGAAAATTCACTGGCTGAGGTGGGGAGGGAAGTGCCCAACAACTCTGCACTCTGCAAACTACACACTTTCCTGTGATGCCTGCCAGGACTCGGCCCTGAATGTTCCAGGAAAATACATTAGGTGAGGCTTCAATTAACTGGTCTTGGGCAGCTTAACAATGCTAAAAAGCATTGACTTCATCTAATGCTTTTAGGAACAGCCAGTATCTAGTACGTTTGTGATTTCCCTTCACCTCCATAGAAGCAGATAACTGCTAAATGAAGAGATTGTGCATAGGCTTAGGAGAAACCTGAGCTACAGTCAAACCACAGGAGGATAATAGGGACCTCGAGACAGCAACTGGAGCTATGTAAAGCTAATATGCACAGACACTGCGGGCTTCACTCAGTCTAAAAAAGGCAGGGAGGTTGCACGGTATATTAAATCCACTGAGTTTTACAGCTAACATCTGGCCTCAAGGACAGCTGTGGTCAGGTTTAGTGAAAGGCTTCAGTGAAAAATGGAAAAGTCAAAATATTTGAGCCTCTCTGTTTGCATAAAAGCAATTTGTAAATCAGTCTATCTATATTGGGACTTAATATTTACATGTTCCCTTTTACCTGAGGCAAGAGTAAACTTCCCAGAATTAAACATCAGCTTTTGGATTAAAGGGTGTCCTTATATATGTAACACTATCTTTCTGTTTGAGAAACATATCTTTTTATTGTTAAAAATTTAAGAATGCTTCTCTTCCCTTGAGTTTCACTAATTTTGAGATCACTTGATTCTTAATGGTGAAAAAAATGAGAAAGAGGAGGTGTGAAATGATCATATCTAATCCAGACTCCCTGTATGCCTGAGCTTTTGAAAAAAAAAAGGGGGGGGGGATATTTACCACAAATTACTCCTAATCGTAAGTATGAAAACAAAAGCAAGGGATGTTATATTCAATGCAAAAACGTTGTGTCAAAATTGGTTCAGTCCATTTTGCAGTCTGTTTCTAATCTCTCAGAAAACACAGCACGGATTTAATGTGACCTCAAGGATATAAGGAAAATAAGGCTTGCCCTCTGATCCCCATTTGAAACTTGTTGAGTTAGTCTGAGCACATTTGAAATGAATTAAGATGGTTAACATGTGCCTCTCTTTATTAGAAAAATTCTCTTTTTATTTATAAATACATACTTTGTTCAGGTAAGTTTGTGAATTCCATTAGTCTGTGAACACTAATTTTCTGAGCATTTTCTGAGCAACTTGAACACTAAGCCAGAAGTACATGGTGCATTCTCAATCCTTCTAGAATCCAGCAGTGTGTTGTTGTTGTTGTTGTTGTTGTTATGTGCTGTCAAGTCTGATCTAACTCATAGGGACCCCTCCTTGGGTTTCTGGGGCAGTATCACTATGGAAGTAGATGGCCCAACCTTCCTTCTGGTGGGTTCGAACTGCTAGCCTTCTGGTTAGCAGTCAAGTGTCTTAGGCACTACACCACCAGAGCTCCCAACAGTGTAGATAGAAAAACTAATAATAATTAGCTAATAATTTTTCAGGGTTTTTCCTAGTCCTGTATGACAGCTGATTCAGCCCCACTGAAGGACCTTGGAATATTGTCTTGACTTTTCTGTTTTGCCTTACATTCAAATGCTCCAGAAATGCTTGGAGCTCCTGAGAGAGAAACACATCTAATCAGCACTACACTATCAGAACACAGAATAGACTAGTTAGACAATTGACTTGTTTTTCAGCCTCCTCAGTGTTGGTGTTCATGATATTAGGGCTATAAAGTAGACGCTGATGAGATATTTCTTTCAAGGAGCTCAGGGTATTAGAAAATAGAACCAAAGACGATCTTAAAAGAAGAGTCTGTACCTTCTTCTCATGTTCTTCAGCTCTTAGGAATGTACAGTATGTGTGTAGCTCATCAGAGTGACTACTATGATGTTGCTTACAGCCCATTTACTGTTTAAGATATAATAAGATAGTTCTATGAATTCTAGAAAATGATTTTTTTTTTTTTTTTGTTTAATGACTGGACAAATTAGAGACCTATATTGGGAGAGAGTAAGATTTGTGAAGACATTAGATACAGAAATAAAACAACTATGTTTACAATGGTTATATAAATAAAATATAAGTTATACATTAGAAAACATAGATACAAAATAAAACACTGTAAATAAAAACAGAAAATTTGAAATAAGAATCAAATAAAACTTCTAGAAATGAAACATATAATGGAGGTTTTAAAATGCAATAGGTATATTTGAAAGCAGATCAGACAAATGTGAGTAGAGAATCGGCAAATTGTAAGATTAATTTGAAAGATTTATCCAGACTGTAGCACAAAAAAAGACATGAGATTATAAAGAGAAGTTACAAACCAAGGAAGACAGAATAAAAAAAGCCTAATTTATATTTAATTGGAATTTCAGATTAAGAAGAGAAGAAGAATGTGGCAAAAGCAATGTTTGAGGAGAAAATCATAGGAGACTTTCAGAACAAGAGATTCAACAACACTAATATAACTAAAGAAGGATAAGCAAAACGATGCACACAATAAGATACAATCCGTTGACTTAGGAAAAATCAATGTCGAAGCAAAGATATTAAAAGAAGCCAGAGTAAAAGACAATTTACCCAAAAATGTGACAATGGACAGCAAACTTCTCAAAATCAGTAATGAAAACCAGAAAACAGAGAAGTGAAATTTTAATTGTACCAAGAGAAAGAAACAAACAAAAAAGTTTGTTAATCCAGATTTCTGTAAAATTCTCTTTTAAGAATTATACTGGAAATGTTTAAGGAAATAAGAACTAAAAGTTTTGCTACTCACAAACACCCACTAAAAGAAATTCTAAAGGATACCCTTCAGACCACAAGAAAGTAATTTCTAGATGCAAATTTTATTTGTGAGGAGAAACCAAGAAGAAAGAAATACATATTTTGGTAACATTTAATAATCATTGACTGAATAAAACCATAGTAATTATTTCCTGAGGGAAAGAGAGAAATAAAGTGCACCACAGCAGTGGTATACAAGCTGAGAAGGTGAGTGTGATTAGTGTTTTAATCTTAAGTTTCTCAGGAAATGGTAAAGATATTAATGTAATTTAATGTTGATAAATTAAATTAAATGTGCATGTTATAATTTCTAAACACTGAATGTACCTTGTCCAAAATAGTAGGGGGAAAGATACTATTACTAATAGTAATAATTTCCAAAAGAGACCAAAAAGTAAAAAGGAACAAACAAAACTAAGAAATATATAACATGTAGGATAAAACAGAAAACTAAAAATAAGACAATACATATAAACCCAAATATGGTAAATGTGGTAATTAAGGTTGTACGTCAATTTGACTGGGCTGTGACTTTGATTGGCTTGGCAGTTGGATGTAGTTATTTCCCATGATGAGATTGGATGTGGCACAATCACTTCCATGGTGTGGGAATCTGCTGTGAGCAACTAATTAGTTGAAGGTGAGTTGCTTTGGGGTGTGGACTGCTTCCAGTATTGATGGAGAAGCTTTGGGAAAGGTCTCTAGCTTTCTGTTCATCTTGGGATCCTACAATTGGCCTGTCGTCATCTCCAGTTCCCAGACTTGAACTATTTGCCTGCCATGTTGCCTGCCAATCTTGGATTTGTCAGCCTTGGCAGCCAGCAGCTACATGAGTCAGAAGAAGCCTTCAGCTTGCTCCATTGGGCCTGGAACAAAAGGCAGAGTTGAAGCCCAATGTTGAGGGGCCTCCACCTACCCCCTAGAGCTGGCACTCTGAACTTGAACTTCTAGCTTAGTCTTCCCTTAGAGTCAGCAGTCTGAACTGACACTTCTAACCTTCTAGCCTCCTAAAATGTAAGAAAATAAATTTTTGTTTGTTAAAGCCATTCATTTTGTTTGTTAAAATACTAAGGCTATAAGGATGGATTGAAAAAATACAACTTTACAAGATGTGTCTGCTTATGCAAAACAATGTTAATCATAAAGACACAAATTAAAATGACAGGATATATATATCAGGAAAAATTAATGACAACAACAAAAACCACTATAGGTATGTTAATAATACACAAAACATATTTCATGGCAAGCAGATTTTCTCAAGATAGATTAATTTCAAATTGTCAGTGATTTAATTCACTAGTAAGATAATAACAAATCAAAATGTGTATGAAATTGCAACACAGCCCTGCTTGGGAAGCCACAGAGCTGCAGTAATGTTGCCAGGAAGAAATAGAAAATATGGGAGAGGCCTAGTGATGCCCAAAGTTAGGAAAAAAGACCATCCATTAAATAATCACTTCTAGGATAAAGGAGAGGAGCTCTGGTAGCATAGTGCCTAAGGCACTTGACTGCTAACCAGAAGGCTGGTGGTTCAAACCCACCAGCCACTCCTTGGAAGGAAGGTTGGGCAATCTACTTCCATAGTAATACTGCCTCGGCAACCCAAGGAGGGGTCGCTATGAGTCCATGTCCGACTCGATGGCACATAACAACAACAACAACAGGATAAAAGAGCACCCCTTTGTGGTATCTACTGTAAACAGGTTTTAGTTTGACAAGGATACACTTGATGGGGAAGAAGACTGTGAAACAAAGTGCATAAAGTACTCAAGGGGTTTAGAGACAAGAAATCTTAAAAAGTGTCAAATTTTGCAAGGGAAGAGAATAAACTGGAAATCAGGATTTCTTGTTCTTTGGTCACAGGAACAAGAAGAGCTTAGGGCTAGTACAGAAGACCTCTTGGTTGGAGGTAGAGAAAGCCTGACTAACCAGAGAGGCTATAAATGAAAGAAGCAGTCAATCACTGATGCAACAGAGGAGAGAGACTTGAGTGGACAAACATGTGAAGCCACCCATAGGAAACTCCTAATGACTGAATGTTGGGAAAGATGCCTCTCATTCCAATATGAGTTTGTGTGTATGTTTAATTGTTTGTTAAGGAATAAGAACATCTTAAAATATACTTATAGGAAAGGGTAAAAAGAACACACAAACTCCACTACATGAGGAGGTTTGGTGGTGCAGTACCTAAGGCATTTGACTGCTAACCAGAAGGTTGGCATTTTAAACCCACCAGCCACTCCATGGAAGAAAGATGGGGCAATCTACTTCTAAAGATTTATCGCCTGGAAACCCAGTGGGGGTCGCTATGAGTCAGAATCAACTCGATGGCAGTTGGTGTGGTTTTTTGGTTTGAAACGTCCCTATATCTGAATCACTAGCTATCCTGATAAAGAAGAAAGACAATAAGCAAAAGTATACAAAATAAGGAATGAAAAGTGTGCAGTAATTAAAGAAACAACAACACAAGCAACAATAACCAAACAAAGAGACACAATTTTTGTCCAAATCTTTGGAAATAACTTTCAAATCATTAAAATAGATATATATTTTTTAAGAAAATAGAATTTATTAGAACTTCAGATAAGGTGAAACACTGAAAGTATTAAAGGCATAAAACAGCCATCCTTCATGAAAGACAAGTCTTAGAGGATTAAATTCTTTCCAAATTGTGAGACCACATAATCCAGTGCTATTACCTTGTTTCAAAATACAGGTTACAAAAAAAGAGAACACTTCTAAATTATTTTCATGGAAAGAGTATATCTGACAAAGATTGCACTCACACCTACACATATACAAATTGAAAAAAATCTCTCTTATGAATATCATAATGATAAGTAAGAATCCCAAACAAAATGTTAAAAAATAAAATTCAGTAGCCCATTAAAGAGCCCTCGTGGTGTAACAGTTAAGTGCTTGGCTACTAATTGAACTAGTGTCAGTTCAAACCTGTCCAGTAGCTCAGTGGGAGAAAAAAACAAAACAAAACAAAAAAAATAAACTCACTGTCGTGGAGTCAGTCCTGACTCATAACGACCCCTCCTTGGGTTTCCAAGGTGGTATCACTACGGAAGTAGATGGTGGATTTGAACTGCCAGCCTTCTGGTTAGCAGTCAAATGCCTTAGGCACTATACCACCAGAGCTCCTTAGTGGGAGAAGAGACCTAGCAACATACTCCTGTAAAGATTACAGCCTAAAAACCCTTCAAGAAAATTCTACTCCTTATCCGTGGAAGGACATTTTCTTTGTTGGTTTCCAGGGGTGGGAGGGGAGGGGAGGGAATACTGTTAGACAGATGGAGATAAATTTTGATTTGGATGAAGAGAAGGGCAATGTACCAAATGTAAGTGATCAATATAGTGGCATTGAGGAAGAAAAAGACATAGAGAGGTACGTGGCAAGTACAGGCAACAAAGATGAACTCTTTTGCGCATATTGTTGTTGTTGTTGTTATGTGCCGTCGAGTCAGCCCCGACTCATAGTGACCCCTCCTTGGGTTTCCGAGGCAGTATCACTACAGAAGTAGGATTGCCCAACCTTCCTTCCGAGGAGTGGCTGATGGGTTTGAACTGCCAGCCTTCTGGTTAGCAGTCAAGTGCTTTAGCCACTATGCTACCAGAGCTCCTAGCATATAGTATGGCATGATCAGTGAAGGAAAACATGGGTATATGGGTGGATAGATGGATGGATAGGCTGAAATATTAGGTATGTATATGAAGTGGGGAGTGCACCAAAGAACATGTATAGGTTTGGCAGACAGTGGTCCAATAACTTTATGTGTATGATCTGAATTCCCAGGTGTACAATGGAGCTGACAAGTGGCAAGGTTGTAGTCACTGCTTGGTCACAGCCAGCTACCCAGAGGGACTGAGTAGTTGAACCTGTGGGCTCAGGACCATAGTCGCAGGGGACATCAAGCTCAATTGGCATAACATACTACACAAAACATTGTTCCACCTCCTACTTTGGCGAGTAGCAACTGGGATCTTAAAAGCTTGCAAGCTGCCATCTAGATGCAATGATGAGTCTTTCCTCATCCAGAGCCAAGAAGAATGAAGAAAAACAAAAATCCAAGGAAACAATTAGTCCTAGCGACTAGTACACTATCCGATCTGCAGCCTATACGACTATGAGACCAGAAGAACTAGATGGTACCCAGCTACTACTGTCAACCACTTGGAAGAGGATCTATGTAGGAAATCCTGAATAGACAGGGAGAACAATGTGGAACAAAACTCAAAATCATTTGAAAAAAAAAAAGAAGACCAGTTCTGCTGGCCCGATAGAGCCTGGTGGAACCACTGAGACTATGGCCCCTAGCTGTCCTTCAGGTATGGAATTGAACGCACACCTGTGGCTTCCAGCCAAACAATAGACAGGCATATGAGTTGAACATTTACCTGAGGTAGATACATCCCTTGGAGAGAACAAGCATGGGAGAAAGAAGGGCTGCTTATGCACAGGGAGACAGCTCAGGGAGCAGCAGTGCATGGAGGGATGGACACAGGGAAGAGGTAACTATTGGGAGGAAGTGGGAGGGGAGATATTGCATTGTGGTAAATTGTGGTCAATGTCATGAGACAAAGTGTATGTGAAATGCTTTATGGAAAGTGTATTTGCTCTGTAAATTTTCACCCAAATCGCAATAAAAAGGAAAAAAGAAAATTCTACTCCGACACATGGCATCACTATGAGTCAAAGCTGACTCAACAGCACCTAACAAAAATAATTCATTAAATATATAACACACTATGACCAAACAAAGTTATTCCATGTTTGCAAGAATGGGTAAGTATTGTGAAATCTGTTAATGTATTTCAGAGTATTATTATATCTAAGAAAAAAATCATATGGTCATCTCCAATGAGGCATAAACAACTTTTGAAAAATTCAATGTCATTTTGATTTAAAAAAATCTCTATAAAATAAGAAAATAGTTTCTATGTACATTAGAAATATATAATGATAGTTTAGCAATTCTGCTCACTGAATTCTGCCCCAGAGAAATTCTTGGTCATAAACCCCAAGAAATGCATTCAATAATGTTTATAGCAAAATATCTCAGTTTTATATTAAATAGCTGCAAAAAATAATCCAGCAAAAGCATAATGGCCAAAGAAATCACAGAATATTCATACAATGGACTATAAAGTAATGAAAGTGAATGAACTACACAACTTTATACATTTATATAGAAGAATCACAAAAGCATAATAATAAACAAAATAATCCATCTGAGAAAATATATGCAGTATGATTCTATTTATGTGAAGTTCAAAACGGGCCAACCTAAATAATACAGTATTTGGATACATTCAAGAGTCATGAAATTCTAAAGAAAAACACAGCAATGATTTCATAAAAGTAATCTGGTGGGGAGGTAGGAGAGAGGAGGTGTCTAAAATAATGGCACAATCTCTTTTTTGGGGAGTTGGGTTCTCAGGCGTTTGCGATGTTATTCTAATATAACCTTTATACACAAAAGTGAAAAACAAAAGTATACACTTAATTTTCACAAAGGAAAGCAGCACCCAGATTAAGAAATAAAACATTTCCAGAACAAAAAAATCTGTCTTAAGTTTCCTCCCAGAAGCTAACTCTCTGTCAAGGATTACTGTTGATCTTAGATGCTATTGAGTCTGTTCCGACTCATAATGACTGTTCTTATACAACAGAACACAACATTGCTTGGTCCTGTATCATTCTCACAATCGTTGTTATGTTTTAGTCCATTGTTGCAGACTCTGTGTCAAACAGCCTTGTTGAGGGTTTTCTTCTTTTTTACTGACTGTCTACTTTACCAAGGATGATGTACTTCTCCAGGGAGTAGTCACTCCTAATATATCCAAAGCATATGAGATAATGTCTCACAATCCTTACTTCTAAAGGCCATTCTGGTTATATTTCTTCCTAGACATATTTCTTCATTCTTCTGGCAGGCCATGGTAAATGAAATAGTCTTTGCCAAAACCATAATTCAAGTGCATCAATTCTTCTTTGGTCTTCCTTATGTATTGTCCAGCTTTCACATGCATATGAGGAGACTGGAAACACTAAGGTTTGGGTCAGGTGCATCTTAGTCCTCAAAGTGACATCTTTGCTTCTTAACGCTTTCAAGAGGTCTTTTGCAGCAGATATTCCCAATGCAATACATCATTTGAGTTCTTGACCACTGCTCCTATGGGCTTTGATTGGGAATCCAAGTAAAATGAAATCTTGACAATTTCAATCTGCATTTATGATGATGTTGCTTATTGGTCCAGTTGTGAGGATTTGTTTCTTTCTTTCTTTCTTCTTCTTCTTCTTCTTCTTCTTCTTCTTCTTCTTCTTCCTCCTCCTCTTCTTCCTCCTCTTCCTCCTCCTCCTCCTCCTCTTCCTCCTCCTCTTCTTCCTCTTCTTCTTCTTCTTCTTTTTTTATGTTGAGGTGCAACCCATAGTGAATGCTGGAGTCTTTTTCATCAGTAAAAGCTTCAAGTCCTCTTCACTTTCAGCAAGCATTCACTTTCAGCAAGCAAGGTTGTGTCATCTGTATATGGCAGGTTGTTAATGAGTCTTCCTCCAATCCTGGTCCCACATTCTTCTTCATATAGTCTAACTTCTCAAATCATTTGCTCATTGTACAGATTGAATAAATGTGAAAAATACAACTCTGATGGACACCTTTCCTGATTTTAAACTCCTCTAGCTCTGTTCAAATGACTGCCTCTTGCTCTATGTATAGGTTCCACATAGCACAATTAAATGCTCTGGAATTCCCATTCACTGCAATTTTATCTATAATTTGTTATGATCCACACAGTTCTATACCTTGTCAATAAACCACAGGTAAACATTTTCTGATATTCTGTGTTTTCAGCCAAGATCTAGCTAATTTCCCTTGTTTTATATCCTTTTCAGAGTCTGGCTTGAATTTCTGACAGTTCCCTTTCTATGTACTACTGTAGTCATTTTTGAATCTTCAGCAAAATTTTACTTCTGTGTGATACTGTTTGGTAATGTCCACATTCTGTTTGATCACCATTCTTTGTAATGGGAACATATATGGATCTCTTCCAGTCACTTGGCCATGTAGCTGTTTTCCAAATATCTTGGCACAGATAAGTGAGTGCTTTCACCACTCATCTATCAATTCATCATACTGTAGTGGCATGCATGTTGCTATGATGCTGGACAATTTTTCACCAATACTTCAAATACCAGTATGGCCACCTATGGTGAACAGAGTTCAGTGGAGCTGAAGTCAGACTAAGAGAGAATCTTCTAGGAAAAAAGATGTGTCAGTTTACTTCTAAAATAATGCCCAGTGAAAACCTTTTGAAAGGCAATGGAGCATTGTTTGATATAGTGGTGGATGTTGAGTACCTTTAGGTTGGAATGCACTCAAAATATGACTAGGGAAGAGCTTCTGCCTCAAAGTAGACTCAACCTTAACGACAAAGAGGGAGAAAAGGTTTCGGAACCTTCATTTGCTAATGTGGCACGACTTACATTAGAAGAAACATCTGCAAATACTCATTAATAATTGGAATGTGAAATGTACAAAGTATGAATCTTTGTTGTGGTTTTTGTTATGTGCCATCGAGTCAGACCTGACTCATAGCGACCCTTCCTTGGGTTTCTGACACAGTATCACTACGGAAGTAGATTGCCCCATCTGCCTTCTGAGGAGTGGCTGGTGAGTTGGAACCTAGGAGAATTATAAGTTGTCAAAAATGAAAAGGAATGCTTAAAGATAGAAATCATAGGCATTATTGGGAGCTCTGCTGGCATAGTTTCTAAGGCATCTGCCTGCTAACCAGAAGGCTGGAAGTTCAAACCCACCAGCCACTCCTCAGAACGAAGTTTGGGCAATCTACTTCTGTAGTGATACTGCCTCGGAAACCCAAGGAGGGGTCACTTTGAGTCAGATCCAACCTGAGAGCAGTGAGTTTGGTTTGGTTTTAAGCATTATAAATAGCTGAAATGGACTAGTATTGGCCATTTTGAAAAGAATAATCATATGTTATATCATTCTGGGAATGAGAAATTGAAGAGGAATGGTGTCACATTCATTGTCAAAAAGAACATTTCAAGATCTATCCTGAAGTACACACTGTCAGTGATAGGATAATAGTCACACATCTATAAGGAAGACCAGTTAATACAGCTATTACTCAAATTTATGCACCAACTACTAATGCCAACAATGAAGAAATTGAAAATTTTTACCAAGTTCTGCAGTCTCTGAAGGATAATCACTTGCTGTAGACTGAATTGCGTTGTCCCAAAATATGTATTGGAATCTAAACCTCTATACCTGTTCATATAATCCCATTTGAAAATAGGGTTTTCTTTGTTATATTAATGAGGCATATCAGTGTAAGTTATGTCCAAAGCTTAATCACTTCTGAGTTATAAAAAGAGCATATTAGGCAGAAAGCAAGTATAAACAGAGGAAGACAGATGACATGTGAAGTTCCCCAAGAATCCAAGAAATGCACAGGGCTACCAGCAAGGAAGCAATAAATAGGGCCAAGACCTGGATCTGAATTTTTATTCTCCAGAAGTGTGAGAAAATAAATTTTTGCTCTTTAAAAAAGTTACATATTTGTATTATTTGTGGTACAGCAAATTGGGGTAACGTAGTGCTTAAGGCATTTGACTGCCAACCAGAAGGCTGGCAGTTCAAACCCACCAATGCTCTGCTGAAAGAAGACTGGGCAATCTACTTCTGTAGAGATACCACCTCAGAAACCCAAGGAGGGGTTCCTATGAGTTGGAATCAACTCAATGACAATGAGTTTAGTTTTTTTTTTTTTTAGTTTATACTCCTTTTGGCTGCTTTTGCTCAATATTATGTTTGTGAAATTGGTGGTGTAGTGTTTA
Source organism: Orycteropus afer afer (assembly GCF_000298275.1). Classification (NCBI taxonomy): domain Eukaryota; kingdom Metazoa; phylum Chordata; class Mammalia; order Tubulidentata; family Orycteropodidae; genus Orycteropus; species Orycteropus afer. The sequence goes on along the minus strand of NW_006921664.1, from coordinate 6,213,005 downwards.
ACACATTTTACTGCTAACCAGAAGGCTGGCAGTTCAAACCAACCAACCACTCCTCGGAAGGAAGGGTCGCTATGAGTCGGATGTGACTCGACAATGCAATGAGTTTGTTTGTTTGTTTTTGGTATTATGTTCATTCCCTGCTTTATTTTTTTTAAAACTGTACATATATTTTATACATTCTTCTGAGTGCATGCTTATGAACTTCACAATAAAAAAAAAAAATGAAAAGACAATATTGAACGATCAGGTTCAGTGGTTAGTAGTTCCTGTTACTCTTTGCAGGTCCCTTAAAGTTATAAATTCTAACTATCCAAATATTTCAGACATTAAATATTTCCAGAGAGCCTGTGGAAGAAAGTAATTTCTCAAACACCCCAGTCTTTCTACTTTTGCTGCCAAGTCCAGACCAGACACAGGGACAACAAATATGGACTCTGTCAAATAATTTCACCTAAAGTGTTTAAAAGACCAAAATCCAAACAGCAAAACCAAAGAAGTGCTCACTCAGCCCAATTCTTCCAGCAGCTCTACTCCTGGGGTGGGGTGGGGGAAGGGGACAGTAGCAGGTAAATTTCTTGGGGACATGGTTCTTTTTCTGCCTTCATCCCTCCCCACACAGACACCTGCTTGTACCCTGTTTACCCTTTTGATCTGTAAGTCCCACCCCTGAAATCTGTTCAATCCACACTTCATGTGTCAGCCTTTTATGTAGGGAAGAAAAGGAATCTGATAAAGTAATTTACAATGAAGTATAGAAAAAGGGGTATTATTTTATATTTCCAGGGCCTGTTGACATTTTACAAGGGTAATGGTAAGGGCAGAGTTATTACAAAGGGTCACTTGTGGTAGAATGTTGGGGGAGATTTTTGAGTGGGTCTTTTTTAGTACATTGCATGAATATAACCCTAATTTTCTTGTAGTGAACATATCCCAGACCCTGTGTTCTAGGGAGGTTTGTCTATTCTAAGTGAGGAGAAAGCATTAGCCTTCTTATCCTTGTCACCTCCATACCAGAAATCACAATTTAAAGATGAAAGCTGATACTCATAGCAGAAAAAATCTTTCTGAGCTGCTACGACTATAAAATGCAAAAAGTCAATCCCAACAGAATTTGTGATGGGAGAACACCCAAGTGCTGCCCACTCTTCTGCCCAGGTCAAACAGTGCCTAGACATCCCTGCATCTGTAGCTATGTCTGAGGGTTAAGATTTATTGGTCCAACAGGAAACAAGATTGGTGCTTGAAGCCAGACCTGTATCAGCTGGTGCACAAAGTGTCCTTCCATCTGTATCTGTAGCCATTTCTCTGAGGATGTTGCTTTCACTGCATCCCTCTCTGATTGTTGGTATTCATCCTTCCGTTTAAGGGGAACTATACAAACCAAAACCAAACTCATTGCCATCGAGTTAGAGGCAACTCATAGTGACCCCTCCTTGGGTTTCTGAGTCAGTATCACTATGGAAGTAGATTGTCCAACCAACCTTCCTTCCAAGGAGTGGCTGGTGGGTTTGAACCACCAGCCTTCTGGTTAGCAGTCAAATGCCTTAGGCACTACACTACCAGAGCTCCCAAGGGGAACTATACTTTCCTATTTTCCTGAAAGAGTCCTTCCCATTATAAAATTCTGACATTCAATGTGGAATACTGGTTTCAATTCTTGGCCAATGTACCTTAAGCGTAGCCACCACTGGTCTGTCAGTGGAGGTTTGTGTATTGCTATGATTCCTACAACAGAGCTTCCACGCTAAGACAGACCAGGAAGAAAGAGCTGGCAATCTACTTTCAAAAATTCAGGCAATGAAAACTCTATGGATCACAACTGTCTGTCTGATCCTGTTGTTCATGGACTTATCATAAGTTAGGGACAAACTTACCAACAACTAATACCAAATTATTATTAATAGTCGTATTGAAATAAGTTGGGAAATGTTGGATATACTTCTGTTTTTCACTTCCAGCTTCTGTCATGTTGTCGTCTAGCAATGGGAGAGATACCAGTTAAGCAAGCAGAAAGACAACCAGCAACAAATTGTTCTCTTGACTCAAACCTTCCTAGATGAAATTCAACCAATGCCTCTCATGTGAGACAGCATGAAGGATGCTGACTGACAAACTAATGTCTGGTTGGACACCAGTGGTTAGAGTTACTCACCCTTCCAAATCTCTAGTGATGGTGAGAATATTCAGGACATTGGTTGTACCACACTGTGGTGCCTTGGCCAGCACTTTAAACTGTGAGATACAAGAAGCCACTAAGACATCAGTCAGATCTTATACTTAGTAAGCAGCTGATATTCAAACCCAGCTGTACTTGATTTCAAAACTCATGATCTTCAAAACTCTGCCAACAACTCTCACTTTCACTAAAGACATTGGGAAAAGAAAAAGAGTAAACCTCCTTCTCCCCTCCATGTCCTGCTTTCTCCACAGGTGAATTCCATATTCATGTGGAAAATTGCTCCATCACGTCAAGTTCAACGCTCCTTGCCAAATACTGCACTTGAATTGTTAAAGACTGGTTGGAAAATTCTACAACTCTAGGCATTAGTGCAATTAAATTTCCTGGCCTTCTCATAATGTTTCTTGATAACTCCTTTCCTGATCATTGATTAGCTCCTTTTCATTTACCTAAGCAATGATTTAAAATAGTCACAATTTTCTCAAGTACCCTATTCTATATCCACCCTCCTCAAAAGGTGACTTTGTATCTTCTCTCTCTTTTTTGGAGGATATTGAGCAGCTTTTATGAATTTGTCACCACACTCCTTCTCACCATGTTCTTCCCAGTTTTAGAGGCCAAGCTACTCACCAAGATTGTCATCCTCTCCATTTCTGTCTCCTCTAGATCACAGATCCACCAAGTATTGCTATATTTGTTTTGCATTCAACTTATCCTGCTCTATTGACTTCATTTCTTTAGCTTATACATTTGATCAAGATTTCCTCATCAAAACAAACAAATTCACACACATGTACACAGACACACAAACAATTTAAACCACTCCCTTGACAGTCTCCTTTTAGCTGTTGACCTATTTTTCTCTTTTGCTCCTGAAAAAGTAGAATATATTTCCTCTCTGCATTGCATTTTCTCATTGACCATTCTCATCTCAAATACTGATAATCTACCTTCTACTTTCACTACACCTCTGAAATCACCCCAGCCCAAATCACCAATTACCCTATTTACATTTTAAAGAAAGAGTTCTGTTAAAATCCTTAAACCTCTGAATAACTTGGTACATTTTACTTCTCCACTTCTTGAAACTCTGCAACCACTACCTCTTCTTTCACCTCTCCCTTATTACCTCTATCTGATACACCCTTCCCTAATCTTCACCTTTCTTCTCAATCCCCTTTATGGGAATCTCGCTGTTACCAGGATTCCTTCCTTGGCTTGCAATGGTCTTCACTGGCTGTTGCCCCAGAGCCATCCCACTTACACTCCTGACTCATCTTTCTCCTAAGGGACAATCACCCCCAAGTTGTCTTTCCCATCTTGACTTTTCACTAGCAATAAAATTCTCATATATACTTGTCCCTTGGAATTTGTACATTTCATTGTCCCATAGATGCCTAACAGAAGGCATGAAAATGTACCTCGTGCTCCATCATTCCTCCCTACAGACTATTCCCTGTAATCTCTCCCTTATTTTACCATGGATCCACTACATATCAGCCACTTAGGCCAGAAACCTGGGATTCATCTAAGACTTTTCCCTCCCCTCCCTGTCCAATGTCCATCATTTAAGCCACCCACTTTTTATCCTAAATAGCTTTCAAAACCCTTCCTATCTTTTATGTCTGCCATTCCCAGGCCCTCACTCTCCAACTCTTCTCCCTGCTTCCCTTCTTACCCTCTCATAACTTCATGCCACCATCAAGCTAATATGAGCATATCACTCAATTAAAAACAAACAAACAAACAAATAGGCCCCTATTGCATCCAGAGTCAACTCCAGGTTCCTAAGATGGCAGGTCTGGCTCTGATTGTGGCAGTCTGAGCTCAGCCTTCCTGCCTCATTATACTGGCCAACTCCCTATAGAGGGCTCGAGGAGAAGCATACAGAAGCACCTTCTCTTCCCTGCTGACATGAAATTTGAACATGCATAAACTGGCAGCAAGGTGATGTAATCCCATCCAATTTTCACAGATAATCTCCAGGGTGGAAATGTTTCCAAACCACAGCTGAAAGACACATGTGGTTTTATTCAGCATGAAATTCAGCAAGTAATTAATACTCAACTCTGTCAGGCTTCTGGAAGATGAGCCCTAGGAGCCTTGGGCAGTGAGAGTGAGACCCTCACCCTAGTTGGTACTGACTCCCTCTATCTTGCCAGGGATGGCTAGAGCTGTTCATAGCTACTACAGGGTAATCACATACCTGAACTGGCTACCTCTTGGAGTTCATAGAGGACTGTTAAAGATTCTGGATTATTATGCAGAGAACACCCAGAATCTAGACTGTTCCTGGGTTTACTCGGGGCTATTTCTGGGACTGATTTCTTTTCAATATGTCCCAGCAACTGTACATGAATAAAGACATTCTAGGAGAAAATATATAATCATACTATGTATGGGTTTATAGCATACAAAAGTTGTCAGGTGCTGAAAAAAACAAACCATTAAGACCAGTTGACACAATCCAAAGGGCTAAACTACAGGAGCAGTCAATTCTCTGCAAAATCAGCATGAGAAGCTGCATCTGGAAACCCCATCCCTCAAGCTTCTTTATAAACATTTGTCATAACCAACACAGAGCTCTCCTTTTGATTGTGTCCTTTTATTTTCTCCTTCTCCAACTGAATATATTCACTTCTTACATGATCCTGTCATTGACCTATCTCTAATTCAGCCTGAAGCTCAACATTGTTGTTGTTGTTGTTATGTGCCATCGAGTCGGCCCGGACTCATAGCAACCCCTCCTTGGGTTTCCGAGGCAGTATCATTACGGAAGTAGATTGCCCCATCTTCCTTGCAAGGAGTGGCTGGTGGGTTTGAACCGTCAGCCTTCTGGTTAGCAGTCAAGTACCTTAGGCACTATGCTACCAGAGCTCATACTTGGTTATGACTTGATGTACCCCAACACTATGGTCTTGAGCTCCTAGGCCCAGTGACTCATTTTCTCAAAGTATTTGGTTATGAAAATGTCTTAGTCATAATCATATACCTTGAGAAAATGAGTCACTGGACCTAGGAGCTCAAGACCAAAGTCTTGGGGTACATCAATGTCAATTGGCATAACATAGTCTACAAAGATAAGGATCTATATCTTCATTTGTTAAGTAGAAACTGGGGTCTTAAAAGCTTGTGAGTAACCATCTAAGGTGAAACTATTGGTCTATCCTCATCTGAAGCAAAGAAGACAAAACAAAATCAAAGAGCCAAAGAAACAATTCATCTAAATGACTAATGAACCATGTGAACACCAGGATCCATGACACAGAGGCCAGACAAACTAGATGGTGCCTGGATACCACTGCTGACCACTCTGAAAGGGATCACAATAGGCAGTTTTAGAATGGGAGAAAAATGAAGAACAAAACTCAAAAGCATAAAGTAACAAGGCTTACTTGTCTGATACAAGCTGTTGAAATCCCTAAGACTATAGTCTTTAGACCCTCTTGAAGCCCGGAACTGAACTCACTCCCACGCCTCAACTTTCAATCAAACAATAGGCCTATAAGGTAAATTATACCAGATAGGTACATACTCATCAGAACCATCAACCATACAAGATAAAAAAAGTAGCATTTGCTCAGGGATAAAGCTAAGAAGACAGAAAGGGATAGGAAAGAAGGACAAAGGGAAATGGGAAACAGGGAGGAAGTAGGAAGAGTGCTGTTGTGGGGTTTGCCATCAATATCACAAACCAAAATATGTATGAATTGTTGAAAATTAAACCAAATTGCTCTGTAAATTTTGACCCAAGTCACAATTAAAAATTAATAATTAAAAAGAAACACCATTGTTTAGTTCTTATCAACATGATATTTCTGGAAATGTAGCCTTCTTGGCAGCCACATGTGCAGATTCGCATGGAACGTTCAGTCAACTATAATTCTGAAGGTGTTTCTTAACATATTGCTACTGAGTTGTATCTCTATCAAGCTTCACTTGATAGAACTATGTCTATAGGCAGAATTTTGAAAGGTCTAGTCAATAGTGTCCAAGGAGCAGGTAAAAAGAAGCAAGGACCTGGTGGTACTAGAGTTCTACAAGGGAATCAGGGAGGGGAACTCTTGTACTGAACTAGTTGGCAGTATACCTGCCAGCCATGAAATAGGGCACTTATGAGTACAGATATGAATTAGATGCAGAGGCTGTAGTGTAATTTCAGTAAGCCAGTGAGAAAAAGCAATGGGAAAGGACATTTATTCATTCATTCAATGAATGACCTTTCACTGAGCTCCTACTAAGCCCTAGTCTCTGTACTAGGTGCCTGAAAAATGATGGTGAAATAAAGCAGAGATAGTCCCAATATTCATGGAACTAAACAGTGGGTAATACAGATATGATAGTATGATAACTGAACTATAGGATAAGTACAAAGTTTTAAGGAAGATTTAAGAGGACATAGTAACACACTTTTGGGGGTTAGGGAAGGCTTCCTACGGGAAGTGACATCAATACTGAGTTATAAAGAATAAGTAACTGTTAGCCTGGTGGGGAATGTGCTATGTGTATATGGTAGGGGGTCCAGAGAAAGCAGTGTGGAATAGAGCCAGAAAAAGAGTAGAGACCAGCATATAAAAAGTGAGGAGCAGTGGGGTAGGCTAAGAGAACAAAACATCCATAGATGTGACCAGAGAGGTGGGAAGAGTCCCTTTGTGGTGCAAATGTTTAACACGGTTAAGCTGCTAACTGAAAGGTTATAGGTTGGAGTCCATCCAGAGGCACTTCATAAGAAATATTTGGTGATTTACTTTTGAAAAATCAACCACTGAAAACACTTTGGGCACAGTCCTACTCTGACATATATGGGGTCACCATGAGTCAAAATCAACCCCATGGTAGGAAGGATCCCAAACATGAAGGGCCTTGGACACCATTTTAAGAACTTTATAATTTACTCTGAAGAGCTTTAAATAGGGTGTGATTGAAGCAAGAGTCCCATAGCAGTGATAGTGGAAGTCTGGTTCATTTGTCAGCTTGAACTGGACCACACCACTGAGCAGGATTGAGAGGAACCTCATTCCCTCTGGCTGGTGGGGACAGGGAGCCCAGAGAACTAGTGGGGTTAAATCCTTCCCTGAGGACCTCTCTGCAAGTCAGGAATTCAGACAAGAGTGCCTTGTTTCTCCAAGATTTGCTATCAAGTCGCTTATCTACACATTTGTCTCAGGTGGCCCATAGAGTAACAAGAATGGCATTTTGTTGGACTTTCTTACTTTTGCCACCTGTCCTTCAGAAAGGAGTAGGGATGTATGAAGGGGAGCTGGTTGTTGATACCCAGAACTGGCTGAACTCTGCAGGGAGGAATCAGGAAATAATTGTAATATTTCCCGTCAAATATCATCCATGCATACTCGGAGCCCAGCTCTCCTCAGGGATTCTGAAACTCACCCAGAGAGCCAGAAAACTAGAAGTATTTGTTGAAAGTCCAGGTTCTAGGACATGGAATGAAGAAGACCCTCCAGTCCTTTCTGGGGCCTACTTGCAAATTGCTGCCTTGTCCCCTCCTAGCCAGGGACGGATTATCCAATAAATAAGGTAAGCATGGGCTTATTGTGCTTATTTACTAAACGAGTTTCTCTTGTTCTTCACCACATGCTGTGCTCCAGGCTCTCCACTGGCCCTGGCCTGCTAGTACCCAGATGGCGCAAATAGCAGCCGAGCCACTGCCTGTTGGATGATATTCACATGGGAAATGACTGGGTTGTTGCATAAACTGACTGACTCCTTGCGAGTGGAAGGAACAGGTGGGGCTTGTCTCTTAAGAAAACTCATTAAAACAACAAGGTTTTCAGAGTCTGTTTAAAGACTGCTAGATCTGGTATGCAGAAAGGAAGACCCGTTTAAATTCTTTAGTTTGAGATTCTAGGAGATAAGATCTTCAGGCCTACTTGTTTCAGCCCTAGGTTCCTTGGCCCCAATGATATGCAGTTAGCAACAGAATCCCTTTGGTCTTGGAAATAACAAATGACTTACCTTGGCACCCAGGACTGGCCCTCCTGATGGAACTTGTCCTAGGAACAAGGTCTGCTCCTGCGTGTGAGAACTTGAGGGGCCTTGTGCCTCCCGCAAGGCTGGGCTGCCACATGTGCTGGGCTGCCTTGGTCTCAGCAGGATGCTGCGTGACCTTCAGTTGACCCCTCCCCCTTGGGGCCGACTCCAGCAGAGGCAGCTGCCTGTTAATTCTCTGTCGTAATAGGACCCCTTCTAAATGCTTATCAAAGAGCTGGAGCCCTGAACGTGAGCTCTCTAAATTACTTTCGCTGAAAGATCCCCGGAGCCTGTCCCTGCATTCAGTTTCCAGAAGCTCTGAGACTGCTGGGTGTTTTACTGAGCTTGCTCTCTATTTTTGCAGCCAGCTTGTAAGTCCTGGATGACACTCGTTAAATGGGTTTCTGAGGGCTGTGTGCTGCCTGTTTATGAGCCAAGCTGGAAAACTTGGACTTTTGTGGGGAAGATTCCTACCCTATAATATGATGTGTGGGTAAATGTTTGAGGGCATCCAGGATTATCTTGGCCTGAAAGTCAGAGGAGTGCTTGTCTTGATTTTTAAAGCACTGATATAATGCAGTTTGAGGACGGGACTAAAGCCCCTATGGTTTCTAGCTGTTCCTCAAGGCCAAGGTTGAAAAGAATAGGAGACAAACTTGCATTGAATCCCAGAACCCCTGAATGGTTCATAACCATAAGGCCCCCTACCCAAGAGACCACCTCCCTCTGCTTGGAATTTGTTCTTCCTTGCCTCATACAGCAAAGCAATTTGCAAATTCTATAGGTTCACCTACTAGTAAATATTCATGGAACATTTATGGTAGGAGATAGAAACATGAAGTTGATGCTACCCTTGTCTAATTATTAGAGAAGATAAATAGACTCTCAAGGTCAAAGAGTGATTAAAAGGTCATCAAAGTCAATCACCACTGGGAACTTGAGTCCCCTGGGTTATCTTCTTATTGGGCAGACATTAAGTCCAGCAGAAATATCTCCATTGAGTCATGGTACCCTAACATATTGCTACCTTTTCTGAGGAGCAGCTCATCACATATTTCAAACCCAATCTTCACATTTTCTCTATGCACTTGTCTCCTGAGTCTTCAACTATTCATCTGGGATATGGTCCGTCAGGAACATTTAAAGTCACTTAAAGTCATTTTGGGAGTTCCTGGGTGGTACAAATGGTTAATAAGCTCAGCTGCTAGCTGAAATATTGATGGTTCCGGATCACCCAGAGAAGCCTTAGAAGAAAGGCCTGATGAGTGATCTACTTTCAAAAAATCAGCCTTGAAAACTCTATGGAGCACAGTTCTATTCTGACACACATGAGTTGCCATGAGTTGGAATCAGCTTAATGGCAACTGTTTTTTAAAGTCATTCTACTCCTAAGCCTTGCCTCCCTTACTTTGTACTAAGGAAGCAGATTCTTGGGGTCCACAGTCAGCATCTTGTTTTTCATCTATGATAGCTTCATATTTTTATATTCACTCAATTATTTCATTCAAGGACAGGAGTCAACAAACTGATTGATAGGCTAAATCTGACCCATCATCTACTTTTGTGCAATTCATGAACTATGAATGATTTTTACATTTATAAATGATTGGTAAAAAAAAAAAAAAAAAAAAGAAGAATATTTTATGGCACATGAAAATTATATACAAGTACCTATATAATATCCATAATTTTGTTTCTTAGTCTGCAAAGCCTAAATTATTCACTATATGGTTGTCTACAGGAAAGTTTACCAAACCTTAGTCTAGATTTTAATTCTGTTATAAACTCAACTCTTTTCACAATGGCTTCAATTTGTTAAGGACAGTGTTTTTTGTATTTTATAAAATCTCTAGAGATTCATATATAGCAGGACAGGGTTGAAGATAGCATAGAGTCATGTGCCACTGGTCATCATATCAATCTAATGATCAATGTAGGGCAACTGCTACAGTTCAATCATGTGCAAATCCACCTTGTCTTCAAGGATATCAAGAGAGCCTTGTCAAATATCTTGTTTACATCCAGATATACTAAATATAGTCATATATTTCACTGGTTTTCTTGTTTAAGAATCCTTTCAATAAGGCTTCTGAAGTTAGCCTGACATAACTTATTCTTAGGCACCAGTCTCCTTTTCTGACAACATACAAGATTTCACAGAATTTTTTCTGAAATTAATGATATACTCTCTGGTTTAAGCTTGAAACCCCTATCTTTATTACTTAGAGTATCACTGGGTTCTGTAACAGATAAACCCCAAAATCTTAGAGAATTGATGCAATAAAAGTTTATTTCATTTTCCAAGCAGTCCAGAACTCTTCCACGTCATGGTTTAAAGGCTGAATCCTTCAAGGCTATCTCATCCCCTAAGGCTTCTGAGGGAATAGGGAAAATGGAGGAAGTATATCTGCTTTTTTACCAGACGGCTGGCGGTTCAAACCCACCACCCACTCCTCGGAAGGAAGATGGGGCAATCTACTTCCGTAGTTATACTTCCTCAGAAACCCAAGGAGGGGTCGCTATGAGTCAGGTCCGACTCCACGGCACATAACAACAACAACATATCTGCTTTTTAGCCTTCTATTGCCTCTTCTCAATTTTCCATTGGACAGAAATAGTCACGTGACTCTATTTCTGCGGGAAATGTCCTTCCAACCACTCCTCAGCCACACTCTTAGCTATGGAAGGGAATCCAAACCTTTAGTGTGTACCTGACCATCTCTGCTATATCATTTACTTCTTTCTTTTGAAAATTGTGATTACATTTATAAATATCCAAGTTGGAGTACCTCTTTTTCCCCTCATACTTCTTTAATGAACGTTGACAATAGACATTTGTATTGAGGCCAAGCCAGAATGACTATTTTTTGAAAGAAAGATATTCTGTTAAAACTACCTTACTCATTAAGTCATTCTATTTTGAGTTTAAAAAAAATTAGATCTACCCACTTAGATTTTAAGATCGTTCACTTTAAGATCAATGCAGTTAAGCCACTCCTCGGAAAGAAGGTTGGTCAATCTACTTCCCTAGTGATACTGCCTCAGCAACCCAAGGCAGGGTTGCTATGAGTCGGGCCAACTCCACGGCACAGAACAACAACAACAACACAGTTAAGACACTTGTTTGTAAGTAAGAGAAAATAAAAACAAAAACACTAGTTGCTGTTGAGTTGTCTTCAACTCATGGCAACCTCATGTGAATCAGAGTAGAACTGCTCTCCAGAGCGTTTTCAGAGGCTGATTTTTTGGAAGTAGATCACCAGGTCTTTCCTTCAAGGCTCCTCTGGATGGACTTGAACCTCCAACCTCTCAATTAGCAGCTCAAAGTATTAACTGCACCAGCGATTCCAAGCCAGTTGCCATCGAGTCAACTTTGACTCAGGCACCCCCTAACAAATTAGAACAAACAAACAAAAAGAAGGCATTAGGGTATATCACAGAAACAAAAGACCATAGGAACCACAACCTTAGGGATTGGAACTGGGATGTAATATGGACAGATCTCTTTCCTCTTCATCTGTCTGTCTGATTTCACTCATTCTTACTGCAGATAAACACCAGCAGCCCCAGTTTCCAGTGTCTTAACCCAAAATGATTCTCACCTAATTTTAGATCAACAGATTTTGGACAATTCTGATTGGCTGGACTAGAGACATCTGCCTACTCCTAGATGAATTAATATGTCCACAGAAATGGGAATAAATTGATGGGCCAAAAATAGACACATTCTTCCCTCTCTCTCTCCATGGCTACGGATACCAAAAGCTGGGATTAATGAAAACGCTTGCTAGAAAAACAAACAAAATCAATCCACATTCTCTGCACAGAGACAATGGAAATAAAAGCAGATAGGAATTTCTTTGTTATTCTGTTATCCATCCATCATACCACTGGCCACACATAGCTAACCTATACTTAATTCCAGTGGGGTTATAGGGTAGTGTGGAAGGTGTGGACCACACCAGGTGACATTGTCAAGGGGGTAACATCAAAATGACTGTCTATAAAATTTTGGTGCTATGCTTCAGAAGAAATACATAATTTTTAAAATAAAAATATCCCTGTAGTTAGTTATAACAACAAAAAACAAAAACATTCTTTGTAAGCCCAGCTGACATGTATCAATATACTCACAAGGCTAAAACTCTATGCTAATTTACTTTTTGAATCTTTTAATGTGCTCCAGTCAAAACTGTCATTATTACCCAATTATAATGATTCTTCGAATCATGTTGTTTTGTCCATATACACTACAAGCATGACCTGTTGTTTTTGTTGCTGTCAGAGTTTTAATACTCATGGATTTTCAAATTTTTTGGTGTTTTAGTTATAGTATTGTGGTAATTAATAGTTCTATACCTATACCAAGAAGTTTTTTAGAATGAAATAATAATTAAAAGGATCAAAAACAAACCAAACTCACTGCCATCAAGTCAGATCAACTTACAGCGACCCCTCCTTCGGTTTCTGAGGCGGTATCACTACGGAAGTAGGTTGCCTAACCTTCCTTCCAAAATTAAAGGCACAGAAGGAGAAAAATTAAAAAAAAGTCTTCCACTCAGTTATTAATGTTGTAATTCAATGTGAAAAAATTTTACAAAACAGTTCTGCTGTTAGTATTCATATTTATCATGTATTACTCTATCATTAAAACTGATAATAAACATTACTAAGGATTCTGCCTGGTATGGGAGGAGGTCCATGTGTGAGATGACATTGTGAGTTACTACAATGAATGACACCAACCCCAGCGGCACCACTGCCTAACACTTCCTTGTTTTATTTTTTTATTTGTTGTTTTGTCTTCTTTAAAAACACACCCAAAAGAATATGCTTACCAATGATATAAAGAAAATATATTATGTGCTATATTGACATACCAAAACCAAACCAAACTCACCGCCCTCCAGTTGGATCCGACTCAAAGCGACGACCCCTCCTTGGGTTTCCCAGATGGTGTCACTATGGAAGTAAATCGCCCAGTCTTCCTTCCAAGAAGTGGCTGGTGGGTTTGAACCTCCAGCCTTCTGGTTAGCAGAGTGCTGTAAAAGTTTGGAGGTAAGAGTTCCTATGTGACATTTGCATTCTGCCTTGGATGTATAGGATTTCCACTGGCGGCTGGGGGAGGGGAGGAACTCAGGCATTCCAGGCTGACTGAAGGTTCTGAGAAAATCCTTAGGGGCTATCCATATTAGAAAGGGTGTCAGGGTGAAGGATAGAGTGGAAGAGTTCCAAAAAGCGTTTTAGTTACAAGGAGTAGGGAGGCTGGGCTGAGGTCTAGGAAAGCCAGAGTATCAGGATATATAAATTCTGGTATGTCTGTGTGAGAAACAGTCCCATTTCCTTATCGTCTCTCATTGTAGATTCAGTTTCCCTCATTAAATTCCAAGTTCCTTGAATCCCCGGGGAAAGAAGCTCTTTTATAGAAAGTCAGCTGTGTGCTGATGTTTTTTTAAGTCTTCATAAATCATGTGAGCCCTTTCATAAATCACATCAAGCTGCCCTAGTCTTGCAGCTGCACTACACAGATACTTCAGGGTAATGCTTCTATTTGGCCCAGGTAAAACTATCAGGCCTTGGCAGTCCCAGCTCTCTTTTTCTCCACCCACTTCCCTTTCTAGATGGTACCTCTTGCCCATCCCCTTCATTTTCCCAAAGGCCTCTTACTGACTTCACTCCCTCTCTCCTTTCCTGCCCACTGCACTTAGGAAAACAGGAAAGACTCTGTTATCAGTCACTTATACTAGATGATGGATTGATTAATGGCATATTAACTAAAATCCAGTCACACAAGCAAAACCTGTACTTTCAACCATTCATTTGCATTTTAATCCTTTTGTCTTTAAATATGGAATAAGAAAGTGTTTTCTATGGCAAAAGAAATTCCAGATTTTAACAAGTTTACAGGGATATTTTAAATAGTAATGGTGAGGAGGAAAAAGGAAAAGAGGAAGAGATCTCAGGAATACAGAAAGGAAAAGAGAGACATATGTTACAAGAGATATATGGAAATGACATAGAATATGCCTAATAGATAAGATGTTCATTAAATATTTATTGCATAAGTGCTCTTAGAATGCATAGATGGATGGATGCTAGATTTAGAAAGATAAATAAATAGATAATATTTTTTCTCCTCCAAACTAGACAGCAAGCTCCTTGGGGATGGAAAATGAAACTTTTCTTTTTTTTAAATCTCATGACACCTAAGATATATTGTCCTATTCAAAGTAGAGATTCAATAAGCATATGTTTATTAAGGTGTTATGTGTATATTTAGCAAATATTGCCAAAATATATTTCAGGTTTGTAGTCTGTCCATAATATCTTTTTTTTTTTTTCAAAAGAGCATAACCTCAATATTTTACTCCTAGATACCTCAGTTTATAATTAATTAGCTGTGCCATTTGGGGTCTACTTGGTGAGCTCTCTCCACTGCTTCTCATCTGCTAAACAAGTAGCTGGATTTAATCAGCAAATCTGAACATGTGCTCTATAGAACCTTAGAGGTTTTTGGAAGTTGAACTCTAGGGGTATTTGGAAGTGTCCAAGGAGCCATCATAAGGAAGATGGGGTCAGGGAAAGGCTAAATGGTCAGGGAAGAAAGCTTTTGACCACAGCACAGCCTCAGCCTCTCCACTCTACTCTCCCACCAATTATCTGCAATTCTGTGTCAAGAAAAGCATCACTGCTTTCACCTTTCAATGTTTTAGAGTTTTGATAAGTTTTTATTGTGTGTGTGTTGGGGATGGGGAAGAGAAAGATCCCACTCCTAAAATAAAAGTTCCCAGACCACTGCTCTTGATCTCTAAACTTGAAATTTCTGTAATTCTTTTTTTTTTCATTTTGATTTGAGTCAAAATTTACAAAGCAAATTGTTTTTCCATTCAATAATCCATACACACTCTTTGTGACATTCACTGCAGTCACACTATGCAACAACATTCTTCCCTCTTCCTTCTGTATTCACTCCTTCCTTTCATCTTTCCTTCCCATCTTCCGTGCTCTATCCCTAGACAAATGCTTCCTTCTTGATCTCATATGGTCAATTGTTCTAATGAGTGCATACCCTCCAATGTCATAGGCCTGCCTATCAATTATAGTAATGGCCTCATACAATGTTTGTCCTTTTGTGATTAACTAATTTCCCTCAGCATAATGTACTCTAGGGTCATCTAAGTTTTGAGGTATTTCACAGAGCCATTGTTATTCTTTAATATTGTGTAGTATTCCATCGTGTGTATGTACCAAATTTCTTTTAATTCATTTCACCCATTGATGGGCACTTATGTTGTTTCCATCTTTTTGCTATTGTGAATAATGCTGCAATGAACCTGAGAGTGCATATATATGTTTGTGTATGGCTCTTACGTCATACTACTAGGATATATGCCTAATAGTGTTACTGCTGGATCCTATGATATTTCTAGTTCTCTGGTAGCATAGTGGCTAAGACACTTGCCTGCTAACCAGACGGCTGGCGGTTCAAACCCACCAACCACTCCTCGGAAGGAAGGTTGGGCAATCCTACTTCCGTGGTGATACTGCCTCGGAAACCCAAGGAGGGGTCGCTATGACTCGATGGCACATAACAACAACAACAACAACTTCATAAGGAAGCGCCATACCACTTTCCACAGTAGTTATAACATTTTTTAGTCTCACAGGAGTGTATAAGGGCTCCAGTCCCTGTACACCCTCGATAGCATTCGTTGTTTTCTGGTTTTTTGAACTTTGCTGTTAAAGTTGTAGTGAGATAACATCTCATTATGGTTTTGATTTATATCTTTCTAGGAGCTCTTGTAGCATAGTGCCTAAGGCACTTGACTGCTAACTAGAAGGCTGGTAGTTCAAACCCACCAGTCACTCCTTGGAAGGAAGGTTGGATAATCTACTTCTATAGTGATACCACCTCACAAACCCAAGGAGGGGTCGCTATGAGTCGGGTCCAACTCTACGGCACGTAACAACAATAACAACAATGGCTAATAATCACACGTATTTTTTAATGTGTTTGTTAACTGCCTGTGATAGTTGGAGCTGTGTGTCAACTTGGCTGGACCACAATTCTGTGTGGTTTAAGCAATTGTGATGTGGGTTGTTCCAATGATGGGATCAGATGTATA
>NW_006921664.1:6195442-6196417 GCF_000298275.1 Orycteropus afer afer | reverse complement strand
TTTTTTTCTCTCTCTCTATATAAGTTTTACTGGTTTTGCTTCTCTAGAGAACCCAATCTAACACACTGCCTGAATGTCTTTTTTGGTAAAATGTGTGCTCATGTCTTCTGCCCATTTTTAAATTGGATTGTTTTTTTGTTGCCAAGGTGTTGAACTTTTCAATAAATTTTAGAGATTAATAACTTGTCCGATATATCATTGCTAATTTTTTTTCCCAGTCTCTAGGTTCTCTTTTACTCTTTTAGTGAAGTATTTTGATGCACATAAATGTTTAATTTTTAGGAGATCCTAGTCAATTAGTCTATCTTCTGCTGTTTATATGTTTTTAGTTATGTTTTATAGTGTATTTATTCCATGCATTATTGCCCCTAATTTTACCTCCAATTTTTCTTTGATGATGAGTTTTACATTGAGGTCCTTTATCCATTTTGAGTTAGGTTTTGTAAATGGTGTGAGATATGGATCCTGTTTCATTTTTCTGCTAATGGATACCCCCAGTTTTGCCAGCATCATTTGTTAAGGGAAATTTTTCTAATTCTTTTACTTATTATATTTAGGGTATTGTTCCTAGCAGTAGTATCTGATGATAGCAGCTTCTCAGATTTTCATGGTTAATATTATTTAAATTATGTATACAGAACAATACAATTTCAAAGGACTTATCAGATACTTTCACATACTAGACGGTAGATTGAAAATAGATTTAGATATGACCTTAATACTAAAATTGTTGTTGTTGTTGTTGTTAAGTGCCGTCGAGTTATTTTCAACTCATAGCGACCCCATACACAGCAGAACGAAACACTGCCTGATCCCGCGCCAGCCCCACAATCCCTGCTATACTTGAGCCCATTATCTCAGCCACCATATCAATCCATCTCCTTGAAGGCCTCCCCCTCGTTCGTCGACCCTCCACCCTACCAAGCATGACATCCTTCTCCAGGGAATGGTCCCTTCTTACAACATGACCAAAAT
>NW_006921664.1:6177298-6192241 GCF_000298275.1 Orycteropus afer afer | reverse complement strand
AGCACAAGCCCGCCTGTGCTTACCTTGCTCCCGGGGACCCTGTCCCTCTCAGACTAATACTAAAATTAGTATATTTTGAAGTGTCTACCCAAAACAGTTGCAAATTCCTCAAGATAAATTTAAAAAATTCATTGAATTGGCAGCTACTACAATTATTTTCTAAATATTCCTCTCTTTCCCTGACCATAAAGCTGAGTCATATTGTGTGGACTTATGGAGGGGAAGTAGTTTCCAATTAGTGATTTCTCTCCTATATTGCAATATAAAAATATAAAATCTCATATTAATGAAGAAGAAAACTCAACTAATATTGCAATTAGGTGGTAATTGGTGAGTTATCTGACTTATGAAAATATGAAGAATTAAGATAAATGTCCACCACCCATCCGTCAGTTTGTTGCACTGTGGTAGCTTGCATGTTGCTATGATACTGCAAGCTATGCCACTGATATTTCAAATGCCAGCGGTGTCACCCATGGTAGATAGGTTTCAGCAGAGCTTTTAGACTAAGACATACTAGGTGACAGTCCTGGAGATGTACTTCTGAAAATTATCCAATGAAAACCTTGTAGATCACAATAGAATATTTTCTGATGTAGTGTTGGAAGATAAGCCCCTCAGGGTGAAGGCACTACACAATAGCAACAATGGACTCAAACATAACAAGGATCATTGCACAGGACTGAGCATTGTTTCATTCTGTTGTACTTAAGATTGCCATGAATTAGATCCAACTTGACAGCAACTAACAACAAGGTGACTACATGCCCAATCTCTAGCTTAATAATAACCATGCTCAAAATTGCCCATATATCTAAAGCTAAGTTGATGTCCAGTGACAAACAAAAGAGGTAGGAAGAAAGAAAACAGCTTGTTATTGTTAGGTGCTGTGAATTGGCTCTGAACTCAGCAATCTTATGTACAACAGAACAAAACATTGCCAGGTCATGCACCATCCTCACAATCCTTGCTATGTCTGAGCCCATCACTGCAGCCACTGTGTCAATCCTTCTTGTTGGGAATTGTCCCCTTTTTCACTGACCATCTACATTACCAAGCATAATATTCTTCTCCAGGAAATGGCCCTTCAGACAGCATGACCAAAGTGGGTGAGATGAAATACAGCTATTTTCACTTACAAGAAGCATTCCGGCTGCACTTGCTCCAGGATGGATTTGTTTGTTCTCCTGGCAGTTCATAGTATTTTCAGTATTCTTCGCCAACATCACAATTCAAAGGCACCAACTTTTCTTCTTTCTTATTCATTGACCAGCTTCACATGCATGTGAAGCTATTGAAAATTCCATGGTGTGGGTCAGGCACAACTTAGTCTTCAAAATGACATCTTTGCTTCTTAATACTTTAAAGAGGTCTCTTTGCAGTAGATTTGTCCAGTGCAATACGATTTCTGATATCTTGACTGATGTTTCCATGGGAAACATGAAATTAATTGTGGATCCAAGTAAAATGAAGTCCCTGACAACTTCAATAATTTATCCATTTATTAGGATGTTGCTTATTGGTCCAATTGTGAGGATTTTTGTTTTCTTTATGTTGATTTGTAATCTATACTGAAGACTAGTCTCTTAACTTCATCAGTAAGTGCTTCGAGTCATCATCTTCACTTTCAGTAAGCAAGGTTGTGCCATAAGCATATCACAGGTTGTTAATGAGTCTTCCTCCAATCCTGATGGCACATTCTTCTTTACAGAGTCTAGGCTGTCAGATTATTTGCTCGGCATACATATTGAATAAGTATGGTGAAAGGATACAACCCTGATGCATACCTTCCCTGATTTTAAACCATGAAGTATCTTCTTGTTCTGTTTGAAGGCCAGCCTCTTGGTCTATGTACAGATTCCTCATAAGCACAATTATGTGTTCTGGAATTCCAATTCTTCACAATATTATCCATAATTTGTTATGGTCCACATAGTCCAATGCCTTCGTGTAGTTAATAAAACACTCACAGCAATCTTATTATGTATAACAGAACAAAACATTGTTTTGCTCCTATAATGAGATTGACAATCAATTCCATGGTGGGATCTACCACAAGTGGCTGAGTAGCTGCTTTAGAGATGCAATCTGCCTCCCATATATAAAAAGCAGCTTTGGGAATGGTCTCTAGTTGATGGCATGCTTGAACCCTATTTGTAGCCAAGTCATTGTTCAGGTTGCCATGCTCTGCTAACTTTACAGGACTCTCAATGGACTTGAATCAGTGCCCTGCCGTGTAGTTTGGTAACATCGGGACTGTGCCTTTTTACTTGTCAACCCTGGGCTTGTCAGCCTCAGAAGCCAGCAGCTGAGTGAAGAAAAGCCTCTAGCTTTCTGTTATTCATTGCTTTCAACCAAGATCCACCTGACATCAGCGATGATATCCCTCATGCCCTCTTCTCTTCTGAATCAAGTCAATTCCTTCAGTGCAGCTTGGACTTCTTTCTTCAGTGCCATTTGTTCCTGATCATATGTTACCTCCTGAAATAGTTGAACATTGAGTAATTCTTTTTGGTACAATTCTTTTGGGTGATTCTGTAAATTCATTCAATCTTAATCTTCCTCTTTTTGGGGTGTGTGTGTGCATGTGTGTGAAAATTTACAGAACAAATTAATTTTCCATAAAGCAGTTCATACACATTGTTTCATGACATTGATTGCAATTCCCATTATGCAATAGCTCTCTTCCCATTTTGTCCCTGTAGTTACCTTTCACTTGTGTCCTTCTTTCCTATGTATTCCTGCTCTTGGAGCTGTCTCCCTATGCAAATATTGCCTTTCTGATATTCCATAATTGATTGTTCTAAGGAGTGTACCTACCTGGTATAAATGCTCATCTTATATGGCTGTCTATTGTTTGGCTGTCAGCCACTAAAATGAGTGCAATTCTAGGCTTGAAGTGTGACTAGGGGCTATATCTTGGGGGTTTCAGTAATCTCTATAAGTCCGGTAAGCCTGATCTTTTTTTTATGATTTTGAGTTTTGTTCCACATTTTTCTCCCATTCTTTTCAGGTTTTCTTGCACTGATACCTTTCTGAGTGGTTGACATCTTCTTTGGATGTTTCCTGCATCATTCAATATTTTGCCCAAAGAATACTTCAGTATTGCAACTCAAAGCTTGACTTTTTTCTTCAGTTCTTTCAGTTTGAGAAATGCTGAACATGTTCTCTTTTGATTTTCTAATTCCAAGTTTTTATACATTTCATTATAATACTTGACTTTGTTTTGTCGAGCTGCCTTTTGAAATCTTCTGTTCAGCTTTTTTATTTTGTCATTCTTTCCATTCAATTTAGCTATTCTCTATTCAAGAGCAACTTTCAGAGTTTCTTCTGACATCCTTTTTGGTCTTTTCTTCCTTTCCTGTCTCTCTAAAAGTATTTTGTTTTCTTCATGTATCATGTGTTTGAAGTCATCCCACAGCTTTTCTGGTCATTGGTCACTGGTGTTCAATCCATAAAATCTATTCTTCAGATTGTCTCTAAATTCAGGTGAGATATATTCAAGGTTGTATTTTGGCTCTCATGGACTTGTTTTAATTTTCTTCAGCTTCAACATGAACTTGAATATGAGCAATTGATGATCTGTTCCACAGTCAGCTCCTGGCCTTGTTTTGACTGAAGATAATGTGTTTCTCCATTGCCTCTTTCTACAGATGTAGTTGATCTGATTCTTGTATATTCCACGTGGTGAGGTCCATGTGTATAGTCACTGTTTAAGTTGCTGAAAAAAAGTATTTGCAAAGTATAAGTTGTTGGTCTTGCAGAATTCTATCATGCTATCTCCAGCATCATTTATATCACCAAGGTCATATTTTTCATCCATCAATGATTCTTCTTTGTTTCCAACTTTCACATTCCAATTACCAGTAATAATCAATACATCTTCCTTGCATGTTTGATCAATTTCAGACTGTAGAAATTAGTAAAAATCTTCAATTTCTTCATCTTAGGCTTTAGTGGTTGGTGTGTAAATTTGAATAATAGAAGTATTAACTGCCTTTCCTGTAGGCATATGGGTATTATACTATCACTGGCAGCCTGTACTTCAAAATAGATCCTGAGATGTTCTTTTTGATGATAAATGTGACACCATTCCTCTTCAATTTGTCATTCCTGGCATACTAGACCATATAATTGTGTGATTCATAATGGCCAATATTAGTCCATTTCAGCTAAGTCACTATTGCCTAGAACATTCATCCTTATATATCCCATTTCATTTCTGACAACTTCTAATTTTGCTAGATTGATACTTTATACATTCTATGTTCTGATTATTAATAGGTGTTTGCAGCTGTTTCTTCCCATTTTGAGTTGTGCTCCATCAGCAAATTAAGATCCAGAAAGCTTTACTACATCCATGTCATTAAGGTCGAATATTTTGAGGAGACAGCTCCTCTCCAGTCAAATTTTGAGTGTCTTCCCACCTCAGGGGCTTATCTTTTATCACTATACCAGACAATGTGTGCATATATACATATATATGTGTGTGTGTGTGTGTGTGTGTGTGTGTGAATATACTTGTGTGTCTGCACGCATGTATGTTCATATATATAAAAACACAGTTAGGAGACAAGTTATAGAAACTTCTTAGCCATAATCAAAAACCTCATGGGACTGGATTTCTGGGTATGAAGTGTTAGATCCATAGTTTCATGAGACAACTCAGTCTATTGGTATAATAAAATACAAAAAATTTATGTTCACATCCTTCTTTGGTGAGTAGTGTTTAGGGTCTTAAAAGCTCACAAGCAGCCATCTAAGATAAAATTACAGTCTCATGTCAGGCTACAGGACTAACAGTATTCATGAACCAAAACATCATATATCCTGAGACCAGAAGAAGTAGATGATGCCTGGCTACCACTACCAGCTGTTCAAATCAGGGCCACAATAGAAAGATCCTGAGAGAAGGGGAGAAAAATGTGACATACTGGACCAGGAGACTGGGGGATTCCCTGAAACTATTGTCCTGGGATACTTCATAAACCCTGAAACAAAACTACTTACTGATAGCACCTTGTAGTTAAATAATGAATTGATTCATAAAATAAGAACTGATACCAGTGAGTACTATGCACCTTATTTTAAAAAAATCTTCTATATGAGACCAAATGGTCAAAAATTATTCTAAATCAAATATGAAGTAGTATGGGACAAAGAACCAGATTACTGGAAATAAACAACAAGAAGGGAATTGATGAAAATGTTAAAATATTGTGAAAAATGTAATCAATGTCTATGAATAATATGTCTTGTTGTTGTTGTTAGGTGCCTTTGAGTTGGTTCTGACTCATAGTAACCCTATGCATAGCACAATCATTGCCATATTTAAGCCCATGGTTGCAGCTGCTGTGTCAATTCATCTTGTTGAAGGTATTTCTGTTTGTCACTGACCCTTTACTTTACCAAGTATGACGTCCTTCTCCAGGTACTGATCCCTCTTGGTAACATGTCCAAACTATGGGAGATGAAGTCTCACCAACCTCACTGCTAAGGAGCATTCTTGGCTGTACTCCTTCCAAGATGAATTTGTTCATTCTTCTGGCAGTCGACACTACATTCAATATTCTTTTGCCAAGACTACAATTCAAAGGCATCAATTCTTGTTCTTTATTCCTTGTTCATGCATTGAAAATATAACAAATTACAGTACAATGCAATTGAAAATACCATGGCTTGGGTTAGATGCACCTTAGTACACAAAGTAATATCTTTTTTTTTTTTTTTTACAATTTAAAGCAGTGTTTGGTAGCAGATTTGCCAATGCAATAGGCATTTCATTCCTTTACTGTTGCTTTATGGGTGTTGATTGTGAATCCAAGTAAAAAAGAATCCTTGATAACTTCAATCCTTTCTGCATTTATCATAATGTTTCTTATTTATCCAGTTATGAGTTGAGTACTTTTTTTTTTATGTTGAAGTGTAATCTATACTAAAGGCCATAGTCTTTGATCTATATCAATAATTGTTTCAAGTCCTCTTCAATTTCAGTGAGCAAGGTTGCCTCATCTGTGTATCACAGATGGTTAATGAGTCTTCCTCCAAGTTTGATACCGTGTTCTTCTTCATATAGTCCAGCTTCTCAGATTATTTTCTCAGCATACAAATTAAATAAGTGTGGTGAAAGTATACAATCCTGATGTACACCCTTCCTGAATTTAAAACATGCAGTATCCCCTTGTTGTGTTTAAATGACTGCCTCTTGGTCTATGTATGAATTCCACATGAACACAATTAAATGTTCTGGAATTCCCGTTCTTTGTAATGTTATCCATAGTTTGTCATGATCCACGCTCAAATGCCTTTGGTCAATGAAACACTGGTAAACTTTTTCCCTTTTTTTTAAACTTTTTCTTGTGGTTTGGGTGAAAGTTTACAGAACAAATTGGTTTTCCGTTCAACATTTCATACTCATTTTGTTTTGTGATATTTATTTCAGCTCTCACAGTGGAACAACATTCTTCCCACTTCTTCCCAGTGTCTATTTCCATTCATTCTTTTACCCTATTCCTTCCTACCTTCTGAGCTTTATCCCTGGGCAAATATTTTGCCCTTTTGGTCTCATATGGTTGATTGTTATAAGGAATGTGTACCTCTCTGGTGATATTGTTCACCATTTAGTCCTGTCTGGTGTTTGACTAAAAGTTGAGCCGTGAGAGTGAATTCAGTTCCAGGCTTAAAGGGTGTCTAATGGCCACAGTCTTGGGGATTCCACCAGTCTCTATCAGACTAGTAAACCTGGTCCTTTTTATGATTTTGACTTTTGTTCCACATTTTTCTTCCATTCTATCCAGGACCTACTACTGTGTTCTTTTTCAGCATGGCTGGCAGTGGTAGCTGAGTACCATCTAGTTCTTCCGATCTCAGGTTTGTAGATGCTGGAGTTCATGTTGTACATTAGTCTTTTGGACTAATTGTTTCCATACATACTTGATTTCATTCACTCTTCTTTGCTCTGCATGGGGAGAGACAAATCGTTGCACCTTAGATGACCACTCACAAGTTTTTAAGACCCTAGTTGCTACTAAACAAAGTAGGATGTAGAACCTTTTCATTGCAGAAATTGTTGTGTCAACTGACAGTGATGTCCCCTGAGACTATAGTCTTGAGCCCCCAGCAATTCATTCTCTAAAGGAGTTTGGTTATGCTGTGAACTCTTCAGAACTTTGCCCCTGTATACTCTATTATATTCATGGGTATATTTGCAGCACATATAGATACATACGCAGAAATATCTTCTGTCAAACTTATTTATATTTGTGGGTGTAGTCCTATTCACCTTCCCACATATGTTCTGATTGAAAGCCTATGTATCCACTCATAGATTGTTGTTATTATTGTTACGGAAGGATTGCATATGTAATAGTGTTCACCTTTGTTGCCTTTAAGTCTTGGGTTCCTCCCAGTGTCTTCCTTTGCCTTGATCATTTTGTGCTGATTTACTGTTATTGTATGGTACTTTCCCTACACCTAAGTTAATATGCGTCTACCCTCTAGTTAGTGTTTTACCCTCTCTTCTTCTACCTCTGTAATCTTCAAAGAATGGTTCTATTTGTAAACTTTTCTTGACTTTTTGTTGTATTGGACTCATAAAATATTTGTCCTTTTGTGATTGACTAATTTCACTCAGCATGTACTCTACTAATTTTACTCAACATGTACTCTACCTTCATACATATTATGAGATATTTCATACATTCATCATTATTCTTTAACATTTCATAGAATTGAGTTGTATGTATGTATATATTACAGTTTGTTTATCCATTCATCTGTTGATGAGTGCTTAGGTTGTTTCCATCTTTTTGCTATTGTGAATAATCCTACAATGAACATGGGTGTGAATATTTATTTAGGATATATACCTTAGTGCTTTAAGACATATATCTAGTAGTGGGATTGCTGAATCATATGGTATTTTTATTTTCAACTTTTTAAGGAAACATGATGTCATTTTCAAAAGTGCTTGCATCATGTTACAGTCCCACCAGCAATATATGAAAGTTCCAGTCTCTCCATAACCTTAAGCATTTATTGTTTTCTGTTTTTTTAAAACTTTGTTATAAATACCAAGGTAAAAAGATATCTTATTGTTGTTTTCATTTGCATCTCTCTAATGGCTAATGATCATGAGTCTTTCTGCAGAGCAGCTGGTGGATTTGAACCACCAACCCTCTGGTTAGTACCCAAATGCCTTAGGAGCTATATACTACCAGAGCTCCTTTTTTGGCAATGGCTATTGATCACCAGTCTCTGGATTTTTTTTTTTTTTTTGGGGGGGGGGGCATCATATTATACGCAAATAGAAATAGTTTTACTTCTTCTTTGTTAATTTGGATGCATTTTATTTTATTTTATTGCCTTATTGCTCTGGCTAGAACTTCCAATATAATATTGAATAGAAGAGTTTATAAAGGGCATCCTTATCTGGTTCCCATTCAGAAAGGGATTTTTTAATCAATCTCTTATAAGAGAGAATAATGTTGGCTGTTGGTTTTTTATATGTGCCCTCAAAGATTATGTTAAGGAATTTCTCTCTATTACTATTTTGCTCTGGTACCATAGTACCTAAAGCACTTCATTGCTAACCAGAAGGCTGGTGGTTCAAACCCACCAGCCACTCCTCAGAAGGAAGATGGGGCAATCTACTTCCATAGTGGTACTGCCTCGGAAACCCAAGGAGGGGTCGCTATGAGCTGGGTCCGACTTGATGGCACATAACAACAACAATTTTGCTAAGCACTTTTTCAAGAAAGTGCGTTGGATTTGGCAAATTCCTTTTCTGCATCAATTGATATGATCATGTGGTGTTTTTCTTTTATTTTATTTAGGTGGTGGATTATGTTGAATGTTTTTACAATATTGAGTACCCTTGTATCCTTGGTAAGAACCTCACTTGGTCATGATGTATTATTTTCTTGATATGCTGTTGAAATCTACTAGCTAAAATTTTGTTGAGCATATTTGCATCTATGTTCATGAAGAATATTGGTCTATAATTTTCATTTTTAGTGGTATCTTTGCCTTGTTTTGGTGTCAAGGTTATGCTTGCTTCATAGAACGAGTTCTGGGGTATTCCATCATTTTGTATGTTCTCAAATACTTTGAGTAGACTTGGTGTCAGTTGTTCTCTGAAAGTTTGTTAAAATTCACCAATGAAGCCATTTGGACCAGGACTATTTTTTGTTGGTAGCTTTTCATGATCTGTTCAATTTCTTCTTTTGTGATATGTCTGTTCAAATTTTCTACCTTAGATTGTGTTAGGTTAGTTATGCAATGTGTTTCTAGAAGTGCATCCATTTCTTGTAGGTTTTCAAATTTGTTGGAGTACAGTTCTTCACAGTATTCTGTGATTATCCTTTTTATTTCAGTTGGTTTTATTATGACATCATCTATTTCATTTCTTGTTTGTGTCATTTGCATCTTCTGCTGCTGTTCTTAATTAAATTTTCCAGCATTTTTCTCAATTTTATTGATCCTTGCAAAGAATCAACTTCTAAACTTATTAATTCTTTCTATTGTTTTTTTTGTTGTTGTTTTTGTTTTCTGTTTTATTTCTGCTCTCAGTTCTCATATTTGCTATTTATTTTCTCTTGGTATCTGTAAGCTTGTTTTTTTTTTGCTATTCTTTTTCTAATTGTTGGAGATTGTGGGTTAAGATGTTGACTTTTGTTCTTCTTTTTTGATGTGTGTGTTTATTGCTACAAACTGTCTTCTGAGCACTGCTTTTGCTGTGTCCTAAAGATTTTGATACGTTGTATTTTCATTCTTATTTGATCCAAGGAACTTTAATTTAAAATTTAATTTATTTCTTATACTACCCAGTAGTTTTTAAGCAGATATTATCCAATTACTATGTATTTGAATTTTTTTCCTTGCTCTTTCTGTTGTTGATTTATAATTTTATAACACTGAGATCTGAGAAGATACTTGTAGTATTTTGATATCTTTAAGTTCACTGAGGCTTGCTTTGTGGCATAATATATGGTCTAGTCTGGAAAGTGTTCCATGTACACTGGAATACAATGTATGTTGTGTTGTTCTTGGGTAGATTGTCCTGTTGTTGTTGTTGTTAAGTGCCGTCGAGTCGTTTCCAACTCATAGCGACCCCATGCACAGCAGAACGAAACACTGCCCGATCCCGTGCCAGCCCCACAATCCCTGCTATACTTGAGCCCATCATCGCAGCCACCGTGTCAATCCTTCTCATTGAAGGCCTCCCCCTCTTTCGTCGACCCTCCACCCCACCAAGCATGACATCCTTCTCCAGGGAATGGTCCCTTCTGACAACATGACCAAAATAGGTGAGATGAAGTCTGGCCATTCTTGCTTCCAAGGAGCATTCTGGCTGCACTTCCTCCAGGACAGATCTGTTAGTTCTTTTAGCAGTCAATGGTACTTTCAGCATTCTCTGCCAGCACCACAACTCAAAAGCATCAACTCTTCTTCAGTCTTCCTTATTCATTGTCCAGCTCTCACATGCATACCAGGCGATTGGAAATATCATAGCTTGTGTCAGGCACACCTTAGTCCTCAAGGAGATATCCTTGCTCCTCAGCACTTGAAATAGTTCCTTCGCAGTTGACCTTCCCAATGCTACATGTCGTCTAATGTCCTGACTGC
Organism: Orycteropus afer afer; assembly: GCF_000298275.1. Classification (NCBI taxonomy): domain Eukaryota; kingdom Metazoa; phylum Chordata; class Mammalia; order Tubulidentata; family Orycteropodidae; genus Orycteropus; species Orycteropus afer. Next base: position 6,181,615 of record NW_006921664.1, on the reverse strand, counting down.
TGCTTCCGTTGGCATTGATTGTAGAACCAAGCAACATGAACTCCTATAAATGTGAACTCCTAAGATTGTCCTATAAATGTCTAAAAGGTCAAGTTGGTTGATTGTGTTGTTTTTTTGTTGAGTTTCTTTCTATTTTTTCTGTCCTTCATTGAAAGTGTGTATTAAAATCTTCTACTACTATTGTAGAGCTATCTTTTTTTTTTTTTTTAATTCTGTTAAATCATGATTCATGTATTTCAGAGCTCTTTCATTGGTTGGGTAGATATTTATTATGGTTATGTCCACTTGTTAGCTTAACTCTTTGATCATTTATAATGACCTTCCTTTCCTTTATCATGTATTTTCCCTAGAAGCCTATTTTATCAAAAATTAACATTGCCACTCCTGATGTTTTTGTTTGTCATTTCCTTAATATATGTTTTTACATCCTTTGGGTTTTAGCTTATTTTTGTCTTTATTTATAAGCAATGTCCCTTATAGACAGCATATTGTTAGGTTATCTTTTCTTATCCTTTCTGTAACTCTCTGTCTCTTGATTGGTAAATTTAATCCATTTACATTCAATGTAATGATTGATAGATGTAAATTTACTTCTGTTATTTTTCTGTATTTTGTCTGTGGTTGTATATAGTGCTGATGATTTCTTGTTCCATATATTATTATAAGGGGCTCTCATGAAGCAGAGACTAAGGCATTTGGCTGCTAACCAAAAGGTCGGTGGTTTGGACTCACCAGCCACTCTGTTAGGGAAAGCTGAGGCAGTCTGCTTTGGTAAAAATTTACAGCCTTTGAAACCCGATGGGGGTTGCTTTGAGTTGGAATCAACTTAATGGCAATGAGTTTGGTTTTTGGTTTGGATCTATGCTTAGTTCATTTCATTTACAGATTATGCAATCATTTTCTTTGTTGCTATTGTTTTAGTGTTTACTGAATCTTTATTATTTTCTTCTTTTATTTTGGCAAAATGATTTATTAATTTTATTTGAGGTTACTCTGTACTTTATTACCACCTTCCCAAGTTTCAAACAGCCCATTCTGTCTTGATATCGTCTTGACTTCCTCTCCATTTGGAACTTCTGTGACTATATCATTTATTCCCTCATTTTGATTTGTTATTGTCATTGTTTACAAGTTGATATCTCTGGTTCCTTATGTTCAATAGTGTAGATTTATTTTATTTTAGATACTTCTATAACTAGGTTGAATTCCAGGTAATATTGTTGTGTGCCTTAATCTCAAGTTGTCTGCCACCATTGGTTCTCTGTCCACAGGATTTCCTTTAGCATTTCTTGTCAGACTGGTATAGTTTTTACATATTCCCTTAATTTCTGTTTATCTGGAAATGTCCTTATTTTGACATCATATTGGAGGTACAATTTTACTGTATATATAATTTTTCATTGACAATTTTTTTCTTTCAGGGTTTTATATATGTTATCCATTGCCTTCTTGCCTGCATGGTTTTTGCAGAGAAATCAGAGCTTAGTCTTACAGTTTCTCCTGAGCTGCTGTCAGTATTCTTTCTTCATCTTAAGTTTTGGAAAGTTTGATTATGTATGTATTGGTGATTTTCTTTTGGGGTCTTTATTATTTGGAGTTCATTGAGCTTCCTGAGTGCATATCTTCTTGTCTTTCATGATGTTATGGAAATTTTCTTTCGATAAATCTTCAACAGTTTTCTTGGTGCTCTTTTTTTCCACCTTTTCTTTTTCTTGAAAGCTAATCACATATAGTTATTCCTCTTGATGTTGTCCCACATAATAGCCAGGCCTTTTTCATTTGCTTTTTCATTCTTTTTTTCTGACTGTTCCTCTAACAGGTTAGTATTAGGAAAATTGTCTTCAATTTCACTTATTCCATCTCCCACTGAAGCAGTTCTACTCTTTTGCCCTTTCGATGTGTTATATATTTCTGAAATTTTAGAATTAATCTTCTGGATTTTTATTTGGTGTTTTTGCATGATATCTAATTTTCCTTTTTGTGTGTGAATGATTGTTCTTACATTATTTTCCTGAACTCTTCTAGATTTTTGTTTGTGTTTTCCTTGGTTTTGTGAATGATTTCCTTGGTGTTGTCTTATTTTTCTTTGAACTATTTCTTAATCTGTTGAAGAGTCCTAACTATAATTGTTTTTAATTCTTTATCAAGTAGTTCCAATAGCATTACTTCCTCCATAAGACTTTTTTGGCCCTGCATTTTGTCACTAGCTTGAGTCATATTGTCTCAATGTCTTTGCATCTGCTTTGAAGTTGTCTGTTGTCTCTAAGACATTATATTAATTTGTTGATTCTTTGTTGCTTTGGAGTTCTGGTGTCATACTACCTAAGGCGTTTAACTTCTAACCAGAATTCTGGAGGTTCAAACCTACCAGCCACTCCTTGGGAAAAAGATTGGGCAATCTACTTCCATAGAGATACCATCTTGGAAACAAAAGGAGGGGTCACTATGAGACAAATTGACTCAATAGCAGTGAGTTTTTTTTGTTGTTGTTGTTGCTTTACTTTAGTATGATTTTCTTGTTTTCCTTTGTTTTAATATATCTGGGCAATGGGGCAAATGTGCTACTCTGGTTGTTAATTTGGTAACACTGGGGAACATACCTCCTGTCTCTGGGTGAATTTGGTAAGTGGAATTATGAGCAGGAATCTTTAAACACTTGCATGTAAATCAGCTGATGGCAGGCTGGATGGGTGTTGGCCACTATCTGTCATGAATCCAGTAGTGGTGGAGTAGGTGGTAGGATTTACCCAGTGGATGGGGCAGCATGTGTAGCATGTATTGCTGGGTAGGTTACTAGATCCCAAATGATAACAGAAAAGAAAAGGGAAAGGAGTGGAGGAAGAAGGAAAAAAAAGGAAAGAAAAGAAGGGTTTGGTGAAGAGGAAAAAGCTAGGAAGAAAGGAGAAAAGGGGGAAAAAAGCAACACAGTAGTGGCATAAGAGCTAGCCACCAAACATAGCTGCAGTGGGAATGTGGTGTTTGATTTACAGGAGCTCAAACCACTAATGACAGAGGGGTTTTCATGGTGGGATGTGTACTTCTGACTTTGGTGATCATGGGGGCAAGGTGCCTGCCCCACAAGATTTTAAATAAATAAATAAGTAGAGGAAGAGGAAGAAGCAGAAAAGAAAGTAGAAAAAGAAGAAAATGAAAGGGAAGAAGAGGGAAAGACTAACAAGAAACAAACAAACAAAAGGAATAAAAGAGAGAAAGGGAAAAATTAAGTGACATAGTACTGGCACAAGCACTAGGCACCAAACACAGCTGCAATGGGAATGTGGCTCACCCAATGGGAGGGACAGGACTGATGCTATTAACCATGGAGGTCACAGTGGGTGGAGCACTCATTCTGCTGGATCACACACTACCACCTGCAGAGACAATCGAAATAGGCACTGCTTACCATGGACGTGGTGGGAGTGGATGCCTGCTTCTCTGTGGGATTAAATAAAAGGGGGGGGGAGGAGTAAGAAGGAAAAAAAATAAGAAAAAAAGAGGGTGCAGGAAAGAGAGAAAAAATAAGAAGAAACAAAAAAAGAAAAAGAAAAGAGATGGGGAAAAGAAAGTGGCACAGTACTGGTGAAAGTGTTAGCAACCAAACATGACTTTGGCAGGAACATGGTGCTTACCCCACAGGAATGGGCTCTGCCCACCAGGAGCAGGTGCAGGTGATACTGACCATCAAAGTGGTGGGAGGTGGGACACCTGTTCTTTGGGAGCAAGCCCTGTCACTTGCAGAGGGGAGGGAGGCAGTCACTACTGACCTTAAAAGTGGTTGTGGTGGGACACCCAGTCTGCAGGGCTAAAAAAAAATTAAAAGAAAAGAGTGGTTGGAAGATTCAGGGAAAAAAAAAGTAGAAGGAAAAACAGAGGAGGGAGAAGGAAGAACTAAGGAGAAAGAAGAAAAGAAAAGAAGTACAGCAATAGAAACGGGGGGATATTTGGCCGCTAGGTCAGTGGGGTGGTGCCTCTGTTCATTGGGAAGATGTGCAAGATAAAGGAGGGGATCACACTTCTTTCATCACCAGTCACCGATATGGGTGCCAGTTCAGTCCTGGACAAGTGGAACTGGTTATCTGGTTCCTGCCACAATCAGAAAGCTACTTATGATAGAATGGCCATGTTGTGCTAGGCCAGTTGGCAATTTACTGCTCCATATGCTTCCTGTTCGGATTAGAAGCTGGACTATATGAAGAAAAACGTGGTATCAGGATTGGAAGAAGAATCATTAACAACCTGAGATATGCAGACGATACAACTTTGCTTGCTGAAAGTGAGGATGACTTAAGGCACCTACTGATGAAGGTTGAAGAATAC
>NW_006921664.1:6173407-6176758 GCF_000298275.1 Orycteropus afer afer | reverse complement strand
TGGTCATGTTGTAAGAAGGGACCATTCCCTGGAGAAGGATGTCATGCTTGGTAGGGTGGAGGGTCGACGAAAGAGGGGGAGGCCTTCAGGGAGATGGATTGATACAGCGGCTGCAATGATGGGCTCGAGTATAACATGGATTGTGGGGCTGGCGCGGGATCAGGCAGTGTTTCGTTGTGCGTGGGGTCGCTATGAGTCGGAAACGACTCGACGGCACTTAACAACAACAACAACATGCTTCCTGTTCACTGCTTTCATTCAGTTTCTTCCTCCAATCTGTATTTCCTTTGTTTTGAACCTCTGGGTTCCAGGATAGTGATCTATATCCATTTCTCATTGTTTCTTGGGTCTTTGTTCTAGAAGGTCTAGGTGGTATATCTGCCTACTCTACCATCTTGGATTACCTGTAGTAAACATCTTTCTGGTAGTCTCTGTTTTCAGCCAAGATCCATCTGATATCAGCAGTGATATCCATCATTTCACGTTGTCTTCTGAATCTCACTTGAATTTCTGCAAGTTACCTGTCCATGTACTGCTGCAACCATTTAAAAATTATCTTCAGCAACACTTTATTTGTGTATGATATTATTGATGTTGGCCGATAATTTCTGCATTCTGTTGGATTGCCTTTCTTTGGAATGGGTACAAATATGGATCTCTTCCAGTTGGCTGACCAGACAGCTGTCTTCCAAATTTCTTGGTATAGCTGACTGAGTATTTCAAGCATTCATCCATTTGTTGAAACATATCAGTGGGAATTCCTTCAATTCCTTGTTTTTTGCTAATGCCTTAAGTGCAGTTTATACTTCTTTCTTCATTATCACTGGTTTTGGCCATATGCTACCTCCTGAAATGGTTGAACATTGACCAATTATTTTTGATACAAGGAATCTGTGTATTCCTTTCATCTTCATTTGATGCTTCCTGCATTTTTCAATATCTTGCCCATAGAGTCCTTCAGTATTGAAACTCGAGGTTTGAATTTTCTCTTCAGTATGATAAGCCTGAGAAATGCTGAGTGTGTTCTTCCCTTTGCACATTTCAATATAATACTTTATTTGTCTTCTGGAGCTACCTTTGAAATCTTCTGTTCAGCTTTTTCACTTCATCATTTTTTCCATTTGCTTTAGCTACTGTACATTCAAGAACAAGTTTCAGAGGCTCTTCTGGCATGCATTTTGGTCTTTTCTTTCTTTCCTGTCTTTTCAATGATTGTTTGCTTTCTTCATATCTGATATCTTTGATCTCATCCCACAACTTGTGTGATCTTCGGTCATTCGTGTTCAATGTATCAAATCTATTCTTGAGGTGGTCTCTAAATTTAGGTGGGATATACTCAAGGTTGTAGTTGGCTTTCATACTTGTTTCAATTTTCTTCATCTTCAACTTGAACTTGTGTATAAGCAATTGATAGTCTTTTCCACTGTCAGCCTTGTTCTGATATGGTTCCCTATCATCTCATTCAACAGATGTAGTCAATTTGATTGCCGTTTATTCCATCTGGCAAGGACAAAAAAGGTATTTGTAATGAATGAGTTGTTGGTCTTGCAAAATTCTATCATGTGATTTCCAGTTTTGTTTGTATCACCAAGACCGTGTTTTCCAATTATTGATCCTTTTCCTTTTTTTCCAGCTTTCATATTCCAGTCACAAATAATTATCAGTGCATCTTGCTTGCACATTTTTCAATGTCAGACTTCAAAAATTGGTAAAAATCTTCAATTTCTTCATCTTTGGTATTAGTGTGAGTGCATAAATTTGAATAATAGTTGCATTAACTTGTCTTCCTTGTAGGCATATCACTGATAGCATTGTACTTCAGGATAGATTTTAAAATGTTCTTTTTGACAATTTATGTGACACCATTCCTCTTCAATTGCTCATTCCCATCATAGTAAACCATATGATAGACTGATTCAAAAAGGTCAATGCCAGTCCATTTTGGCTCACTAATGCCTTGGATATTGATCTTTATGCATTCCATTTCATTTTTGACAACTTCTAATTTTCTTAGAAGTTGTACATTCCATATTTCAATTATTAACAGATGTTTGCAGATGTTTCTTCTCATTTTGAGTTGTACACATCAGCAAATGAAGGTCCCAAAAGCTTTTCTCCCTCCATGTCAGTAAGGTCAACTCTACCTTGAGGAGACAGCTCTTCCCTAGTCATGTTTTGAGTGCTTTCCAGCCTGAAGGGCTCATCTTACAGCATTAAATCAGACAGTGTTCTGCTGTAATTTGTAAGGGTTGCCCACAGTTTTTTAAGTACATCACTGATCCTTCTTCCTAGTCTGTCTTAGTCTAGAAGCTGCACTGAAATCTGTCTACCTTGATTGACTCTGCTGGAATTTGAAATAACAGTAGCATAGCTTCTAGCATCACAGCAGCATGCAAGCCACCACAGTAAGACGAACTGACAGAAGAGTACTGGAAACAATAAATGTTGTAATTGTTAAACAAGATCCTAACTTGCTGTGTAAGCTTTTATTGAAACTACAATAAAATATCAGTGAAAAAAATAAATAATAATAAAAATTTTTTTTAAATAAATAAACCATTGTAGTCTTAGCCACTGAGATTTGAGTATCCATTGCTGCAATATAATCTGATTAAATATATAAAAGGGAAATTTCTTTCACCCAGGTGGTTAGTAACTTTCCCCTTCTAAGGAAATTGGAAAATTTGCATGAGGCCAGACCAAAGGCAGGGGCTTGGAATGGGGGAAGAGGTAGCAGTAGCACCTCCCTTTGATAAAAGCATAAAAACTACATTTATTCTTCTGGCTCTCAAAGATTAGTTAAATACTCTCTGGGAGATTAAAGGAATCTATTTTATTTGGAAGCATATGACTTTTCTTCTCCCATCTTGAAGTTCCAAAATGGCATGTGTCATATTTATTTGAAAACAAGACTGAGATTAAAAAAAAAAAAAAAAAAGTCTTAAAATGTTTTCATTTGAACAACTCTTAAATTTTCCACAAAGCTTTATTTTTCTAACTTTTTTTTTTTACTTAAAAGGAAATAGTTTAAAAAATCTGAGCATCTCTTTTCTTCAAATGCACTGATGATACATCACATGCTTTTTTTTCTAGGCAACTTTTGTGGGTTTTAATATGCTTAATTTAAAGAGCTAAACTAATGGCTGGTGGAAGTGTTTGAGTCCCTTCTGAGAGTGGCAGAGCAAAGTTATTTCCCGGAATGAGTCACAAGGTCCACATGGCTGCTGAGTTCAATGGTTCCTGTTAGCCAGAGTGCCAGAGTCTACTCCCCCAACTCTTGTTTTTACAGGAATATTAATTCCATTCCTATGAACTTAGGTTTGGACATGTTTCTCTTTGATTTTTTAAAAT
>NW_006921664.1:6171072-6172852 GCF_000298275.1 Orycteropus afer afer | reverse complement strand
CACTCTGGAAATGCAGGTTAATGATGAACACAATGTCCTAAAATAGTTCTGTTAATGATTGCTGAAAATTGTTTTCACTTGGTTAATTGAAAAGTAGACATCATTGCCTGAGTTGTGATAGTAGCATCTCTGTATCACTTGGGTTTCCAGAGAGGGACTTGGTTGAAACAGTTACTCTTATACATTAATAACTATGTTAAGAATGTTTATTACTATAATCTGCTTAGTCACAGTTCCAATCACACTTCTGCAACTAGAGCAGATGCTGTGATCTATTTCAAAAGAATTGAAAGAGACTGATTCCTTCAAATCTGCACTTGACTGCTAACCTAAGAGAAGCTCTGATGCAGCGGTCTTCAGCTGCTAAGCAAAAGGCTGGCAGTTCAAACCCACCAGTTCCTCCATGGCATAAAGATGAGTTAGTCTGCTTTTGTAAAGATTTGTAACCTTGGAAACCTTATGGGGCAGTTCTACTCTGTCCTATAGGATCACTATGAGACAGAATAGACTTGATGGCAATGGGTGTGGTTTTGTTTTTTTGCTAAATTGAAGGTTGGCAGTTCAAACTCACCAATGGTACTATGGAAGAAAGGCCCAGTGATCTGCTTCTATTAAGAAGCCAAGTAAAACATATGGTGCTTTTCTACTCTGTAACACATGGGGTGGCCCAATCCAGTCAGAATTGTCTGGACAACAACTAACAACACCACTGGACAATACAGTCCTTGGGTGGCACAAACAGTTCAGTGCTCACCTATTTACTGAAAAGTTAGCCCTGGTGAAAAATGCCTGGTGATATGCTTCCAAAATATCACAGCCACTGAAAACTCCATGAAGAACAACTCTACTCTGACACATTTGCAGGAGTCAGAATCAACTTGATGGCAACTTTTCTTTTTCCACTTTATAATGGAGACAGTATATGTATATTTAAAACCTCTTCTAAAATTTAACTTAAATTTCCCTCTTCTGAATTTCCCCTTGAAACCACATGGTTTGATTGAGGTTAGCTTCTGAAAAAAATCAGTGATTTAGTAAATTGAGGCAGGCTTAAATAAGAGACAATGAGAAGCATAGACAAAAAAAACTTGCAGTAAACTTTTTAAATGTGGTGGCCTCTAGGCATGCTGTCCTCCCCTTCATCACCATCATCAACTGCCTTTATAGTTAATACTGTGCTGTACCAGGTATGTAAGGACATGATCATGATCTTTTTTCTGTTCATGAAGTAAGATTAAAAAAAAAAAAAATGTGCTGCCACTATAGCAACCAGAAAACTGAGGGACCAATAAACAAGTATCAAAAAAACTAAACTCACTGCTGTTGAGTTGAAGCCAACTCATAGCAACCCCTCCTTGGGTTTCCAAGGCAGTATCACTACAGAAGTAGATTGCCCAATCTTCCTTTTGAGGAGTGACTGGTGGGTTTGAACTGCCAGTCTTCTGGTTAGCAGTCACATGCTTTAGGCACTATGCTACCAGTGATCCTAAACAAGTGTAAGAATTAAAAAAAAAAAAAAAAAGCATTAAAGTTCTGTGCAAGCAAGAAGCTAAGTAAGAGACATGAAATTGTGAGAAACAGTCAGGGAAAGGTTAAGTTAATGGATTTTCCATGTCGATATTACAGATATTCTTCTAAAGATGTCCAAGGTTGTGTTAGGCAGTTTCTACACACACACATATGCTTAAAAATAAAATCTGGGCTAATCTGAACTGCTAATTATTTATTAAGCAACTCATCAATAAATAGCTGTTAATATTAACAATATTAATATTAATGT
>NW_006921664.1:6150652-6170882 GCF_000298275.1 Orycteropus afer afer | reverse complement strand
GATTAGAAACTGTATCTATCTGAATTCATAAACTTGCTTTAAAAATAGGTTTTTTGACAACTTAACTGTTTGTTTGCTTTCCTCAAATTTGCCTTTTAATGCAGTTGGAGAGTGGAGCAGGCAAATAATGGAAAAAGAACCCAAAAGAATCAGGAATGACCTGATATAAAAATATCTCTGCAGACAGAAAAATCTTGTTGTAGAAAAGAGAGAACAAGAGCCCCTACAAATGAAACCAATCATGTTCCCTCTTCCTTTACCCTCATCCCCACATCCCAAAAGGATCCTGGATTTATTGACCTGAAACTATAAGCTTAAAAAGTGAAACATGGAATGAAGGTGGAGGTGAACTTCATCCTTTCTCTTAAGGTGGCTACTACAGCTAAATTCAGGTCTCATACTGAGAGGACTAAATGGAGGTGGCAGTCAAACACAAGGAGTCAAAGAGGATCAAGTCAACATGCTAAGCAGAATTCCACAATGACACTAAGACTGTGATGCCTGAATACATATGGTTTTCCAGACCAAAGTTGCCCTGTAATTCTGTGACTGTAGATAATTTATATATAAAACACTGTGTGTGTGTGTGTGTGTGTGTGTGTATGTTGTTGTTGTTATGTGCCGTGGAGTCGGACCTGACTCACAGCGACCCCTCCTTGGGTTTCCAAGGCAGTATCACTACAGGAGTAGATTGCCTAACCTTCCCTCCAAGGAGTAGCTATATGTATATTCTAATTAAAATTTTAAATACAGCCTTATGCTGAGTTCTAGTCCTGTAATTTAAGTATTCTGTGTGTGCCTGGAAAGGAAAATATTCCACATAGCAATATTCAATGAAACTACCTGGGGCCATTCATAAAACTGTCATGGACTATGATGCAGTTTATATGTGTGAGCTCTACAGGGCATGTGCATGTGTAAATGAGGAAACACGGGAGCGATTTAGCCTTACTCCAAGTTATCTGTTTAAATGAACTTTCTTTAATATACTTCAAGCATCCCAGACAGAATCATTTTGAGATGTAGAGGTCAGGCTCATGGAGTGAATGTAGAGGTCAGGCTCATGGAGTGAATGTGAATGTGTTCACTCATGGAGTGAATGGAGTGAATGGCATTTTTAGACTAAAATACACACTTTGTTCTCAGCAATAAACATGATATTGGAATTATCATATAGTCTCCTCTCCCCTGCCTTTGTAACCCTAAGGTATAATTATTTTGTGCAGCTCAATACAGAGTTTCAGCTTTTGGAGAAGGGCAATTGAATCACCCCTTAGGGAAAGGAAGTGCAAGGGGCCTGAGGTTTGCAATAGCAAGCTGGACCCTTTCACTAAAATCCCTGTGGGAGTTAGGTTCACAGCTACTTCTGTGATCAGTGGCACCATTATAACGGATCAGAAACCACCATTGCCTTCTTGGAAGGGAAGCAAGAGCTCTGGTTAGTCCTTAATGTCTTATAGGAAAGGAGAGTGAGCCCTGGAATGAAAGGCCTTCCTCAGGGAAAACTTTCCTTCTTTAGTTATTGGAGCCCAAAGGGAATGTTTTTCTTTCTGTTGGTAAAATTCTCCATCTCCCTGTTTGGTCTCCTCACTGCCAAGTTGCATACAGACATGCCTTTAATCCAGGCATCTTCTGGACCCTCTTGCTGTATCTTGATTTCTCTTCCTTGTTAGGGTTGCATGCTGGGACTGATGCTCATGCAGGACTGCACAAGGGGAAAATTGCCTAATAAATCACAGTGATCATAGGCTCCTTGTATAAATGGGGTTTTTCTTCATATATCTTCTAGCTGGTGCAAAATGCATATGAGTAATTGTACAATTTTATGCATTTGCAAGAATTCAGGTCTTTAATAAATCAGACCTTTGGAGTCCTTGGAGTATTTTTTTTTTTTTTTTATACTGTGGATCTGAACATTTTGTATGGTTTGTGGTCATTTGTTTATTTTTTTTAATATTCTGATTGGTTTTTCAATTCAGTTGGTGGTGTTGGCTGCAGACTTGTAATTTCTGCAAGAGTTGAATTTTCCACTCAGAGCAATTTTATAGCTCTCCGGTGTTCACAGAGACCAGAACAGATATTCCTGCCAATTTGACCAACATCATTGACAGACTAGAATCCTAGAGTGTGGGCCAAATAAGGAATGTGATTCATATCTTTCAAGCACCCCCACAGATTTACCCAGGATTGGATTCTGGCCTTGTGTGACTAACATTCTCCAGCTTTCTTGTCATGGAGTATTGGAGTGTGCAAAACCCCATCCCACATGGCAACACAAATGTTATCCCTCATTTCCAGCACTTATTCTCAGGGCCTATAAAATCCTTTGGGAGAGGTGAAATGTCTACACAATCATGATTATCTTTCTTCTTGTTTATATGTGAGGTGAAAGAATGCTTAGCGTTCAGAGCTGAAACAGAATTGTCACTCATTGAACCAATTAACTAGTTTTATGAAGAGGAAAAAAAAGGATGATAGGAGTCTATTGCATGGAAAAATGAAAATGATTTTAGAGAGGTCCCCTCATTCTGTTTCATAAGAGAATGAAGAAGAAAAGATCATCCAGGTATCTTTCAGGAGAGCTGACATAAAATCACGCTTTCCCAATGTCATATTGAACAATGAAAAGTGAGGACTCAGATCCATTGTTTATAATGGATACATTATATACAACCAACTTGAGCAAAAAATAATTCTGATATAATGCATGAGCAGGTACTCTAAATGAAGTTCATCTCTTCATGGGAAACAATATCTTCAGAGAAGTTAAACTAGTTGTCATCCAATTGATTCTGACTGTGGATAGCCCATTTGTGTCAGAGTAGAATTGTACTCCATAGGATTTTCCAGGTGGTGACCTTTCAGAAACCAATCATCAGGCCTTTCTTCTGAGGTACCTCTGAGTGGGTTCTAATTGCCAACCTTTCTGTTAGTAGTTAAGCTCTTAATCATTTGCACCACCAACAGATTCCTAAGAGAAATTACTAAACCAGTTACCGTCAAGTCAATTCCAACTCATAGAGACCCTACAGTACAGAGTAGAGCTGCCCTATAGCATTTCCAAAGCTGTAAATCTCTACAGAAGAAGACTGCCACATTTTTCATGGAGCAGTGGGCCGGTCTAAGTACATGACCTTTCAATTAGCAACTGAGAGCTTAACCACTGCTCCACCAGAACTCCTTTTTTTCAGAGAAATCAGCAATAAGTGAGCATCTGCTATATGGCCCATGCCTTCTAGTGTAGTGCCTAAGGCACTTGACTGTTTAAACCCACCAGCCACTCCTCGCAAGGAAAGTTCGGAAATCGACTTCCACAGTGATATTGCCTTGGGAACCCAAGGAGGGGTCACCATGAGTCAGGTCCGACTCCACAGCACATAACAACAACGACAACAACAATTAAATGTGAAAGGAATCATTAATCTAATTTTACAGATTAGTAGCCATTCAAGCCTGGAAAATTAAGTGATATATATAAGATTGCATAGCTGATAACTGGCTGAGTTAAAGTCATTTTTAGGACTCAGATGCACTCAAACCCAGCCATGGTACTTTCAGTCACCTCATATCCATGTGAAAACTGTACTATGAATAAGAAGGACTGAAGAGGAATCGATGCATTTGAATTATGTTGTTGGTGAAGATATTGAATATACCATGGACTGCCAGGACAATCAAATCTGTCTTGGAAGAAGTACAGTCAGAATGCTCTTTAGAAGTGAGGTTGGAGCGACTTCATCTTATGTACTTTGAAAATGTTATTAGGAGTGACCAGGGCCTTATCATGCTAGACAAAGTAGAAAGCCAGCAGAAAAGAGCAAGACCCTCGACAAGATGCATGGACATAGTGAATACAATGATGGCCTCAAACAGCAACTATTGTGAAGACAGCACTGAACTGGGTAGTGTTTTGTTCTTTTGTACATGGGGTCACTGTGAGCCAGAACCAACTCAATGAATGACACCCAGTAACAACAGAACCTATATTTCTGTGACTGAAAAGCTCATATTATTTTCACTACATAATCATCTCTTTAAATTCATATAAAGCTATGAGTTTATATTTTGGATCTTCAAGCAAAATTTGGCTTAAAGAAATTCCTTCTAAGATCATTGCAGTGACCAAATTTCTTGCCACTATTTTAGAGGGCATTCCCTCTTAACTACACTCATTTACACATCTGCAGTTAGAGCATACAATCTTAATATTGTGCTATGGTCTAAGAAATGTACAGGTGAAATGTAAGATAAATTCCATCTTTTAGAAGTACTCATATGATAATTTAATAAGACTACAAAGTAGTATTTTTTGTTATCTTTATTCATTTATTCTTTCATTCATAATAACCTAGAAGCTAATGTTTCTAAAGCATAATTTATTTAACAGACACAGAATATTTTAAACAGCTTACCATTTTAACATATATATGATACAAAATATTTAAAATAAAATTAAAAGATCAGAAAAAGTTCAGAGAGACAAGAGAATTTTCAACATGGAGTCTAAAATACAAAATGAAATCATTAATAATTGAAAGAAAAGTAAAACAAAATGGATTTTGCTGTTCTCTTTAGGTCCATCTGAGAAATAAACTCTTTTCTGATACAAAAATGTAAATGGACTTTATTCAATAGGTTCATTACAAGCTGACCTGGTGGACAATGTATCAGTACCTTAGAGGATCACCCAGGAATTGGCTATGATCAGCAAAGACCATTTGAGCAATAATTGCAGAGAACCAATTAAGGGCAAATAGGTGGATGGTGATGCAGATGATTTTAAGAATTAAGAATATCCAGCATTAAATATACAGAGTGAATAAGTTTTTTCAATCAGACATTCTCAGCTTGTACTGTTAAATCATTCACACCTCTCTGAAGGCATAGTACCTAAGATATTTGACTGCTAACCAGAAGGTTGGTGGTTCATACCCACCAGCCTCTCTATGGAAGGCAGATTGGGCAATCTACTTCCATAATGATTTATCACTTCAGAAATCCAAAAGGGGTCACTAGGAGTCAGAATCAACATGATGGCAGTGAGTTCAGTTTTTTTGAGTTTTGGTATTTAGAAGTGAGGATAGCAAGATTTCATCTCATTCATTTTGGATATGTTAACAGGAGGGACCAGTCCCTGCAGAAGACATCACACTTGGTAAAGTAGAGGGTAAACAGAAAAGAGGCAGATCTTCAATGAGGTGGATTGACACATTGACTGCAACAATGGGCTTAAATACAGTAACTAGTATGAAGACGGCACAGGACCAGACAGTGTTTCTTTCTGTTGTTCATAGTGTATCTAGGAGTCAGAACTGACTCAATGGCATCTAACAACAACAACACTGCTTTCAAGAACCATCCCTAGGTGTCACAAATGGTTAAGATGGCTATTAACCTAAAGATCAGTGGTTCAAATTTACCCAGAGACACCTTAAAAAAAAAGGCCTGGTGATCAACTTCAGAAAAATCAGCCATTAAAAAGCCTATGGAGCACAGTTCAACTCTGATTTACATGGGGTTAACAACAAAAAAGCAACATGTTCTGGTTACCTCTCATGCTGCTCTAACAGAATTACCACAAATGTGATGGTGATAACAAACAAGAGGTTTATTCTCTTACAGTTTGGAGACTTTAAGTGCAAGTTCAAAGTGCCAGGCTCTAGGGACTGGGTGAAAGTCCCTCAGCCTTGGGCTTCAGCTCTGCCTCCTGCTCCCAGCCCACTGAAGCTGGAGGCTTTTCTTCACTCAGACAGCTGCTGGCTGCTGAGGCTGCCAAGCCCAAGGTTGACAAGTAACAAGGCACAGTCCTGATATTACCAAAAAACACTGCAGGCCATTGATTCAAGTTCATTGAAAGTCCCAAGATTGGCAAAGTGTGACAGACTGCTGAACAACGACTTGGCTATGTGCAGGGTTTAGATGTGCCATGAGCTAGAAACCATTCCCAAAGCTGCTTCTCATATAGGGGAAGCAGACCACACCCCTAAAGCAGCTACTCAGCTGCTTGTGGTAGATCCTACCATGGAGTTGATTGCCAGTCTCATCATGGGGAATAACTACCACTAGCTGCACAGCTACTCAACCAAGCCCAGCCAAGTTGACACACAACCTTAACTACCATGGGTCAACATGAGTCTAAATCAACTCAATGACAACTGGTTTTTGGTTACTAACATTCCCTTTTAATAAATGCATTAACAATCTCAAGCTAATTGCTTTACATAGACAAAAGTATTTAGTGATAAATTTTAAACATTGTTTTATTTTATAATTTCCTTGTATTTATGACAAGTGACACTAGTTTTTTACTTATGGAAGAGAGATAAAATTTCTTTTCAAAATAAATTTTCTTAATTTTATTTATTTAAATGAGAAGTATTTAAATTTACTTCTTAAATGAGAGATGCTCCATCCATTCTATTAGTATAAACTTGGAAGTCTAACAATAGCAACAGTTGAAGAACATGTAGATTCATGAGACTCCTGAACAGTACTGGTAGCAGAACAAATTGGTGTGACCAGTGTTGAAAACAATTTTGCATTAGCTTCTTAAGTTGAACATTCACCTATCCTAATGAGTCAGGAAATAAATTTTTATACTTGAATAGCAGGAGTCATGTAGAAAAACATTGATTGCAGTCCTCTCCATAAAAACTTGGAAATCACCCCAGGGTGCAATGGCAGCAGAGTGATTAAACAACCTGTAGTTAGTTCACAAAATGGAATGTCATACAATAGTCAAGTAAATGCATATTTATTTATCTACACATAATAATATAGATAATTCTTAGTGTAAAAGGTATAAAATGCAAGTCCCAAAAGATTACATACAGTCAAATTCTCTTACACAAGATTAAAAACAACTAAAATAAAAAAAAAAAAGCACTTTTTAGATGTAAGTAGTAATGAAATGAGAGTATATAAAAAAGAAAATAATGGGGTGATGAACACAAGATTCAAGATGACCCTGAGGTGGCTGTAGATGGGACGGGTTATTGAGAAGTACCATATGGTTGGACTTAACTTATTGTCAATGGCCTAGCTGTTGTTTTAGGTGGTGTTTTATACATGCTTACTACATTATTCAAAGTAATTAAGTAATTAATGACATAAGGAAAAGTAAACCATGAGCAGGCCAATGATGACAGTGTCATGAACAAAAATTATGATTAACTCAATTCTGTCCATCTGAGGTCCAATAGGAAAAATAAGGGAGAGAATTTAAAGACACTAAACAAGATAATGATACGGTTATGAAGGAGAATGCAATTGATAGCAAATTGAAGAGTGAAGAGTCAACAAAATAAAAAAGAAAGAAAAACCAAACTCACTGCCATTGAGTCGATTCCGACTCATAGCAACCCCCTTTGGGTTTCTGATGTGGTAAATCTTTACAGAAGTAGATTGCCAAGTCTTCCTTCCATGGAGTGGCTAGTGGGTTTGAACTTCCAGCCTTCTGCTTAGCAGCTTAATGCCTTAGGTACTGAGCCACCAGAGCTCCGTTTGAAGAGTACTGCATTATAAGAAAAGTCTGTCCCAGGAGGGATAGTTTAGATACTTTAAACCAGACTGAATCCTGGAAATCAGGTTGAAGGGGAATTCTGAAGGTGCCTGAATTGAAATTAAATTAACCACAGGGGTCAAAACAAGCAAAAAATTTGGGGCAATAAACAAACTGTGCGGAAACACAGGAGACAATAGGATATACACTGACTGTTAGGGAAGAAAGTATCAGAGTATCTATGGGTCAGTAATGTGGTCAAGGAGCTGTTAGCTTTGATGGGTGTTACATGGAGCATTTTTGACATTTGAGGCCTTGCATTTCTGTCTCTAGAAGTGCGCAGCACGGTGTCAGTTTAGAGTACTTACTGGTAACCTACATTTTTTTCGGAAAGGATTTGGAATGGCTGACAATAGTTTCTGAAATACAGCAAGGGGATTTAGGTGAAAAATAAATTTGGAAAAACAGGGGAAGTAGTCACTGAAGTCAGGGACATTCCTAATACAAAAACACATACAATAGAAAATTCACTGATACACTTACTATGGAACAAATGTTGAGGAACAATGAACACTGATCTTGACACTTTTGTAGGCACATTCTTCAATATTGATCTCTCAGAGTTCCTCAACTGAAGACAGGAGTATAATAATGTTTTTCTGAAAAAGCCTCACTTGAGACAGCTAAGGAGGTACATTGGCCTTTGGAAACCTAATTTATGGAAGAATATAGAAACTACAAAAAGGGATGGGAAGTATGCACCTTAAATGATTTCTACAAAATAGTAGCAGTTTCAACAATACTTTTGTCAGGAGCACTTTGAAATTGAGTATCTGAATTGTGTATGAAGAAGCAATGTTGAGTGTTAGCCTCTAAACAGAGATCTGTGGTTCAGATTCTTGATGAACAAGTGAAATAGTTGACCTTCGAATGTCAACATGGAAACACTTGGCCTGTAATCCAGCCTGGATTGAAGGCCATTCACGCTCTACAATGGAAGGACAGAATATGGATAATTTAAATGGGGACTTGGGAATGGAGCCTCAATGAGTTAAAACATTTTTTGTAGCAGAAAAGGTTTAGAGCCTGTGGGAAATGGTGACTTAAGCCTGGCAAAAAGGAGCCCTTCTGCCACACAGGTTAATTTCTCCATTGCTAACTGAAAGGTTGGCAGTACAAATTTACCCAGTGGCTCTGGGAGAGAAGTGCTAGGCAATCTTCTTCCATAAAGATTACAACCTAGAAAACCAAAGCCACTGCGATCTAGTCGATTCTTGCTGGCACTGACCCTGTAGGACAGAATAGAACTGCCCCCATAGAATTCTCAAGGCTGTACCTCTTTATGGAAGCAGACTACTTAATCTTTCTCCCTCAGAGCAGCCAGTGGGTTTAAACCACTGACCTTTTGGTTAGCAGCCAAATGCATTAACCACTAAGCCACCAGAGCTCTTTGAAATTTCTCCCCAAACCCACTGCCATCGAGTCACTTCTGACTCATAGTGACCCTACAGGACAGAGTAGAACTACCCCATAGGGTTTCCAAGGCTTTAAATCTTTTTGGAAGCAGACTACCTCATCTTTCTCCTGTGGAGAGGTTGGTGGGTTCAAATCACTGACTTTTGGTTAGCCGCTGGATGCTTTAGCTACCACACTACCAGAGCTTCTTTGAAACTCCCACAGGAGTATTGAATTCTAGGAGAGGAATGGGGATTTTTCTCATTTGGCAAGGGGAGTCAGTGTAGGTCTTTATGCTATATAATAACAAGAAAACATGGGTTCAGGGAGCTGGACACTGGAGGTATGAGGCCAGCTAAGGAGTTTTGGTCATAGTTTAGGCATTGCCTCTCAGCTGATAGTCCAACTCTCCATGCCTCTTTTCTTCTGAGTGTCCCCAAATTTATTTGGGAGGTATTGGATCTGTTTTGCTCCATATAATTTCATTCCTTGAAATGACTCTTTCTAGTTATCTGTTGTTGTTGTTAGTTGACGTTGAGTCCATTCCATTAACATTTAAATCAACTTTTTCACCATGCACCAATCCAGAAACTAAAGAGAACACAGGATGTGGCAAGAACAAATAAAGACAAAAAGCTGTGTTTGGGTAAATACTTTCAAAATGTCCTTTTTTTCTTTTTTTTTTTAATTTGGAACAAACTTGAACAACATAAAGTTGAGAGTTCTGGCTGAAATATTCTAGGTTATCACACAGTTCCTTTTGAAATGTAAATCAAGTTTAGATACTAAAAAATCCATCTGAGATATTTCTCAAAATTGTTTAGCTGAAGAGTGACTCCAACAGAAATCCCTACAATATACAGTGTATTCTCCTTGCCAATGTCCAAAACAGTGGGCCTTGTATCCTGGGCCTTCACACCTTATATCCTCTTGTAGCTCTGTGGGGCATTCATTATAACACAACCTCTATGATGACCCCTATGATTTCCAATTTTAAATCATAAAAAGAAAACCATCAAAACAAATCTTTACAGGGAAAGGGAGAGAGACTAAAAGACTGAAAGTTCACTTGAGCCTGGTGGATGGAAGGCTTCCATGTGTGTACCTCAGCCTACCTCGGCATGTGCATGCAGCCGAAGACACAGAGAGAGAAGAAAGAAAGGTTAGCAAGTGAAAGCTGAACCCAATGCTATTTGGAATTTTTGTCCAATTCCTGATACATGGTTCCAAATGACTTCTGATTAAAAAAAAAAAAGGGTTGAACATTCATACAAAAGAATAAGTCATGCAAGTTTCCATTCACCTGTGGCCAGTGCCAAAGTTCTGCTGGCTTGGGAGATCTTTTTAGGCCATCAGTTAGAAATGGAGAATATGGAAGTTGGTTTCCCTGAAGTGAAGAAAGATAAGGAAAAAAAAGAAATATTTCAATTTATTTCTGACCAAGAGATTTCTCCCACGTTAAATTAGAGGCTAAACAATGCCTTAGATCCTTACAGAGCATGCCTAATTTAAATCTGATTTTATATTGTTCAGTAAAAATTGTAAATGCTTTTACAGAGTGGCTTTTTATTATCCTTACGAGAATACGTTCGGTTGAACCATATCAATAATTCTGGACATACAAAACAGTTTCATATGGTTCAATCTGATATGTTTATAAATGTTACATTATAAAACAAAGTTTATTCATTAAACAAACAAACCTAAACCTGAAACTAAAACTGCTGTTATTGTTAGGCCCATTGAGATGGTTCTGATAACAGAATGAAACTTTGCCTGGTCATGTGCTATTCTCACAGTCATTGCTATATTTGAGCCCATTGTTGCATTCAATGCGTCAATCCATCTCATTGGGAGTCTACCTCTCCTTCACTCACCTTCCACTTTACCAATCATGGTTTCTTTCTCTAGGGAATGGTCACTCCTTATACATGACCACAGTACATGAGATGAAGTCTTCTATCCTCATTTCTAAGGAGCCTTCTGTCTGTACCTCTTCCAAGACAGATTTCTTCTTTCTCTGGCAGTCCAATATATGGACAATATTTCTAACAACATTGTATATAGACAATATTCTTTGCTAACATCATAATTCAAATGCATCAATTATTCTGCAGTCTTCCTTATTCTTTGTCTAGCTTTCTCACACATATGAGGCAATTGAAAATCACCATGGCTTGGGTCAGGCATACCTTAGTCCTCAAAGTGACACCTTTGGTCTTTGACACTTTAAAGAAGTCTATTGCAGCAGATTTACCCAATGCAATAAGTCATTTGATTTCTCGACTGCTTCCACCATGTGCATTGATTATGGCTCCAAGTAAAATCAAATCTTTGACAACTTCAATCTTCTGTCCATTTATCATGATGCTGCCTATTGCTTCAGAATTTTTGTTTTCTTTATGTTAAGGTATAATCCATACTGAAGGCAGTAGTCTTTGATCTTCATCAATAAGTGCTTCAAGTCCTCTTCACTTTCATCAAGCAAGATTGCGTCATCTGCATATGGCAGGTTGTTAATGTGGCTTCCTCCAATCCTGATGTCATGTTCTTCTTCATATAGTCCAGCTTCTCCAATTATTTGTGAGAATAATTGTATAATTATTGAATAATGTATAAGTGTACAGATTGAATAAATACGGTGAAAAAATACAACATTGTTCCACAACTTTCCTGATTTTAAACCACTCAGTATCCCATTGTTCTGTTCAAACAACTGCCTCTTGGTCTATCCACAAGTTTCAAATTATCATAATTAAGTGTTCTGGAATCCCCATTCTTTGCAATGTTACCAATAATTTATTTGATATACACAGTCAAAAGCTAGGTCCAAGATTAGTGATATGGAACACATAGTCATACTTTTTCTCATGGAAAACTTTTGTAGAAGCAATAGAATTTTTTTTTTTTTTTTACATCATTTAGTGTGGTGGTTATGTTTTTGTGTCAACTTGGCTGGGCCTGGTTGATGGGCAGCTGGTGGTAGTTATTCCCCATGATGAGACTAGTAATCAACTCCATGGTGGGATCTACCACAAGCAGCTGAGTAGCTGCCTTTGGGATATAGTCTGTTTCCTGTATATAAGCAGAAGCTTTGAGAATGGTCTCTAGCCTTTGGCATGCTTGGACCCTGCATGTAGCCATGTCATTGCTTAGCAGCCTACTATGCTCTGCCGACGTTGGGACTTACAATGGACTTAAGTTAATGGCCTGCTGTGTGGATTGGTAACAGTGGGACTGTGCCTTTTTGTCAACCTTGGGGCTTCTCAGCCTCAGCAGCCAACAGCTGTCTGAGTGAAGAAACACCTCTAGCTCCAGTGGGCCGGGAGCAGGAGGCAGAGCTGGACCCCAAGGTTGAGGGGCTTTCACCCAGCCCCTAGAGCCTGGTACTTTGAACTTAGACTTAAAGCCTCCAAATTGTAAGAATAAACTCCTGTTTGTTAAGGTCATCCCATTTGTGGTATATTCTTGTCAGAGTGGTACTAGGTAACCAGAACATTTAGTCTAGCCCCTTAATTTCTATATTTGAAAAATAGGGCCTAAGGAGGTTGGTACTTGCATAAGATCATGTGGTTAATTAATGATAAAATAATAATAATAATAATAAAAACCCTCACTGGCATCGAGTCGATTTGACTCATAGTGACCCCTCCTTGGATTTCTAAGGAGGTATCTCTACAGATTTAGATTGCCCAATCTTCCTTCTGAGGAGTGGCTGGTGGATTTGAACCACCAGCCTTCTGGTTAGCAGTCAAATGCCTTAGGCACTATGCCACTAGAGTTCCCTAATTGATGATATCATTACTAAATTAATGATAAAAGAAAAAAAACCTCACTGCCGTCAAGTCGAACCCAACTCATAGTGACCTCTCCTTGGGTTTCCGAAGCTGTATCACTATGGAAATAGATTGCCCAACCTTCCTTCCAAGGAGTGGCTGGTGGATTTGAACTGCCAGGCTTCTGGTTAGCAGTCAAATGGGATTGCCTTGAGCCAGAGCAAGCTCAACAGCAACAGATAGTCTTCCCATGTCTCTGATGTAAAAAGCCCTATCAGCATTGTGGTTCTCATCAGAGGAAAAGTGTGTTCCAAAGTGCCTCCTGAAACATTCAACAAAGTAAATAATTACTTCTCCCTTGAATATTCTGTATATTTGAAGGTGGTGATAAGAAAGAGAAGGAGGTGCAGGTAATCCAAAGGAGAAGATAATGTTGCTTTTTTCATGCTGGACCCATTGGGTCTAGGGGCTATCCTGCTGACCAGTGCAAGTTTTCCTGGAGAGGGGGCAATGTTTGAGCATTTTTCTTTCTCTCTGTGTTATTAGGATAATGAAGTCATATGCACCAGAGTATAGATCAGAAGAATTGACATACCGAGGACTGACAACACCATAGGAGCACTCTGTGCCCAGTGCTCATAAGGAGGAAGAAACTGCCATTACTGTGCAATTTGAAGTCTTCTATATAAAAACAAGTGAGGGCTTTTAAGAAGAAGATTGAAGATAGCAAAATACCTTGACTCGATCCACCAACCGTTTGGTTAGCAACCAAATGCCTTAACCACTACACCACCAAAGCACCTTTTATCTTTTTATAGTACTTGATTATTTATACATATGCATACATGCATTTATGATGTGAATGTCTTTCCATTTTACAGAGGATTAGCTTCATTGTTTCTATCTTTTTCTTCAGTGAATTTTCCCAGATGAATCTATTCATATCCAGTAACTCCAGCAGTTCGCTAAGTTTTCCAGGACTAGTAACAACAGCATCACCTGGGCCCTTGTTAGAGATGCAAATTCTCAAGCCCTACCTACCCAAGACCTCCTGAGTCAGGAATTCTAGGGGTGAGGGAAGCAATCTGTGTTTTAACAAGCTGTCTGGGTGATCTTGATTCAAGCTCAAGTATGAGACCCACCACATTATGCTCAGCCTCATTTTAATTCCTAAACAAAATGACTCAGACTTCCACTTCTTGGGGCTTAGAATAGTGTCCTCACCATATCCAGAGTCTGGGTGCCCCATAGCTGAGGGATAAGCCCAGTGTTACTAAACTCTAGTCTGAGTTTCAGAGTTCAACCATAACTTGGATATGGGTGCTGTGAAAGACACAAATTCACTGGACAATTAAAGAGATGATTTTATGGGAAAATGTTTATTCATGTTGCGGTTGTTAGAAGCTGTGGAATTGGTTTCAACTCACAATGAGCCTAAGTACAATAGAACGAAACACTGGCTGATTCTGCACCATCCTTGTAATCATTGCCATGTTTGAGACCATCGTTGCAGCCACTGTGATAATCCATCTCAGTGAAGGTCTTTCCCATTTTTGCTGACTCTCTACTTTACCCTTCTCCAGGGACTACTTCCTTCTTGCAAAATGAACAAAGTATGAGAGACAAAGTCAGGCCATTCTCACTTCCAGAGAACGTTCTGGCTGTACTTCCTCCAAGACAGATCTGTTTGTTCTTCTAGTAGTCCATAGTACCCTCAATATTCTTTGCCAACATGAAAATTGAAAAGCATCAGTTCTTCCGTGGTCTTCCTTATTCACTGTCTGGGTCTGATGAGCATATGAAGCTATTGAAAGTACCATGGCTTGGGTCAGGTACACATTCATCTTCAAACTGACATCTTTGTTCTTAAACACTTTAAAGAAGTCTTTTTGCAGAGATTTGACCAGTGCTATACATCGTTTTATTCTTGACTGCTTATTCCATGGACATTGATAATGAATCTAAGTAAAATGAAATCCTTAATAACTTCAATCTTTTATCTGTTTATTGAGATTCTACTTATTGGTCCAGTTGTGAGGATTTTTTGTTTTCTTGATGTTGAGGTGTAATCCACATTGAAGGCTGTAGTCTTTGAATTTCATCAGTAAGTGCTTCAAATCTGCTTCATTTTCAGCAAACAAGGTTGTGTCATCTGCATATCTCAGATTGTTAATGAGACTTCCTCAGAATCTAATGTCTCATTCTTTTTTATGTAATCTGACTTCTTTGATTATTTGCTCAGCATATAGATTGAATAAGTATAGACAAAGGATGCAACCCTGATGCACACCTTTCCTGATTTTAACCATTCAGTATTCCCTTGTTCTGTTCAAATGACTGCCTGTTGGTCTGTGTACAAGTTCCTCATGAGCACAATTAAGTGTTCTGGAATCCCCATTCTTAGCAATGTTATCCATAATTTGTTATGATCCACATTAATGAATGCCTTTGCACAGTCTGTAAAACACAGGTAAACATTCTTTTACTACTTCACTTTCTGCCAAGATCCATCTGATACCACCAATGATGTCTCTCATTCCCCTTCCTCTTCTGAATTGGGCTTGAATTTCTGGCAGTTCCTTGTTGATATACTGCTACAATCATTTTCAAATTATCTTGAGCAAAATTTTACTTGTGTGTGATACTAGTGATATTGTTCAATAGTTTCCACATTCTGTTGTATTACCTTTCTTTGGAAGGGGCACAGATATGGATCTCTTCTAGTCATTGGCCAGGTAGCTGTCTTACAAATTCTTTGGCATAAACAAGCACCTCCGGCACTGCATCCATTTGTTGAAACATCTCAATGGTTATTCAGAGGCATATCTAGTAAAAGGCAAGTATGACATGTGCCCTGGGAACCATTAGAGGGGGGAATATCAATGCGCAGTTTCTATTTGCCAAAGCAGTTTCTATCATTGGCTGTGAAAGCTCATTCAGCAACTTAAGACTAATTGCCATAGGTGCTATTTTTCGTAGACAGGCCTCTGGAAGCCCTTCTCTCCAATGTTTGCTTCCTGCCTGAGGGGTTCTTTCCAAGAGTTCCTTTCCTCATACTCTGCCCAGAGGTTGAAACTTTGACCTCAGACTTCCCACTGTGCACCATATCTGAAACTGTGCTTGAGACAGATGTGTTTTGACAATTTTTTTTACAGGACTGCACCCAACATCAGCTTCTATAGTCAGATGGGTTCTCACAGCCCCATTCAATTCAAATGCCCAGATGTTTATCAGGCTCCTGGCTGCCTCTACCTGCTTGCACGAACCATCTTATCTCACTGGATCCCTAAGGTCTCATGTCTGTATTTGGATTGTGGCAAATTGTTCAATATAGAACCAGAAGAACTGAATATTTACTTGTGTATACCTTGAACCAGCAGGTAATTTTAGTAAGATACTTCATGCTTTATGATATTTCATATATAACAAAACACTTGGCACCCAGTAAGGGAACAATACACATTTATTGAAGGAAAGGGAGATGGGGAAAGAGAAAGAAATAAAGAAGGAAAGAAAGAAGGGAGGGAGGGAGGGAAAGAGGAAAGGAGGGAAGAAGGAAGGAAGGAGTATAATGTACTTTCTTTCTTACTAGGTTATTGGGTAAGTTAATGATTGATGCCATACAAAGTATGTTCAGGGATTAGGAAATGCTCTGCTTAAATCTTAAGTCATTTTATTGTTATTAAGGACCGAACACCCAGCTATATCCCTAGGGCCCTGATGCATTTTCAGTAATGTCATGCTTCTTCTACAACTACTGGTAGTTATCTATTAAGAGATTTATAAACTGAAAAGCAAAAGAAAATGCAACAAATCCAACAAGAAAGCAGCTCAGCACAGGTGGGAAAAAGATTACATGGGAGGGGACAGAGATAGGGATACTGAAGACCCACTCTGAGAGGTCTCTGCTGAAGAGCAGTGGGAGGAGTGCAGGCAGGCAGGGCCCCCTGAGCTGCTCACTCATTAATCATCACCGCCTGGTGTAGGAGATGAAAGTGAGTGGATTTCCAGAGGCTGGATGTGCAGTGGGGAGGGAACCTTCCTCAGTGTCTGGAATGCTACTGCTGTTGCAGGGTGAGTGTAAGCCCTTCTCAATGGTGACAACAGGGGCTGCACAGGAGAAGCTGGCTGCTGCCTCCTCTGCTTCTTCCCAGGTCCCCTAGCTCCAAACTTCTCGAAAGGGGGCTCCATGGAGAGAAAGTTGAGCCAGCAAGAGGGAACTTGTTCTACACAAGCTTATCGCTTTTGTTTTGTTTTAAATAAATTGTTAGTATTTTCCTTAAATGGTTAATTTCAGCCCATTTCCTTTTTAAGCAAGATTTTTCATGTTCTAAGATCAAAATTGAGAGTTCCCTTTTACGATTTCCTGCTGCTATTGCAGGAAAAGGCCTGGCATACTCAGAAAAACCTGACACCTGACCCACCAGGTACCTCGCAGCTATGTTAGGAAGAACTCTGACCTGGATAGTGTCAGATTACTCAATAAACATGGTAAGCATGTTCTTATCTGTGCTTACTTACTAATCTGTTGTGAACAATTTCACATTTTTTCACCACATCAAAGATTCTGCTTCTAGGTATGGCTGGCATCTCTTTTTCTTTCTCTCAAATTCATAGCACCTTCCTACAGAATTAAAGCATCTTTTCAAATTTACAATCTTTGATGGGACAAAGCACCAAATAAGCATGGTAAGCATGGACTTAATTTGAGCTTACTAATTCAAGTAAACTCATGTTTACCTTGTTTATTAGATAATTTACCCCTGCCTGGAGACAATCCCTGCCCTCCAACATAGGGTCAGCCTGTCCACTTTTACAGCCACCCCTGGCCACAGTAATGCATACTGAGGTGCTATGCCACCTCTCATCCTTTTCCCATCAGGCCAAGAGGGACAGCATGGATAAAACTCAAGCAGGAGAGTATTTCTCCATTTAAAGTCCTCTTCTTACAGTTGGGGCTACCTGGCTTCTTTATACCTGCAGATTCAGTCTTAGTTCAGGTTCTGGAATTAATTCTGATCCCCAGCAGTGGATATTTTCAAAAGTATACTCCCATACTTTTGTATGGTTACAACACCAGGCTTCTGTGGCGCCTGTGCTACCTCTGCCTTATGAAGAAGGCAGGGGCTATGCCAGTCTAGTCTGCCCCTGTATCCCCAGCTCCCACCTAGAACCTCCATGTAGATGATATTCAGAAAGCATTTGTGACGTTATTAGAGAACAAGCCTCTATCATGTTCCCTAGTCTAAGGGTTTTAAAATTGGTTCAGCATGGACCAAACTTGGGCAAAATGTAGTCAACTGGTTGCATTGTAGTAAATTACTTAGTGTGGCTTTTCTACTCATAAGTCTTTGTAAACTCCAAGGTGGGATTGGCTTTGAGCAACTGAGGAGCTCCTGATTGCTAAAGTTGTCCACCTGGAGTATTTCTGTTGGGAGTGGCACAAAACAATGTTCTGGGAGGTTCCCACTCTCTCTAAGGTGCT
Source organism: Orycteropus afer afer (assembly GCF_000298275.1). Lineage (NCBI taxonomy): Eukaryota > Metazoa > Chordata > Mammalia > Tubulidentata > Orycteropodidae > Orycteropus > Orycteropus afer. The sequence goes on along the minus strand of NW_006921664.1, from coordinate 6,152,665 downwards.
TAGAGTTCTGATGCTGTGATTGGCTAGTTTGGCCATTCTGCCAGGCTCAAAAGGAGGCTTCCTAGAGGCAGAACTCTCTCTCTGACTGCTGGTTGAGGAAGACTTGCTGCCGAAAGAGACACACGCCACTGAAAGAGACACGTGCTGCTGGGAAAGAGATGCAAGAGACATACATTGCTGAGTGAGACACCGAGGAACCAGCACTGCTGGGAAGGGGAACTGTGAGAGACTGTGGGCTGAGGGACGGTGGGCTGGGAGAGAGACTGAGCATTTTTCCTGAACTTGAATTGTAGCCTGTGGTGCTTCCCTAATAAACCCCATAATCTGTGAGTTCTATGTGGCCACTGCAGCGAATTATCAAACCCAGGAGAGAGATGGTGGGTGCTTTGGGAGGAACGGTTGGTGAAAGGGCTAGAGGGAGGCAGCATGTCTGGCCTTGCAGTAATAGGCCTTGTGCTATTGACGGTGATTCTGCCTTCCTCTTGTGGGATTAGAGGAGGTCAGAAGATGTGGCCTCCTTGCCGTTTTTGCACTGGTACAACAATTCCACAATGATGGTGTTCTATATCCTACTTTGGTGCATAGCTAATAGGGTCTTAAAACTGGTGAGCAGCCATCTGAGATACAGCTATTGGTCTCTCCCTGTCTGGAGCAAAGAAAAGTGAAGAAAATCAAAGACTCAAGGAAACAAATAGTCCCAAGGACTAATGGACCATATGAACCACAATCTCCACTAATCTGACACCAGAAGAACTAGATAGAGCCCAGTTACCACTGCTACCTGTTGTGATCAGGATCAAAATAGAAGGTAATGAACAGAGTGGGAGAAAAAAAAAAAAAGTAGAACAAAACTCAAAATGATGAAAAGACTAGGCTTACTGGTCTGGTGGAGACTAGTGGAACCTTCAAGACTGTAGCCCTTAGACACTCTTCAAGCCTGGAATTGAACCTACCAGGGATCAACTTTTGGCTGAACAATGTTGTTATTTGCCTTTGAGTAGGACCCGATTCATAGCGACCCCTCCTTGGGTTTCTGAGGAGGTATCACTACAGAAGTAGATTGCCCAACCTTCCTTCTGAGGAGTACCTGCTGGGTGTGAACCGCCAGCCTTCTGGTTAGTAGTCAAGTAGTGCCTTAGGCATTACGCTATCAGAGCTCCTAGCCAAACAATAGATAGGCATATAAAGTGAATAACAACTCCAGGGAGGAACAAATTCCTCACTGAAGTCAACCACATAAGAACAAAAGGGCAGCATTTGGCCAAAAACAAATCTCCAAAGGCAGGAAGGAAAGATAGATGAATGGAAATGGGGAACCCAAAGGGGAAGGGTGAATAGTGCTGTTACAATGAGGGCATTTCAACCAGTGTTATGAAACAAAATGTGTATAAGTTGTTGAATGGAAAACTAATTTACCCTGTAAACTTTCATGCACACCATAATAAAAAGTTAAAAAAAAAACTGGCCCAAGATGGAGGCCCTGCTTTGCTCTTGATTTTCTTTCCCTCAGCCCCTCAGTCCTAAGAGCCTATTCTTGATCCTGAGATTGTGGCTCCACTTTTGCTATCTGTTCTTAGCTTCCTATCCCATTAACTATTGCTGGCTGACCTGTTAATGTTGTTAGTTGCCCCCAACTCATGGCAAGACCATATACAATGGAAGGAAAAGCTGCCCAGACCTGTGCTGTCCCCGTGATCAGTTGGAGACCAATCTGCCTGGTTACAGAAGTAGATCACTAGATTTTTCTTTCTAGTTCATCTTATTCTGGAAGCTGTGCTAAAACCTGTTCAACTAATGAACCCACTGGCATCTAGTCGATTCTGAGCCATATCAACACTATAGGACAGAGTAGAACTGCCCTATAGGTTTTCCAAGGCTATAAGTCTTTTTTTTTTTTTTTTAATTGTGATGTGGGTGAAAATTTACAGAGCAAATTCACCTTCCATACAGCAGTTCACATACACTTTGTCTCATGACATTGACCACAATTTACCACAATGCAACAGCTCCCCT
>NW_006921664.1:6139071-6145616 GCF_000298275.1 Orycteropus afer afer | reverse complement strand
TATGGTGGTTTTTGTCTTAAAGTCAATTTGATCAGAAATTAGTATTGCCACTCTTGCTCTCTTATTGTTGCCATTTGCTTGATGTATCTTTTTCCAACCTTTGATTTTCAGCCTATTTTTGTCTTTATCTCTAAGGTGTGTCTCTTGTAAACAGCATATTGATGTGTTTTGTTTTCTTATCCAAGCTACGACTCTCTGTCTCTTGAGTGGTGCATTTAATCCATTAACATTCAGTGTAATTATTGACACGTATGAATTTGTTGCTGTCATTTTGTTATGTGTTTTTCATGGTGTCCCTTGTTTCTTTATTTCATATTATGTTCTGTGCTGAGCTCATTATGTTAATGAATAATGTTATCATTCCCTTTCTTGCTGTTGTTTTAGTATATGATGAATATTTGTGCTTGTCCTCTTTTTTATTGGAATTTGAAGGTTTATCATTTTTCTTTGAGGTTACCCTATGATTTATAATTTTTTCCCCAAGTTTAGAACAGTCCATTTGATCTTGCAACTCTCTTAACTTCTTCACCAATTAGAAGTTCTGTAACTACACAGTCTTTTCTCTCTTTTTGTTTGTAATTGTCCTCACTTGCCAATTGATGTCTCTGGTTCCCTGTTTACAATCTTGTAAGCTCATTTTACGTTAGATATGTCCATAGCTGTGGTTTCTTGGTTATGTCATCTTGTGTATTAATAACAGGTTGTTATTTACTATTTTTGGTTCTCTGTTCAAAGGACTCCCTTTAGCATCTCATGTAATGTTGTTCTGGTTTTAGCAAATTCCTTTAGTTTCTGCTTATCTTGAAATCTCCTAATTTCACCATTATATTGGAGGGACAATTTTGCCGGGTATATAATTCTTGGTTGAAAATTTTTCTCGTTCAAGGTTTTATATATGCCATCCCATTGCCTTCTCACTTGCATGTTTTCTGGTGAGAAATCAGAGCTTATTACTGGCTTACCTTTGTAAGTAACATTTTTTTTTTTCCTGTGCTGCTTTCAGGATTCTGTCTTTGTCTTTGGTTTTGATGAATTTGATGATGATGTGTGTTGGTGATTTTCTTTCAGGGTCTATCCTGTTTAGGGTTCATTGAACTTCCTGAATGGATATATTCTCATCTTTCGTCATATCAGGGAAGTTCTCCTCCAACAAATCTTGGACAATTTTCTCAGTGGTTGCATTTTTCTCTTCCTGTTCTTGAATTCCAATGACACTTAGATTATTCCTTTTGATGGTATCCCACATGAACCTTAGGCTTTCTTCATTTTGTTTTGATTTTTTTTCTCTGATTGATCCCTTTCCAAAGAGGTATTCAGGTATTTGTCTTCAATCTCATTAATTCTGTCTTCCATTGCATCAATTCTTTTCCTTTGCCCTTCCAATGTGTTATCTATTTCTGCCAATTTAGTATTAATCTTCTGGATTTCCATCTGTAGATTTAGAATCATTCCTAATTTTTCATTTGTTTTGTCATTTTGTTCTTGTATTTTCTTCCAAAATTCTTTTTGTTTTTTTCTGTGTTTTCTTTGGTCTGTCTCTCCACCCTTTGAAGATACCTAAAGATAATTCTTTTGAATTCCTTATCAGAGAGTTCCAGTGCTGCTCTTTCTCAGGGATGTGTTCTGGGTCTGTATCCTGCTCCCTTTTTCTACCACTTTATCCTGCTTCTTTGTGTGGACTGTGATGGTCTGTTGTCTCCAAGGTATAGTGGCATTGTTGTATTTAGATCCCTGTTAACTGTTTGTGAAGAGCAGTCAAGGGTGATTCAGGCTCTTCTTGGTGGTTTTTTTATCATTGGTCCATTGGTGGAGAAGGAGGTAGTGGCTCTCACTCAGTAAGTGAAGTTGCAGGAGGTGTGGGTGTAGTTGTGTCATATGGGGTTTGTTGCTGTCTCCCACTCAGTTAGAGAAAAACTACAATTAAATAACCATCAAAAAACTAAAAGCACATGGACAAAAAACACACCATGTAATCACACAGGAACAGTAACCAAAAAAAGAAAAAAGGGAAAAAGAAGAAGAAAAAACAAGAAAACCTGTAATATCTGTGGATAGGGCACTAAAAGAAAAAATGTAGAGAAGGGGAATAATGAAGAAAAAATGGGAAAAATTCAAAAAGAAAAACAAGGAACAGGGTTAACCACAAGAAAAAAAGGGGGAAAAATTAAATTGGAAAGAAAAAAAAATTTCACCCAGGAACAGGGAAAAGAAAAATCACTGAAAACTAGGACCTGGGAGGGTTAGAATAAAAAATAATAGTAGAAATGACAAAAGTATTAATAATAGTAGTTGTTTCAAAACAAACAAATACAAGCAAACTAAACACCAGAAAAAAGAAAGCGAAAATGAAAAAAAATAAAAATAAAAAATGAGAAAAAAAATCAGTGGAGGACAGGACAGGCACCCAGGCTCCGTCTGAGCACAGAGACTGGGATGGAGTTCCTGTGGGCCCAGAAGGTGGGTGGGAGTAGGGGATGGCTGCACCTCCATTCACCAAGCGGGTGTGGAGTATAAGAGTAACAAAAGGAATGTCACACCTTTTCAGTCGTGCAGGTCTGGAGTGTTCTTGGGGTTGTTGGCAAGCAGAACCTGTTCTTAAGTCCCTGGAATCTGGGAGAGCACTGTCTCTTTAAATATCCAAAATGGTCAGCCTGCTTTTAAATATTCAAAATGGTGGCATCCTCTGGACAGGCAAAAGTCCACAGCTCAGCCTGCCTTTCTCTTTGCTGCTTCTCCGTTTATGCCCCAGCCACCAGAGCAGTCCTCCTTGCAGTCCCTGGCTAATAGTGCTGATTTTCAGGTTAATTCTTAGGTACTACCACCACTCGGCACTCTCCAAGCTGTCTGCCATCAGGATCTCTCAGGATCGCTGCCAGACAGCAGCTCCGTATGTCTCCTTTTTTGGTATTTTCATGCAAATTATTCTGCTAGTTGGGGTTTAGTCCACTTCTCTATCCTTCCCTTCAAGGTTCAGGGGTCCAGGATTATCTTCTGTGTCTGTGTTAATTGGTTTCCATTTTTTTTTGTTGAAGAGGATCTGTGCAGTCTTTCTGCCTAGTCCACCATCTTACCGGAACCCCCCGAGGTTATAAGTCTTAATGAAAGCAGATTGCCTCATCTTTCTCCCTCAGAGCAGCTGGTGGGTTCAAACTGCTGACCTTTTGGTTAGCAGGCTAATATTTTAACCACAGAGCCACCAGAGCTCCTGTTCAACATCATAGCAACAAGCAAACCTCCACAGACTGGCAGGTAGTGGATGTACATGAGGTACATTGGCCAGAATCAAACCTGGTTCTCCGCCATGGAAGGCAAGAATTCTATCACTTACCTACCACTGCTTTATTGCTGGCTGACCTAGAACTTCACTTAGAATCTAGTCAGTTTTCCTTCCACCTACATTCCTACCCACCCACCTTTTGTAACTACCATGGTGCCTAGTTGTCAGAACTTCTGAAGCTTGATGGGACGTAGAGTGCAGAACTTTGGACTTCCTCTTACCTTGCAGAGGTAACAACAGACAGACCATGCCTGGCCTCTTTGGCTAGGGCATACACCACTGACCCCTTGAGCAGGCCTCTTAGTCCATGCTACAAAGGCTGCCTCCAATTTCCTATCCTCTAGGTATGCAGCATTGATCACAAGTTCTTACATTATTTTTGGATCATTTTCAGAATATTTCCTAATGTAATAAGGTCAGGAAGCTATCAAAGAAAGGAATTTCTCAGAATGAGATCATCTCTATGACTACATAGTATTCAGCTGCAGAAATGCAGAATGGACCCAAAATACTCAATGAGGTTGTCCAACTTACATAGTATCAGTTGGGTTCCTGCTCCTTCTCCCTTTCCTAGGTGCATGTCAGGACTCCCTGAAGGGGAGAGTGCTGGGACTGCAGACACAGGCATTGGCTCTCTGTGTGACTGAGTGGACCCGATATGGTTCTGAATGCATCATTTTTCCCAAAGTAAAATTAAGGTGGGATAGTGTAGGCCATGATGAAGACAAGGTTCATTCATACGTGTTTATTAAATGTGTACTATATGACAAGCATCATGCTTAGGCCCTTGGGACATAAAGATGAACTAGACAAATACAATTCCTGCCTTCAGGGAAGATAGACACAGTAACAATACAAAATAAATTTTAAAAAATACAGTGTGATTACTGAATGTACTAACTATTTTGAAGAAAATAAACAGGATGAGGAGGTAGGTATAGGCCAGACAAGTCAAGGAAGAGGGAATATTTGATTCATGAGAATGAGCCAGCCATTTGAATTAAGTAGAGCATTTCAAGAATGGGGGAGAGCAAAATGCCCAGAGGCAGGAGAGAGTGGGACCTCCGTGAGGAGCAGAAACCTGGCCTGAGATGCTGCAGTAGAGTGGATGAGGAAGAGTGAAAGGAAATGAGGGTAGAATGGTGTATGGAATCCATGGCTCTATGCCTAGGCAAGGGATGTGCATTTTGTTCTAAGAACAATAGGAAACTACAGTAGAACTTCAAGCAGGGAGATGACATGATTTGATTTACCTTCTCAGATAGTTATTTTGGCTGCTCTGTGAGGAGCAGATTGTAGAGAGGCAAGAGTGAAAGCCAAGGGACTCATTAATCCAGATGAGAGATGAGGGTGGCTTGAAATAAGGAGGTGATGATAGAGATGGCAGGAAGCAGAAGAACTGGAGAAACATTTAAAAGTTAAAAGTGAACAAACTTGTGGTCATCAGCAGGTTAATGGAAGGACTGAACTAAAATGAGGGAAATATATGAGTTTTCTGGGTGAGAATGGAATTACAAACCTACAGCAAGGGGAACTAACATTTAAATAATAATAATAATAAAAGTTGCTGCCAAGTTGATTCCCACTCATTGTGATCCCATGTGTTGTAGATTATAACTGTTCCATAGAGTTTTCAAGGTTGTGACCTTTTGGAAGCAAATTGCCAAGTGTTACTTCCAAGGCATCTCTGGGTATGTTCGAACTACCAAATTTTTGGTTAGTAGCTGAGTGCTTAACCATTTGTAATATCCAGCACTCCATAATGTTACAGGTAACTAGGGCAGCCCTTAATGTGCTTTCTTTATTCTTCCTCTTTCTGGGGCTTGATATTATAGATAAAATGGCAAATGTGGTGATTTCTGTTCCATCTTCTTATGTATTCAGTCCCTCATCCCTCTTCTCTACCTAATTCTAACTTGTCCTTCAAGAATCTCAATTTCACCTCCTGCCATTCTTCTGGGATGACCTTCTCTGCTAGGGTAACCACATAAACTGGTACAAACCAGTTTTTGAGAGTGAAAGAGAACACTCATTATTTAAACCAAGAAACCAGGTATAAATCAGGATTTCCAGGGCATAAGGTCTCCCTAACCACAGTGTTCTGGGTTTTGTTTTATCATTCAAATTGCTATTTGTTGTTGTTGTTGTATGCCGTTGAGTCGGCCCCGACTCATAGCGACCCCTCCTTGGGTTTCCGAGGCAGTATCACTATGGAAGTAAGATTGCCCAACCTTCCTTCCGAGGAGTGGCTGGTGGGTTTGAACCGCCAGCCGTCTGGTTAGCAGGCAAGTGTCTTAGTCACTATGCTACCAGACCTCCCCCTCAAATTGCTATACTATATAGAAATTATTTATTTCCCTGTCTGTCTTTGTTGGGTATTGGGCACTTGGAGGCAGAGATCAGGCCTCATTCTTGCTTCCAAGGAGCATTTTGGCTACACTTCCTCCAGGACAGATCTGTTAGTCCTTTCAGCAGTCCATGGTACTTTCAGCATACTTCGCCAGCACCACAACTCAAAAGCATCAATTCTTCTGTCTTCCTTATTCATTGTCCAGCTCTCACATGCATATGAGGCAATTGAAAATATCATGGCTTGTGCCAGGAGCACCCTAGTCCTCAAGGAGACATCCTTGTTCCTCAGCACTTGAAAGAGTCCCTTCACAGCTGACCTGCCCAGTGCTATGTGTTGTCTAATGTCCTGACTGCTGCTTCCATTGGCATTGATTGTAGAACCAAGCAATGTGAATTCTTTGACAACCTCAATATTTTCTCCATTTATTGTGATGCTGTTTATTGGTCCAGTTGTGAGGATTTTGTTTTCTTTATATTAAGATGTAATCCATACTGCAGACTGCAATGCATTCTTCAATCTTCATCAGTAATGGCCTCAAGTCACCTTCACTTTCAGCAAGCAAAGTTGTGTCATCAGCGTATTGCAGGTTGTTAATGATTCTTCCTCCAATCCTGATGCCAAGTTTTTTTTCATATAGTCCAGCTTCTCGGATTAATTGCTCATCATACAGATTGAATAAATATGGGGAAAGGATACAACCCTGATGCACTCCCTTATTGATTTGAAACCATGTAATATCCCCTTGTTCTGTTTGAACGACAGCCTCCTGGTCAATGTATAGGTTCCTCATGAGTACAATCAAGTGTTTGGGAATTCCCATTCTTCTTAATGTTATCCATAATCCACACAATCAAATACCTTTGCATAGTCAATAAAACACAAGTAAACATCTTTCTGATATTCTTTGCCTTGAGC
>NW_006921664.1:6135387-6138586 GCF_000298275.1 Orycteropus afer afer | reverse complement strand
TTGCCAATTTCTTCATTGCAGCTTCGACTTCCTCTTTCAGTACCATTGGTTCTAGATCATATGCTACCTCCTGACATGGATGAAGATCGACCAGTTCTTTTTGGAACAGTGACTTGTATTCCATCTTCTTTTGATGTTTCCTGCATCATTCAATATTTTGTCCATAGAATCATTCAATATTGCAACTCGAGGCTTAAATTTTTTCCTCAATTCTTTCAGCTTGAAAAATGTTGAGCATGTTCTTCCCTTTTGGTTTTCTAACTCCAAGTCTTTGCACATTTCATTACAATAATTGGTTTTGTCTTCTTGAGCTGCTCTTTGAAATATTTGGTTCAGCTCTTTTATCTTGTCATTTCTTCCACTTGGTTTAGCTACTCTCCACTGAAGGGGAAGTTTCAGTCTCTTCTGTCATCCATTTTGGTCTTCTCTTCTTTTCTCATCTTTTTAGTGACTTCTTGCTTTCTTCATGAATGATGTTCTTGATGTCATCTCACAATTCTTCTGGTTTTCAGTCATTTGTGTTCAATGCATCAAATCTATTCTTTAGATGGTTTAAAAATCAGGAGGGATATATTCTAGATCATATTTTGGGTCTCATGGACATGTTTTAATTGTCTTCATCTTCAAGTTGAACTTGTGTATGAGCAGTTGATGGTCTGTTCCACAATCAGCTCCTGGCCTGGTTTTGGCTGAAGATACTGAGCTTTTCCATCACCTCTTGCCAAGATGTAGTCAATCTGATTCCTGTGTGTTCCATCTGGTGAAGTCCATGTGTACAGCTGCTGATTGTGTTGTTGAAAAAAGGTATTTGCAATGAATAAGTATTGGTCTTGCAAAATTCTACCACGCGATTTCTAGCATTATTTCTATCACCATGGCCAAATTTTCAAACTACTGGTCATTCTTCTTTGTTTACAACTTTTGCATTTCAGTCACCAGTGATAATGAGCACATCCTGATTGCATGTTCAGTCAATTTCAGACTGCAGAGGTTGATAAAAATCTTCAATTTCCTCATCTTTGGCTTGGTGGTTGGTGCATACAATTGAATAATAGTCATATTAATGGGTCTTCTTTGTTGGCATGTGGGTATTATCCTATCACTGACAGCATTGTACTTCAGGATAGATCTTGAAACATACTTTGTGATGATGAATGCTATGCCATTCCTCTTCAATTTGTTGTTCCTGGCAGAGTAGATCATATGGTTGTCTGATTCAAAATGGCCAAAACCAATCCATTTCAGCTCACTAATGCCTAGGATACTACTCTTTATCCGTTCCATTTCATTTTTGTCAGCTTCCAATTTTCCTAGATTCATACTTTGTACATTCCATGTTTCGATTATTAATGGATGTTTGCAGCTGTTTATCCTCAGTTTTAGTGGTGCCACATCAGCAAATGGAGGTCTCAAAAGCTTACCTTATCCATATGAGTAAGGCTGGTTTTACTCTGATGATGCAGCTCTTTCCCAGTCCTATTTTGAGATCCTTCTAACCTAAGTGACTCATCCTCCTCCTCTGTATTGGATAATGTTTCCAGACTATTCATAAAGTTGTGCAGTAATGTATCAGGCAGTGTTTCTCTACTATTCATAATGTTTTCCTTGGCCAATTCTTTGAGAAGTGGATGGCTTCTTCCTTCTTCCTAGTCTGTCCCAGTCTGCAAGCCACACTGACACCTGTGCACCACATGCACCCTGCTGGGTTTGAAACACCAGTGACACAGCCTCAAGACTCACAGCAACACGTCACCACAGTAGGACAAACCGACATGCAAGTTTGTCCCCCTTAGCTGTTGGAACCCTCTCCAACCTCCCCTTACCTAGATTCCTACTGCTGCCTCCTTGCTCTGTCTTGGTCCCCCTGGCCTTTTTCTGTCCTTCCCCCTGTTTTCCCACCTTGCCATTTTGGGGCATGGCCTGGGTTCCCTCTCCTTACATGGATCCTGCAGCTGACTCCTCACTCTGTCCCATTCCCTGTCACCATTTTCTGTCCTTTCCTCACTTTCCCACCTTTGCACTTGTGGGGCATGGCCTGGGTTCCCTCCCCTCACCTTTGAGCTATACTTTAAGTATAAACTATACACTGCATTTCAAAAACTCAGTATGAAAAAAATAATACAATATATTAAATCAATATGTTATGTTGATTACATATTGAATGATAATATTTTCTATATGTTGGATTAAATGAAATATATTATTAGAATTAATTCCACCTATCTTTTTAAGTTTTGATTTTAATTATCATAGAGTAAAATTAACCCTTTGTTATACAGTTATAAGCCACATATAGAACAGTTCCATAACCCAAAAAACTTCCTTGTGCTTTGCCTTTACAGTCACCTCCACATCACAGCCATTCTTTTTGGCAACCACTGGTATGTTCTCCTTCCCTATGGTTTTGTCATTTCAAAGATGTCAAAAAATAAAATCATGTAATATGTAACATTCTGAGAGTGGCTTCTTTAATTTACCATAATGTCTTTGAGATTCATCGAAGTGATTGTGTACATCAAGAGTACTTTTTAAGGGGACTAGGTTTGTTGGTCTGATAGAGCCTGGTGGAACCACTGAAACTATGGTCCCTAGCTGCCCTTCAGGTCTAGATTGAACCCACACTTGTGGCTTCCAGCCAAACAAAATATCAGCATATGAGTTGAACATTTACATTAGGTAGACACACTCCTCAGAGAGAATAATCATGGGAGAAAGAAGGGCTGTTTATGCACAGGGAGACAACTCAGGGGGCAGGAGTGCATGGAGGGATGGAGGTAACTATTGGGAAGAAGTGGGAGGGGAGCTGTTGCATTGGGGTAAATTGTAGTCAATGTCATGAGACAAAATACATGTGAACTGGTGTATGGAAAATGAATGTGCTCTGTAAATTTTCACCCAAATAACAATAAAAAAAGAGAAAGAAAGAGAAGAGTCCTTTTTATTGCTGATTAGTATTCCATTGGGTGGATGTATCATAGATTGTTCGTCCATTCATCCAATGAATCACATTTAGGTTATGTCCAGGTGTTTGTGTTTATGAACAGAAGAATTATAAACATTCATGTGCAGTGTGATGGGCTGAATAATGGCCCCCTAAAGATGTCCACAGGAGCTCTGGTAGCATAGTGGCTAAGGCACTTGACTGCTAACCAGAAGGCTGGCGGTTCAAACCCACCAGCCACTCCTCAGAAGGAAGGTT
>NW_006921664.1:6116688-6134547 GCF_000298275.1 Orycteropus afer afer | reverse complement strand
CTCAAAAGGAGGCCTCCTAGAGGCAGAACTCTCTCTGACTGCTGGTTGAGGAAGATGTGCTGCTGAAAGAGACACGCACTCCTGAAAGAGACAAGTGCTGCTGGGAAAAAGATGCAAGAGACATGTATTGCTGAGTGAGATGCTGAGGAACACACACTGCTGGGAGAGAGACTGTGAGAGACTGTTGGCTGAGGGATGGTGGGCTGGAAGAGAGACTGAGTATTTTTTTCTGAACTTGAATTGTAGCCTGGTGTTTCCCTAATAAATCCAATAACCTGTGAGTTCTGTGTGGCCACTGCAGTGCATTATCGAACCCAGGAGAGAGGTGGTGGGTGCTCTGGGAGGAACAGTTGGAGAAAGGGCTGGAGGGAAGCAGCATGTCTGGCCTCGCAGGAATAGGCCTTGCACTATTGATGGTGATTCTGCCTTCCTCTTGTGGGATTAGAGGAGGTCAGAAGATGTGGCCTCCCTGCCCTTTAGCACTCCTTTAGAGTTTCTAAGAGGAACACAGATATTCCAACTAATTTTGGATTTATGACCTCTAGAATTGTAAGAAGGCTGGCGGTTCAAACCCACCAGCCACTCCTCGGAAGGAAGGTTGGGCAATCTACTTCCGTCAGAAACCCAAGGATGGGTTGCTATGAGTTGGGGCCAACTTGACGGCACATAACAACAACAAGAAGAATTATAATGTAGTAAGTCCGTGTTGTTTTAAATCAATCAGTCTGTGGCAATTTATTATTGTAGCAATAAGAAACTAATATGACAGTTTTGTGTGCAAGCATAAATTTTTATTTATGTTAGATACCCAGTAGTGTGCTTGCTAGGTCATATAGTAACTATATATTTATTAGAAATTGCTTAATTGTTTTCTAGAGTAGCTGTACCATTTTACATTCCCACAATAGATGAGCATTTCAGTTGTTCTGCATCCATATCAACACTTGAGATTGGCAATAATTTTTGTTTTAGTCATTCTAATATATGTATAGTGATCTCTCATTATGGTTTTAATTTTCAGCTCTGGTAGCATAGTGGCTAAGACACTTGCCTGCTAACCAGACGGCTGGCGGTTCAAACCCACCAGCCACTCCTCGGAAGGAAGGTTGGGCAATCCTACTTCCGTAGTGATACTGCCTCGGAAACCCAAGGAGGGGTCGCTATGAGTCAGGTTTGACTCGACGGCACATAACAACAACAACAACAACAACAATATTGTCTTAGGGTGTGGAAAATCTATTCATGTACTTTTTGCCACCCTCATATTCTCTTTGTTGATGTGTCTGTTCATATATTTAGCTCAGTTTTTCATCTTGTTGTTTGTTTTCCTAGTGTTGAGTTTTGACAGTTCTTTATGTATTCTGTATACAAATCCTTTATCAGATACTGTATTTTTTTTTCCTAGGCTGAAGCTTGTATTTTCATTTTCTTAGAAATGTGTTTTACAGAGGAAAAAGTGGTTAATTTCATGAGATAGAATTTATCAGTATTACTTTATCTGATGTATACTGTTTTTGGTATGCCGTCTATGAATTCTTTGTCTAGGTTTGCTCCTGTGTTTTCTTCTAGAAATATGATAGCTTTAGTATAGTTTATTTTGGGTTGATTATTGTATAAGATGTAAAGTTTAGATTAAAAGGTTTTGTTTTTTGCCCAAGTGTACCAATACCATTTGTTGAAAGGCTATCCTTTCTCAATAGAATTATTTATGTACTTTTGTCAAGAATCAATTTGCCATGTGTTTGTGAATCTACCTTTGTAGCCTTCATTATGCCCTATTGATCTAGATGTCTGTCTCTTTGCAAATATCACACTACCGTTAATATTGTAGGTGTATAGTAAATCTTAAGAAGCTCCAGTGATGTAGAGGTTAAGGTATTTGGCTAGTAACCTAATGGTACAAATCCCCAAACTGCTCTGCAGAAGAACGATGAGGCAATCTGCTTCCATAGGGATTTACAGTTGTTGACATCCAATGATTACTATGAGTCAGAATTGATTCAATGGAAGTAAGTTTAGTTTTGAGTTTATACTAAATCTTAAAATCTCATAGTGTGATTAAACTAAACCAAACTCACTGCCATCGAGTCAGATCTGACTCATAGAGACCCCCTCTTTGGTTTTCCAATGTGGTATCACTACAGAAGTAGATGGCCTGACTTTCCTTCTGAAGAGTGGCTGGTCCAGTTTTTATTTTCTTTTTCAAAATTGTTTTGGCTGTTTAAATTTCCTTGATTTTATATAAAAATTCTAACATTTCTTTGTCTGTATCTACCAAAAAAAAGAAAAGCCTGCTGGGGTTTTGATTGGAATTGTGTTAAATCTATAGATTAATTTGGGGAAAATTGACATCTTTGTTGAGTCTTACAGTTGTTGAACATAGTGTGTTCTCTCCAATTACATAATTGTTTGACTTCTTTCATCAGTGTTTTTGTAGTTTTCAGATTACAGGTCTTACATATGTTTTGTTAGATTTATCTCTAAGTATTTCAGTTTTTGGACCTATCATGAGTTTTATACATATAAACATAGCAATGTTGTGAGGATGGAGCTAGTCTGGGCAGTTTTTCATTCCATTGTATACAGGTTCACTATGGGTTGGAAAAACTCAACAGCATCTAACAACAACAACAATGTAAATAAATCTTTGATTTTCATTTGTGTTTTCTCAGTATCTAGAAATATATTTTGTGTTGCTTTTTTTGTATGTTAAATATGTATATTGCAACCTTATATCTTGCAAAATTCAGGAAGATTTTTTGTGAATTCCTTAGGATTTTCTGCACAATTATTTTATCTGTGATAGGAGCAGATTTATTTTTCCCTCTCCCATCTGTACATTATTTTTCTTTTTTGAGTTTTGTTGTCCAGAACTTCTAGTACAATGCTGATTAAGAGGGTTGAGAGGAGACATTCTTGCTTTATCCCCAATCTTAGATGTAAAGCATTCATTCTTTCACTATTAAGTATGATGTCATTTGTAGGGTTTTTTGTAGATGAACTTTACCAGATTGATGAGGTTTTCCTCTACTGGAACTTTGCTGAATATTTATTAATATGAATGGATGTTGTATTTTGTCATACTTTTTTCTGCATCAGTTGAGATAATTATGTGGATTTTATTCTTTAGACTGTCATTATGGTGGATTATATAGATTGATTTCTGAAAATTGAATGAGCCTTACAGTTCTAGGATAAATCTCAAATGGTAACCTAAAGCAAACCAAAATCACTGCCATTGATTTGATTCTGACTCACAGCGACACTATAGAATAGAGTACAACTGCCCTATAGTGGGAGCTCTGGTAGTGTAGTGCCTAAGGCACTTAACTGCTAACCAGAAGGCTGGTGGTTCAAACCTACCAGCCACTCCTTGGAAGGAAGTTTGGGCAATCTACTTCCACAATGATACTGCCTTGGAAACCCAAGGAGGGGTCACTATGAGTCAGGTCTGACCTGATGGTACATAACAAACAATAGCAACATAGAGTTTCCAAGGCTGCAATCTTTATGGAAGCAGACTGCCTCATCTTTCTCCCACAGAGTGGCTAGTGGTCTCAAACTGCTGACATTTTGGTTAGCACCTGAATGCTTTAACCATACCACCAAAGGTCCCTCCCCAATTGGTAGTTGGGATGGTTATGTTTGTGTGTCAACTTGGCTGGGCCTGGTTGAGTGGCTGGGCAGCTGGTGGTAGTATTCCCTATATTGAGACTGGCAACCAACTCCATGGTGGGATCTATCACAAGCAGCTGAGTAGTTGCCTTTGGGATGTGTATACAGGGAGAAGCCTTGGGAATGGTCTATGGCATGCTTGGACCCTGCATGAAGCCATGTCGTTGCTCAGCAGCTTGCCATGTTCTGCCGACCTTGGGACTTACAATGGACTTAAGTTAATAGCCTGCCATGTGGTTTGGTAACATCGGGACTGTGCCTTTTTACTTGTCAACCTTGGGGCTTCTCAGCCTCAGCAGTCAGCGACTGTCTGAATGAAGAAATGCTTCTAGCTCCAGTGGGGTGGGAGCAGGAAGCAGAGCTGGATCCCAAGGTTGAGTGGCTTTCACCCAGCCCCTAGAGCCTCCAAATTGTAAGAATAAACTCCTGCTTTTTGAGGCCATCCCATTTGTGGTATATTTCTTGTCAGAGCGGCCCTAGGTAACCAGGACAGTAGTGATGTATTATTCTTGATATATTGCTGAATCATATGTGTTAATATATTTTCTTTAGGATTTTTGTGTCTGTATTCATAAGGAAAATTGGTGTGTAGATCTACCTTTTTAATGGACTTAGTCCTGATTTGATATCAGGGTAAATATTGGTCTCACGAAATGAATTGGAAGTTTCCCTCTTCTATTTTCTGGAAGAATTTGGATAGAATTGGTGTTATTTCTTCTTTAAATGTTTAGTAAAATTTTCTAGTGAAAGCTTCTGAGCCTAGAGATACATTATTGGAAAGTACTTGACAACGAAGTCAGTTAATTTGTGTTGTAGGACCATTCAGGTTACCTATTTCATCTTGTGTGAATTTTAGTAGTTTATGGTGTTTTGAGAAATTGGTTATTTCATTTAGGTTACTGAATCTGTGTGTATACAGTTGTTCCTGATGAGAAATTCATAGTCTTTCACATTTTTCCCCTCCCCTACAGGCAATGTGCCATTTTTCTTTCTCTGCTTTCAAGATTTTTTCTTTATCGTTAGCTTTCAGCAGTTTGATTATGTGTTGGGGCATGGATTTCTTTGGGTTTATTCTATTTGCAGTTTCCTTAGCTTCTTTAATTTGTAGATTTTTGACTTTCACCAAACTCGGAATGTATTCAGTGATTATTATTTTTTTATTTTTTCTCATTACCACACTTGTTCTTCTCTTCTCCTGAAACGCTGAGGAGAATGTTAGACCTTTTGTTATTGTCTCACAGGTCCCAGAGGTTCTGTTCACCTATTTTCAACTTTTGCTCTTTGTTGTTCAGATTGGATAATTTCTCTTATCTCCCTTCAAGTTCCTGGGCTTTTCCCTCCATCATTTCCATACTGAAGTTGAGCCCATACACTGAGTTTTTATTTTGTTCATTAAAATTTTCACTTCTAAAATTTCTATTTGGTTCTTTTTATCTTCTCTCTCTTTGTAGAGACTTTCAATTATTTTTTTTTCACTTTTTCAAATAGAGTTATTGATAATTTGAGCATTTTTATAATAGCAACTTTGAAGTCTTTGCCAGGCAACTCTAACATCTGTATCATCGCAGTCTTTACTTCTATTTATTTATTTATTTTCCCACCTAAGTTATCATTTTTGTCATTCTTTATATGCTGAATAATTTTGGTTCATAACCTAGGAATTTTGAATTTTAAGTCATAATACTCTAGATCTTACTTAAATTGTATTGAAAATGTTGAAGTTTTTGTTGTAACAGGTAATCAGCCTGGTTAGGTTCAGGCTGCAAGTTCCAATCTACTTTCTGTGGACTATGGTACCAGTATTGGTTCTCTTTTTCAAAGCCATTACAGAGTTCTTCAGATCTGTCCTGGGTGTGTACCACCCAATGGTCAATGGGGCATTGGTAGTGGTTTACCTGTTAATTTACTCTCAGAATAATTTAACTCTCAGAGTTAATGGAAAAGTAGATTCTCCTCCTTCAGAATTTTGGCTCTTTCAGTTTTCTGGTACCAGCTGCTGTGCCAACTACCACAGGATTATAAGGGACTAGGTCAGGAGAGAACAAGTAAAACAAAGATAAATTAAAAAAAAGCAAAACACTCTGTGCATTAAGAGTTCTCTTTTATAACTCATTAAACTAGAGCCAAGCAGCTTCTTAAGAGTTTTCTCTAGTAATCTCTTCCATGTTTGGGCCTGTGTTGATTATGGGCTAGGAATATGGGAGGAAAATATGTAAATCTTACTGTCAGATCAACGGTACACCAATTCTGGTGCTCTTCCCCAAACCTCCTACAACTATTTTCTTCTCAGAGTTCTTAGAGAGCAGTCACTGAATTCTGTCCATGTTTTATAATTGTAATAAGTGGAAGAGAAAAGGTAGTGTCCTCATTCCATTTCACCCAATGCCAGGACCCTCTCAGTTTTTTGGTTTTTTTTTTTTAACATATTTAGCATGATTACTAGAATATTTTAAACCTGCCTAGATGTGATGGACAATAAAAATAAATAAATCATATAATTATTGGTTAAGTATCTACCTTTCTAAGTGTTAGGATACCATAATGAACAAAATAAGCATAATCTCATCATGAAATAGTCTAATCGGATAAAGAGATTTTCAAAAAGTGATCACACACCAATATATATAAACACCTAAAACTATATAATTGTATTTACAATAAATACAATACAGGGAATCAAGAGAATGCCATAAGAGATCCTAACCAAGGACTGTAATCTAGACAGAAGGCTGGGGAGAGAGCATCCCTAAAGAAATGGCATTTAAGTTGAGGATTGAAGTTAAGAGTTTCCTCATGAAGACAATTGGGAAGGAGCATCCCTGGCAGGTGTAACTTCAGGACTGGGGGCCTTAAGGAAGGAAATAGTTTTTCCTCAAGGAGCAGAAATAAAGTCAGAGTTGGTGGATTATAAAGAAAGCAGGAAAGAATGAAAGAGGAGGAGGCCCATGTGGGTTGATCAAGATAATGCAAACATGTCTCAGGAAAACTATGGAAAGAATGACCCATAACATAAATAATGGTATGACTTTCCACAGGGAACTAGACTACTTTGGTGTTTCCTTCTAAGAGGGAGCAGGCCCAGGGAAAAGTGCCCCAAAAGGCTAAGCAGAAGAACTTAGGAAAGCTGAGAAGTTCCATTAAGTGAATGTTTCACAGACTACCTCACCTAATTTCATAACAGGAATGATCTCTGGTGAAAGAAAAGATAAGAGACATGTCTGTAATCTTCCTCTTTCCTCATGTCATTGGATTTGAACCAAGGAACATGAAGATTTAACTTTCATATTTGAGAAGGTACCTTGAGGTTTTCCCAGCCATATCTTCTCCTTGCAAAGCTGTATGATTAACAATTATGAAGCCTAGAGGAATTACAGAAAGAGCCTAAAACAATGTAGTAAGTTAGTAGTGGCAGGACTGAGACAGAGCCCACAACTCTTATTTTAGCCCTGGTAAAAGCAGACAGGCTGACCCCAACATATTTCCAGACGGGGCCCCCTTTTCACTCCATAACTCAACTCTCACTAACTGGGGACAGAATTATCTTCATCATCATTGCCTTCCTACAAATCACCAAGTTAAATGGGTAGTCCATAAAACCACTGCCCTGGTAAAGATTAACTCTGATTTCTGTGATTATCTCAAAACCAATGGGTAGAATTAGATTCAAATTCACACTAGAATGTTCCTTAAACTCACCACTTGTATACGAATAAAGATTAATCTGAATAACACCTATAAGAGTATTCCTTTCACATTTTATTCTAAAATTCCTCACTTTTTCCTTTAGCATGCCTATCAACAATTCATAGATTGATGCAGTTAGTTTTTAGTCTCTTTTTTTAATAAAACAATCAGTTTGACATATGTGAATACATGCACTCATTCAGATGACAATTGGAGTTTGGAAGGCACTGTGAGAGGGGCTTTGTGGTTTGGATCTCTCCTAATCCTGGCTTAGCTGGCCACTAGAGACCTTTGGATACTAGTTATGACTTTCTCAGCACTGGAGAAAAGAGATATTTTCCCAAATCACAGCAATTGTATCTGGCAAGTAATGGAAGGATTCATACCCATAGTCACAAAAAGAGTCTAGCCCAGTAAAATACTTACTGACTGACCTTTAGCCCAAGTGCTGGAGGGCTTCTCTGTGTTCATTTCACAGCCAGGAACATTAAGGGTTAATAAGCTTGCGTGTGATCCCAGGGAGCAAAAGTTCAGTTGTTTTTACTCTTTCACTGACAGACCAGAGTTTTTTTTTTTTTTTTCATGTAGGATAGACCTATATTTGATGGTTCTTTTTCCAAAAGTCTCTGCTGTTTGTGACTTAACAAATTAATATCTAAGAGACAGAAACAATTAGTGTCAAAAAGTCATCTATAATTCCATAGAATTTTTCTATGTG
Source organism: Orycteropus afer afer (assembly GCF_000298275.1). NCBI lineage: Eukaryota > Metazoa > Chordata > Mammalia > Tubulidentata > Orycteropodidae > Orycteropus > Orycteropus afer. The sequence goes on along the minus strand of NW_006921664.1, from coordinate 6,126,470 downwards.
CTAGGAAAATGTTTAAATGTGGTCCTTGCTGTCAACAACTAGGCAAGTTTCAAATGATCTTGGAACTACTTTCACTTAGGCAAAAAGGGAGGAACGTCTCATCATAAACCCAGTCCAGTCAAGAGGAATTGCAGTTTCCCCTATTGTTGGCCAGAGAAAGAGGAAAGAGCCCCCTTATAAGGCAAACAACAGCTCTTCCACAGCAACTTTGTGAATTGTTTCTCTCCTCTTGTCTGTTTCCTCCTCTCCTACTCCAGACACCACTGCTCACATACACACTGAATACATGGGGAATTTTGGATTTGCTGGCAGCTTGCATGTAGATGATGTCAAACACTAGAGCCAATGTCAAGACCAATGTGAAAGGATGTCATAGCAAAACTGAACTGCTTGAGCATTTAAGTAAGTTTCACCAGGGAAAGTTTAAGACAGATTATGTGACTGTCTGTGCATATCTTGAGGACCACCAGAAGGAAAAGGAGTAAGGCTTACTTTGTGTAGGTCTATAATGAAAAAATTTGTGCTAAGCTGAATTTGCAACCAGCTTTTTAAGCCTCTTGCCTCTGTGAAAGCAGTTGTTTTCAAGAAAGTCTGAAATTTCCAAGCATTGAGATTGCAAGCTCAGAATAAGTTGCGGGGTGAAATGGATAATCACTCTGACAAGATGATTCATTTTCATTTTTATATCTTTACCTAGCCATCTGTGAAAATAATATTATCATTGCTGATCTAATAATTGTAATCAACAATACTAGTAACCAGTTGCTGTTGAGTTGACTCCATCTCATGGCGACCCTGTGTGTGTGCCAGAGTAGAATTGTGCTCCACAGGGTTTTCAATCACTGATTTTTCAGAACCAGTTTCCAGGCCTTCCTTCTGAGGCACCTCTGGGTGAGCTTAACCTCCAACCTTTTGGTTAGCAGCCAAGCGCTTTAAGCCCTTGCTCCACCCAGGGACTCTGATCATTATGTTGTTGTTGTTGTTGTTATGTGCAGTCGAGTCAAACCTGACTCATAGCGACCCCTTCTTGGGTTTCCAAGGCAGTATCACTACGGAAGTAGGATTGCCCAACCTTCCTTCCGAGGAGTGGCTGGTGGGTTTGAACCGCCAGCCGTCTGGTTAGCAGGCAAGTGTCTTAGCCACTATGCTACCAGAGCTCATTATAGGAAGTGTAATTTTACTCTATGATTTTAAAACCCATTGCAATATTATTTCATTCCAACCAAGTTCCATAAAATCTCCAGGAAGCTATAGCTAAGGGGAAATGAATATTTATGTGAGAAAGTCCATCTCAATGTAGGTTGGAACACTTGAGTACAAGTAGATAAAGACATCTGCCCTTACAACTAACTATGCACTCTTATGTTCATAATTTCTGACTCTCAATTCCTTTGATTTTCCACACTAGAATATATCTTTTTCAATTCAGGACATGCATGGAAATAGTCAGTAGTTTTTACTCTTCTCTTTCAATAACTATTGAAATGATTTTCAATTAAACATTAGATTTGAGTGGCAATAGCAGTGTGCAGAAAAAATTAAACTAGCTGTAAATATACCTTCTCTAGCTCTGTCCTGATTTTTAGCTGTGAGCAGCAAAAGATTAGAGAACAGAGAGTCAACAAGAATCTCCATGTTGTAATTTTTATTTTGAATTTCATGTCTTCTCTTAGGGTTTTAAAGTTTGAAAGATGAGTAGACTTTTAGCTGGTCCAAAAAGTCTGCACACAGTAGGGGAGGGAGAACTTCAAATACTCTGCACACTTCTCCTTTGTTCCTGGACCTCTGCCAAAATCCAGGCCAATTCCAATTACTTCTGGGAAAGCCACCTTCTCCACTGCAACAACAAACCAAATCTGCCCCAACATTCAGACTAGTAGATGGCTTCCAGAGAAAATAGAAATGATCTACCTGCTGAAGCAAGGAGCTGACATGAAGTTGGCTATATTTGCAAATGACTCATTCTGATGACTTCCTTGTGGTTGTCAGTGTGTAACCTTCTTGGCCACCTCTAATTGCTGTATGGACAGCTCAGCAGGTGATGTAACATCACAGTCTTTTTCTCTGGGAGACCACAACAGCCTGCTTCTGCCTTGACCTTCAAGCTCCCCTGTGAAAAGGACCTGGCTTCATTTCCCTCTACTCTGAAGTGCCTAAACCACTTCTTGTAGCCATATGTGTGTACATTCATTGACATGAATTTGAATCCAGATAGTAATTGAGGATACAACTGTCTCCAGTGTCTTTGAGGACACAGGTAGGCAGGTTTACTTAGATCTACTCTATTTTTAGAATATTGTTGGAAAAAATCTAAGTAAATGTTAATATTTCTAAACTAAGTTGCTTTGCTTAGATTCATCAATCTCAGATTTAGAAGTTCTCTTAGAGATTGTCTGGTCTTACAGGTCCTCTGTATATATTTATGCTTCCCTTGAGCAATAATGGCATTGTAACTATTCTAAAGGGTACATATTCCATCATTATATTACAAGGAGAAATCCACTTTTGTAAAATGAAATGTATATTCAAATTTCTAAATCACTTCTAGATCATGGATGAGAATTCTTTTACCTTTCATTTTCTTATCAAGGAAAACACTCAGGAGGATAATAAAACTAATAAATATCGTATACTAATCTTAATTTCATTATCTTAAAAAACAGAAGACATTTGAATTACCTTTAAAAAATCACACAAAGCATAGTAAAAACCAGTAGTATACTATTTTGTATATATAGTACATATATAGTAGCTCTGGTAGCCTAGTGCTTAAGGCATTTGACTGCTAACCAGAAAACCCACCAACCACTCCTTGGAAGGAAGGTTGGGCAATCTACTTCGATAGTGATACCACCTCGGAAACCCAAGGAGGGGTCACTATGAGTTGGATCCTACTCGATGGCAGTGAGAATTTTTTTTAACATGTATGCATATAACATAAGAACAACAAGCAACCTTATTGGTTATCTACCAAGCTCTCTTTATTTTACAGAAAAGTAATATTGGGGATATAGAGGACAGTGACATGGCCATGAACATATAGTGAAAAAGCCAATCAAGGGAGAGAGAACCTAAACAAAGAAAGAGAGATTAAAGGAGGAAAAAAAAAAAAAAAAACTAAGAAAAAAGAACAAGGAGGGGAAAATGGAAAACAAAGAACAGAGAAAAGAAACAAAAAGAACAGAGAAAGGAAGCAAAAATAGGGAAAGAACCAAAAGAGAGTCTGGGAGAAGCAAGAAGAGAGAAAATAGAGAGGGCAGAGAGCAAACTTTGATGGGCAGAGGAAAGGAGAAATAGTAAAATGTAGCTTAATGTAAGAGCAATTATACACTATGATCATAAGAAAATGGACTTTGGAGTCTAATTCTCTGGGTTTGACTACTGAATCTACTCATATAGTGTTATCTTGCCTTCCCTGTAGTATTTCACTTTCCTTGTCTGTTAAACAGGAATAGCAGCTGGATCTATCCTGCAGTCACTGTTAGGAGCTGGGATATGTGAGCAACATAGGTGAATGTTTATTCTCATATTATTTATTCATCTATCCCTCAAATCAAGTCCTAGTATCTCTCATGTGTTACATTCACTGTCAAAATCAATAATAAGCACTTATGAACACCTTACTGATATTTCAAGTCCTGAATAAGAAAGCTCTCCTAATGCCATGTTTTGTTTTCAAATTCAGGTAATTGATCTGTTGAAAATATAATTTGGGTGACTAGATTTTTGAAATAGCCTGGATTTCAAATACCTTTCTTATTGTTCCCATAAGTAAACCATGTAGGACAACATGTTCTCCTTCCTCAGGTATGTTGTTGTTGTTGTTGTTGTGTGGCGTCGAGTCGGACCTGACTCATAGCGACCCCTCCCTGGGTTTCCGAGGCAGTATCATTACGGAAGTAGATTGCCCCATCTTCCTTCCAAGGAGTGGCTGGTGGGTTTGAACCACCAGCCTTCTGGTTAGCAGTCAAGTGCCTTAGCCATTATGCTACCAGAGCAAAATCAAAATCTAGTGAGGAGGAAATTGCCCAGCTACAAAGACACAGTAACCACAACAACAGACTCAAGAATTCCAACTGTCATGACAATGATGCAGGATTGGGCAGTGTTTCTTTCTATTATACATAAGGTTGACACGACTCAGAGCCAACTCTATGGACACTAACAACAACAATAAGACCAGAAAAAAACAAAAACCCATTGCCAGTCAAGTTAATTCTCACTCATAATAACCCTATAGAATAGAGTAGAACTGTCCCATAGTATTTCTAAGGTTGTAAATCTTTACAGATCAAATACCACATCTTTCTCCCATGGAATGACTAGGGGTTCAAACCACTGACCTTTTGGTTAACATCTGAACACTTAACCACTGGACCACCAAGACTTCTCAACATGAAGATGGGGGCTAATTCACATGTTTATTGGTGACAGCATGTACTTCTGAAAGACCTTAAGCAAAGCAGATCTTTGGGTGACTATCTTTCTGCCACAAGCCCCTGAGCTTTTAAAGCCCAGCTCTCCAAATGAAATCTATGTAGGCAATTCTTATTTGTTCTTCACTTCCATGCCCTACACTTCTGTTCTACCAGCCAACTAATGCCTTCTAGCCATACCCTCTTCTGGTATTTCAGTCATTCTTTCAAATACCAATGTGGATGCAATTTGCAGCAAATTGTTCATTGAACACAGTTGTTTGAAAATCACTAAAAGTCAAGATAGGTTTAAGGTCTCAACAAATGTGATGTTTACCTTGGACAACTCAGAACTTTCTGAATGCATACAGTTGTGAAACAGACAGAACAAATATTATAGTCTGGTTTGTCAGATTCCTCACTGCTGTGATGAACAAATAACGGACATTTATTATTAAAAAAAAAAGTAATGTTTTTATTGTTATTTTCAAAATTTTACCTTTGATAGAACTGACTCAGGGTAAAGTAAAAAGTCAAGTGCTTAAATGACAGCAGTAAAAACAACTTATTTTCCTTTCAGGAAATTATCCTACACAGGATTCCATGGGAATAAACATATTGAGAAATCTCAAAGAGTTACATAAAGTTCACTTTGGTCCTCATATAGTATTGGTTGATTAGTTCTCCATTGTGTCTCAGCTTCTAAATTACTCTCAGTAATTTGCAAAATATATCCAATTAATATCAGCTCTTTCAATTGGGATTTTCTCTAGTAAGCAATCAAACGCCATATGTTCCTACTAACTGTGGGTAAGTAAGCAAAAATGGTAGGATTTTTATTTATCACTGGTCCCCTTGCTTCCCCTAAGCCTTCTCCCCCTTTGTTAGGGTGATTTTGAACTAAGGATCACATGTAGAGATGCAGACCTGGGAAAGAAAAGGAGTAGTGATTAATATAAAACATTGAAATGCTGAAGAAAATAGAAAATTGTGTTTGGCAATAAAGGTATAAGGAAAAACAAATTTAGGCAACTAGTGCTAGCTCTTGGTACTCGTACCTGATTTCTGTGCCAAGATTATTTAGCCATAATTTTTTTTATTATGATGTATATTAAATACAGTATGCTACATATATATGTATGTATATATAGGAGCTCTGGTGGTGCAGTGGTTAAGGCATTTGGCTGCTAACCAAAAGGTCTATAATTCAAACACACCAGCCACTCTGCAGAAGGGAGATGAAGTAGTCTGCTTCCATAAAGATTTACAGCCTTGCAAACCCAGTGAGGTAACTATGAGTCAGAATTGACTCAATGTCAGTGACTTTGGTTTTTGGTTATATATATGTGGTACAAAAACTTATGTACCAATACTCAGCAAAAAAACAATAAAAAAGAAATACTGCAATTCAGCTAAAATGTCCTCTATACTCTGTAGACTCTGTTCTTATTCTTCACATGGAAGAGAACATGGTATCCATCATTGCTATGCTGGACACATACTTGTGATATAGATAGATAAATAGATAGATAGATAGATAGATAGACACATATATACTTAATTTCCTCTCAGGAAATTATCCTACACCAAATTCTGTGGAAATAAACGTATTGAGAAATATGCACGTATACATACATACAGTATATACATGTAAATATATATGTATTTGCACTTGTGATATATGTATATATGTGCGTGTGTATATATATATATATATATATATATATATATATATATAAAATATACATGACTCTGGCAAGGACCTTTTCAGTTTCCTTATAGGCTTGTGAAAGCTGGACAGTGAAAATGGAAGAAGGAAGAGGAGTTGCCATATATTTGAATTGTGGTCTTTGTGAAGAATATTGAATATGGCATGGACTACCAGGAAAATGAACAAATCCATCTTGGCGGAAGCAGAGCCAGAATGCTCCTTAGCAGTGAGGATGATGAGACTTTAAGTTGCTTACTTTGGACATGCTATCAGGAAAGACCAATTTCTAGAAAAGGGCATCATATTTGGTTAAGTAGAAGATAAGTGAAAACAAAAGAAACCTTCCAGGAGAGGGATTGACACAATAGTTGTAACAGTGGATTCAAACATACCAAAAATTGTGAACACGGTCCAAACCAGCAATGGTTTGTTCTGTTATACACAAGATCACCATGAGTCAGAGCCAACTCAACAGCAACTAACAACAATTATGCGTGTGTGTGTGGAGGGGTATGTGTATGCATACATAACATAGAGAGTATTGTTTTATATGTCTGTGTATTTATTTAAACTACTGAGTGGAATTCCATGCTCATGTTATTTTTAATTCAAAGCCAACATCTCTTAGTTACCTGTCATTTTCAAGGATAATCATTTCTGCTACCAAATGGCTGGGCACTAAGGAAATGCAATAATTTAATTTTGAGGTAAGAAACAAAAGAAAAGCATATTTACTGCCAGCAACTCAAAGCTCCCTGAGGGCAGGAATGCACTTATTTCCAGGATTCCATGATATGTCCAGCACCTGGCCTGGCACATAGTTGGAGCTCAGTGAATTATCTGTCCAGATGAATAGATGAATGGATCAAGGCAGTAAGGAAGGACATAGGCCATCTTCACTACTAGGTGTGCCTTGTTGTTGTTCCTCCAGTGGTATTGTTTGAATGTTGGGGTCAGTCCTTCATTCCAACATATTAATAGTGGAGTGAATTCAGTTGAGGAAATCTGCATTGCATTTTGGGGTTATAACCAGTGAAACAATGCAACTATTACAATTCTCTAAACTCTAGTAAAATGTACTCAGGCAGGACCACAATCAATAACCCTGGCAATGAAGAGAAAAGGAGAAATTGCTGGGCAAGAAGCTAAATTATCTTGTTTGAATGATTTGATTTCCTTGAAATACAAGGTCACATATGGCCAATTTCATTCTTTCTACTCATAAAGAAGTGCAGATGAAAACAGCTAAATTGAACCCAAATTTCAGTCTTTTCCCTCAAGGCCCAACTCAGAAGCTGAGAGACATCAATGCCCAATGATTTTTATGACAATCTCTAGTCTTGGCATAATGGAGTCCCTCAGTTGTTTTTAAGGCCCTTTCATTTGTAATATAACAGCTCTGTTGTTGACAGCGTTCAATGACATCACAGTCATAAAACTCAGCAACAGCAAGAAGATTGTCTTGGTGTCGAAGTGGGAATTTGGCTGAAGCCAGCACCACGCCATCCTGTGTTCTTTGTTCAGGCTCAAGGGCTCATGCTGGGCTGACTGGTCCAGTTATGGGCTATGAGTAATGTGTGAGGCCGGCTCGTTTTTCACTACTGCTTCCAGTGAATAAATACCATGTGGCCCTGATATCTTGCTTCCAGAATTCTCCTCTATGCTAGTCTTTAGGTTCAAGATCTAAGGCAGCCACTTCCCTGCAGACCTTCGACAAGTGTCTGAAGAAAACAAATAGGGTATTTCACTATGTGAAATTGTCCCTTTTGATATTGAAGGCATTTCTGAATTCATCAGACTCTCATTAAACTCTAAATAGGAGTCCCTGGGTGCTGTGCTGGTTAACACACTTGCTGCTAACCAAAGATTGGAGGCTTAAATCCACCTAGAGGCATCTCAGAAGAAAAACCTCATAATCTACTTCCAAAAAATCAGCCACTGAAAACACTATGGAGAATAGTTCTGCTATAACACATATGGGGTTGTCATGAGTTGGAATAAACTTGTGAAAGACAACTTTAAAAAACAAACAAACAAACCACTAAATACTCCTGATACTTTAGGGAAAGGTCCATCAGCTAAGGGAAATGACCATGTGATTGTCACATGTCCCAGCTTCTTCATCAGTAGCTGACCATCTCACTACCTCACCACCCTGGCTCATGTGTACAAGCCCACAACCCTCAGGTACTGGCACTCTTAGGCAACGGACCTGAAGGGGACGCACAGGCGGCTTCAGCACAAGTGTAGAGCCAGCAGTACTGCAGAGAGGCACACGCATACCTCAGCAATACACCATCTGTGCTTGACAAAGAAAAGAAAATTGTTCACTCACCCTCTATTTGCCTCAAATGTTATTAAAAGTAATCAAGAGTAGAAATAAATGTAACATAACTGGGCCATTGTAGGCCCAGAATATTACTATAAACATCTGCAGAAAATGAACGAAAATACCAGTCTCCCTAGGTAAGAGTCAGACATGAAAATGGCTTTAACAGGAGGCAAATATATGAAGTCACATCCTCTGAAAGCGGCACCTTTGCCTGCCAGAGAGTCTATATAGAAGGAGGACGAGCTTTCCCAACTGATTCTCTGTGCCACTTGTTACCATAACACAAGCTCAGGCATTTCCTATGAGTTAACAACACTTCTATCTCGTATCCTCAACATCTTGGAAAACAAAAACAAACAATGCTCAAACAGGATCTTGGATTTTTATCTTCTCAGAAAAGCTAAAATTATCCTTGAAGGCCTTGAATTGAGTGCCATTTCTGTCCCCAGCTGGCTTTTCCAAAGTTTAACAGAGCAATAGAGCAGATCCATTTTCCTGTCTTAGGGACAGTATTTCCTCCTTATTAAATAGTTAGGGTTCCTGAGTGCAATCTCCAAAATCTACTGTTCATTCCCTACTGAATTCCAGCCAATCGTTCTCTACTTTGGCACTCTGTTTCCTCAATTAAAGTGGGACTGAGAATCATTCCCTTCCTCCCAGAGGCATTGTGACTTTTACTTGCTCTCTCAACAGTCCCTTAAGTACCCTGAGAGCCACCCCCATAAGCACAGCACTCCTGCTCCCATAAGCCTTCTCTGCTGGTTCTGGGAGACCCAGTAGGCCTGAGGCTTTCATCCAGGGTATAGACTCCTCAGGCTAAGTCTCTTAGCTAAGTCTCTAGCTTGACTCTGTGAACACCTCAGGATGAAGTGACCCCACCTACCCTTCTTGAAAAGGCTTAATGACAGCATCCCTGAACTCTTTCTGAATATCACTTTAATTACTACTACCTGTGCATCTGCTCTGAGTCCCTAAGAGAAATAAATTTATCATTAGCCTGCTTCTGCAAGTGTTTCTCAGAGTAAGGTCTGTGGAAAAATCATTCTGTAGAATATTAATAGGTGTTACAGGCCATAAACATATCCTGCATGGATATACACACACATATACATATACACCATGTGCATGTACACATTACATACAATATATACACAGTTTTTGCACATACATACACACCACAAGTCACATACATGCATCTATAATCAAATAGTTATAAAGACACCCAAACAAAAAACCAAACTCAATCCTATCAAGTCGGATCCAACTCATACCGACCCCTCCTTGGGTTTCTGAGGTGGTATCACTATGGAAGTAGATTGCCCAA
>NW_006921664.1:6113256-6116588 GCF_000298275.1 Orycteropus afer afer | reverse complement strand
GGGTTTGAACTGCCAGCCTTCTGGTTAGCAGTCAAATGCCTTGGGCACTGCTCCAAGTCAATATAAAAATATTATTTCACATCAGCTTATCAAAGTCTGTAATAGATTAATGTAACATAACTGAAATGTGTTAGTGGGAAATATTGCCCATTAAAGTCCTACTTTTGAAGATTTCACTTTAAGTCTTTAAAAGCAGGGCTTCTCTTGTTGTTGTTAGGTGCTGTCAAGTCAGTTCTGACTCATAGCAGCCCTATGTATAACAGCACAAGACACTGCCAGGTCCTATGCCATACTCACAATTCCTGTTATACTAGAATCCCATCTTTGCAGCCAATATGTCAATCCATCTCATCGAGAGTTTTCCCCCTTTTTTTGCTAACCCTCTACTTTACTCAGCATGAAATTCTTCTCCAGGGACTGGACCCTTCTAACAACATGACCAAAGAATGAGAGATGAAATCTAGTCACATTCTGGATGTACTTCCTCCAAGACAGATTTGTCCATTTGTTTAGCAGTCCATGGTAGCTTCAATATTCTTCATCAACACAATTCAAAATCATCATTTCTTCTGAATTCTTCCTTATTCATTGTCCAGCTATCACATGCACATGAAACTATCGAAAACATCATGGCTTGGGTGGGAGCACCTTAGTCTTCAGAGTGATATCTTTCCTCTTGAACACTTTAAAGAGATCTGTGGTAGTTAAGTTTGTGTGTCAACTTGGCTTGGCCTAGTTGAGTGGCTGGGCAGCTGGATGTAGTATTCCCCATGATATAATCAACTCCATGGTGAAATCTACTATGAGCAACTGAGTGGCTGCCTTAGGGATGTGGTCCACTTCCTGTATATATATAGAAATGTTGGGGAATGGTCTCCAGCTTATGGCACGCTTTAACCCCAAATGTCACTGAGTAAATTCAACAGCCTTCCATGCTCCGCCGATCTTGGGACTTTTAATGGACTTGCATCAATGGCTTGCCATTTGGTTTGGTAACATCGGGACTATGCCTTTTTACTTGTCAACCCTGGGCTTGTCAGCCTCAGCAGCCAGCAGCTGTCTGAGTGAAGAAAAGCCTCCAGCTTCAGTGGGCCAGGAGCAAGAGGCAGAGCTGAAGCCCAAGGTTGAAGGGATTTCACCCAGCCCCTAAAACCTGGTACTTTGAGCTCAGACTTAAACCCTCCAAACTGTTAAAGCTATCTCATTTGTGGTATATTCTTGTCAGAGCAGTACTAGGTAACCAGAACAAGATGTTTTGCCACAGATTTTCCCAGTGCAATATAGCATTTGATTTCTTGACTGCTACTTCCATGGATGTTGATTGTGGATCCAAGTAAAATGAAATCCTTGACAACATCAAACTTTTCTCCATTTATCAAGATGTAGTTTATTGGTTCAGTTGTGAGGATTTTAGTTTTCTTTATGTTGAAGTGTAATCCATACTGCAGGCTGTAGTCTTTGATCTTTATTAGTAAGTGCTTCAAGTCTTCTTCATATTCAGCAAGCAAGGTTGTGTCATCTATATATTGCAGGTTGTTAATGAGTCTTCCTCCAATCCTGATGTTGCATTGTTCTTCATATAATCCAGCTTCTCAGATTATTTGCTCAGCATACAGATTGAATAAGTATGGTGAAAGCATACAACTCTGAAGCACATGTTTCCTGATTTTAAACCGTTACCCCCTGTTCTGCTTGAATGACTGCCTCTTGGTCTATGCAAATAAATGTTCCTCATGAGCACAATTAAGTGCTCTGGAACTCTCATTCTTTGCAGTGTTATCCATAATTTGCTATGATCCACACAGTCTAATGTCTTTGCATACTCAATAAAATGCAAGTAAACATGTTCCTGGTATTCTTTGCTTTTAGCCAAGATCCATCTGGCACCAGCAATGATATCCCTCATTCTATATCCTCTTCTGGATCCTGCTTGAATTTCTGGCAGTTAATTGTCAATGTACTGCTGCAAATGTTTTTTTGAAAGTAAGGCTTTAGTGGACAGCATTTCCCAATCTATTCAAACAGAGAGCTATTTCTTTGTAGAGAGCATCTGAAAATGAATATATACCCAGCAAAGTTTCAAAAAACTCAACTAGAACAATAAGAAGAACTTCTTTCATATTTAAAACTGCAGTGATAATGGCATTTATTCATAATAATATAGCATCAAATAAAAACATAAGCATTTTCAAAAGCATTCAGAGATTACACTGGGAGATGACAAGCTATGGTACACAAACCAAATCCAGCCTGTGTACAGTTTTCAAGCTAAAACTGTTTTTACATTTTTAAAGAGTTGAAAAACAAAACAAAACAAACAAAAGCTAGCAAACTAACAAGCACAACAACAAAACAGTATGAGACAGGGACAACATATGGCCCACAAAGCTATTTACAGGAAAAGTTGGCATGGACACAAGTAATTTTTAAATTTAAATTAATTAACAATTTAGTAAAATTAGAAATTTAGTTTCTCAGTTGTATTAGCCACATTTCAAATTATCAGTAGGAACTGTTTTGGTTACCTAGTGCTGTTCTGACAAGAATATACCACAAATGGGATGTTTGAACAAACAGGAGTTTATTCTCTTACAATTTGGAGGCTTTAAGTCTGAGTTCAAAGTGCCAGGCACTAGGGGCTGGGTGAAAACCCCTCAGCACTGGGCTTCAGCTGTGTCTCCTGCTCCTAGCCCACTGAAGTCAGAGGCTTTTCTTCACTCAGACAGCTGTTGGCTGCTAAAACTGACAAGTCCAAGGTCCTGATGTTACCAAATCAAATGGCAGGCCATTGATTCAAGTCCATTTAAAGTCCCAAGATTGGCAGAGCATGGCAGGCTGCTGAACAATGACTTAGCTACATGCAGGGCTCAAGCATGCCACAAGCTAGAGACCATTCCTAATGCTGTTCCTTATATACAGGAAACACACCACATCCCTAAAGCAGCTACATAGCTGCTTGTGGTAGATCACACCATGGAGATGACTGCCACTCTCACCATGGAGAATAACCACCACCAGCTTCCCAGCTACTCAACCAGGCCTACCCAAGTTGACACGCAACCTTAACTACCACAGGTACCTATGGCTAGTAGCTACCATATTGTTGTTGTTGTTGTTATTTGCCATCGAGTTGGCTACCATATTAGAAAATGTAAATATAGAATACTCTCATCATTGCTGGAAGTTCTATTGAACTGTGTTTGTACTGCTTAGAGGTATTTCTAGAATAAAGTCCTTTGTTGTCACTATTGTTTTATTTAAGGAATATGATAGAAGCAGTGTGAATGATGATAATCTTAGAAAAGAGGGTCTGGGAATTCCGGTAAGATGGC
>NW_006921664.1:6088672-6095726 GCF_000298275.1 Orycteropus afer afer | reverse complement strand
TTGAAACATTCTTAGACATAACCAAACACCTTAAGGGAATGAGTCACTGGGCCTGGAGGCTCAGGACCATAGTCTTGGAGTAAACTAAGGTCAATTGGAATAACATAGTCCACAAAGACAATGTCTTACTACCTCCCACTTTGGTGAGTAGCAACTTGTTGTTGTTGTTAGGTGCCATAGAGTCTCTTAGACTCATAGCAAACTTATGTATGACAGAACAAAACAATTCCTGGTCCTGTACTAGCCTCATAATCCCTGCTATACTTGAGCTCATCCTTGCAGCCACTGTGTCAATCCATCTCACTGAGGGCCTTCCCTTCTTTTGTTGACCCTCTACTTTACCAATCATGATATCCTTCCAGAGAATGGCCCCTTCTGACAATGTGACCAAATTAGGTGAGATGAAGTCTGGCCATTCTTGCTTCCAAGGAGCATTCCTACTGCACTTCCTCTAGGGCAGATTTGTTAGTTCTTTTAGTAGTCTGTTCTGGCTACCTAGTGCCACTCTGACAGGAATATACCACAAATGGGATGGCCTTAACAAATAGGAGTTTATTCTTACAACTTGGAGGCTCACTGGAGCTAGAAGCACTTCTTAATTCAGACAGCTGCTAGCTGCTGAGGCTGAGAAGCCCCAAGGTTGACAAGTAAAAAGGCACAGTCCCGATGTTACCAAACCACACGGCAGGCCATTAACTTAAGTCCGTTGTAAGTCCCAAGGTCAGCAGAGCATAGCAGGCTGCTGAGCAATGACATGGTTACATGCAAGGTCCAAGCATGTCATAGGCTGGAGACCATTCCCCAAGGCTTCTGCTTATATAGAGGAAGCAGACCACATTCCCTAAGGCAGCTACTCAGCTGCTTGTGGTAGATCCCACCATGGAGTTGATTGCCAGTCTCATCATGGGGAATAACTACCACCAGCTGCCCAGCCCCTCAACCAGGCCCAGCCAAGTTGACACACAAACATAACCACCACACAGTCCATGGCACTTTCAGTGTTTTTCACCAACACCACAACTCAAAAGCATCAACTCTCTTTCTGTCTTCCTTTTTCACTGTCCAGCTCTCACATGCATAAGAGGTGATTGAAAATACCATGGCTTGGGTTAGGTGCACCTTAGTCTTCAAGGAGACATCTTTGCTCTTCAGCTCTTGAACGAGGTCTTTTGCAGCAGATTTGTCCAATGCAATACATATTTTGATATCTTGACTGCTGCTTCCATTGGTGTTTATTGTGGGAACAGGTATTATGAAGTCTTTGACAACTTCAAACTTTTCTCCACTTATCGTGATGCTGCTTATTGGTCTAGTGGTGAGGACTTTTGTTTTCTTTATACTGAGGTATAATCCATACTGCAGACTGTAGTCTTCAAACATCATCAGTAATTGCTTCGAGTCATCCCTACTTTCAGCAAGCAAAGTTGTGTCATCTGTGTCTCACAGGTTGTTATGAGACTTCTTCCTTCAATACTGATGCCACATTCTTCTTCCTATAGTCCAACTTCTCAGATTATTTGCTCAGCATACAGATTGAATAAGTACTATGAAAGGATACAACCCTGACACATTCCCATCCTGATTTTAAACCATGCACTATCCCCTTGTTCTGTTCAAACAGCCTCCTGGTCTCAATTAAGTGTTCTGGAATTCCCATTCTTCTCAATGTTATCTATAATATGTTATGATCCACACAATTGAATGTCTTTGCTCAGTTAATAAAACACAAGTAAACATCTTTCTGGTGTTCTTTGCTTTCAGTCAATATCTATCTGGCATTACCAATGATATCCCTTGTTCCACATCCTCTTCTGAATCCAGCTTGCATTTCTGGAAGTTCCCTGTTGATATACTGCTGCAACCATTTTTGACTTATCTTCAGGATGATTTTGCTTGTGAGTGGTATAATGATATTGTTTTATAATTTCCATGTTCTGTGGGATCCCCTTTCTTTGTAATGGGTACAAATATGGATCTCTTCCAGTCAGTTGCCCAGGTAGCCATCTTCCAAATTTCTTGGCATAGCCGAGTGAGTGTCTCCAGTGTGGCATCTGTTTGTTGAAACATCTCAGTGGGTATTCTGTCAATTCCTGGAGCCTTGTTTTTTGCTAATTCCTTCAGTGCAGCCTTGGGGGCACACTAAGGTGAATTGGCATAACATAGTCCACAAAGACAATGTCATACTTCCTCCCACTTTGGTGAGAAGCAACTAGAGCCTTAAAAGCTTGTGAGTGTGTATCTAAAGTGCAACTATTGTTCTCTCCCCATCTGCAGCAAATTAAAGTGAAGAAAATTAAAGACACAAGGTAACAGTCCAAATGACTAATGGGCCACAAGAACCCCAGCCTCCATGATCCTAAGACCAGAGGAACTAGATGGTGCCTGGCTACTGCTGCTGACCTTTTTTTTTTCCTTTTCTTTTCCAAAGAGAGTGAAGTGTGTTTATTGCAGGTGCATAAGCAAGGAATGTGGAGGACTCCATTACAAATCAAGTTCTCCAAACAGGTTGCTTCCATTTTGATACACATTGAAACAAAGAAGTCATGCATATACATTGGATGACTTGGAAAATATTTGCATTCTAAGAGCTGATTAGCATTAGTAACGGTGCAGAGACTTGGCCACCAGGGAGTGTGGTTTTTGGACTGTGACATCAAAAGTTCACTTTCAGGTGAGAGTGTTCCACACTGCATGGCTAAGCAGAAATAAATCTGGCTGCTTCTGGCCAGTTCTACTGGGATTCTATCAGATACCTTCTTCTAGCTTCTTATTTATTTATTTTTTCCATGTTCCATTAAGAGAGTCAGCCATTACATATGATCTTGAGGAATGTTAGAAGAGCCTGCAGGCCCGCCAGTACCTACCACTGTTAGGAATGTGCAGGCTGCCTCAATGTCACACTTTCTTGTCACTTCTCAGTGCCCTCTCCAATGGTCATTTTTAACTGATAACCTTGTTTTCTACTTTATTGAGAATACTGAAGCAATCAAAAGAAAACTTCCAGATTCTCACAATCTATCTAACCATGTACCAACATGCTCTGTTTTCCCTCCTCTTACTCTGGTCTAGATGAAATGTTCACTCTTCTGAGGACAAGGTCTCCACTTTGCATTAAGTCCCATACCCACATTCCCAGTTCAAAGACAGTGATCCAGCAAATATCCCCTCTCTCTTCTATGTCATCATATAAATATCCTTCTTCATTGGATAATTTCTAACAGCATACAAGTATGTAATTATTTCTCCCACCTCTTTATTCCACATCACCTTCCAACTATGCTTTATTTTTCTGCTCTTTTTTTACAACAAAATGTTTAAAAAATTATCTATATAGGAGTTCCTGTAAGATGGCAGAATAGGCAAAAGGACTGCAAAGACCCTCTTCAACAAAGAAAAGGGGAATAAATTAACACAGATACAGAAGATAATCCTGGAGCCCTCAGCTTTGAAGGGAAGGATATAGAAGTGGACTAAACTCCAACTAGTAGAAGAATTTGCATGAAAACACCAAAAAAGGAGACATATGGAGCTACAATCTGTCAGTGATCCTGATGGCACAGACAGTTTGGATATTGCCAAGTGGTGTGAGGACCTAAGAATTAACCTGAAAATCAACCCTGCTAACTAGGGGCTGCACGGAGGACTGCACTGGAGGCTAGTGAATAAAAGAAGAAGCAGCAAAGAGGAAGGTGGGCTGAGCTGTGAAATTTTGACTGTCTGGAGGGTGCAGCCATTTTGAATGTTTACAACCATTTTGGGTATTTTAAGCAACAGCATTCTCCCAGATTCCAGGGACTTGAGAATAATCTCCACTTTCTAGGAACCACAAGCACATTCCGGACATCAATAACTGGAAAGGTGAGATATTCCCCTTGTTAGTCTTGTACCCCACATGCTCTTGATGAATGGAAGTATGGCCATCCCTCACTCCCATCCACCATCTGGGCTGCAGAAATTCCTGCAGGGATGCCCTGCTCCACAGTGCCCAGACTTTTTTTCTCCCTGTTTTTAGTTTGTTTGTTTTGTCTGTTTTAAAATGATTATTATTATCATTGCCCTTTTTATTACTATTCTTTTTTCTTTCCTCCCCAGGTCCTAATTTTCAGCTTTTTCTCTCTTCCTTGTTCCTGGTTCCAATTTTTTTCTTTCTGGTGGTTAACACCATTCCTTGTTTTTCTTTTTTCATTTTCTCCATTTTTTTTTTCTTCATTATTCTCCTATTCTACCTTTTTTATTATCTGATTGCTCTCTGCCTAGATATTGTGCACTTTTATTATTATTATTATTTCTTTTCCTTTCTTTATCCTTTTTTTGTTGTTGTTGTTGATTGTTCCTGTGTGTTTATGCAGTGTTTTTTTGTCCCCCTGTTTTTACTTTTTTGATGGTTTTTCAATTATTGTTTTTTATCTAACTGAATGGGAGACAGCAACCATGCTCACATGACACAACCACACCTACACCTCCTGCACCTCCACTTACTGCACGAGAGCCACCACCACTTCCTTCTCCATCAACTGGCCAATGATAAATGACCACTAAAAGAGGCCTGATTCACCCTTACTGCTCTTAATGAACAGTTAACAGAGATCTGAATACAGCAACATCATGGTGTCTCAGAGACAACGAACCATCACAGTTCACACAAAGAAGCAAGATAAAGTGGTAGAAACAAGGGAGCAGGATACAGACCCAGAACACATCCCTGAGAAAGAAGCAGCATTGGAACTACCTGATAAAGAATTCAAAATAATTATATTTAGGTATCTTCAAATGATTGAGAAACAGATCAAGGAAAACACTGACAAAATTAAGGAAAACACAGACAAAATCCTAGAACAATTTCACAAGAAAATACAAGAACAAAATGACAAAATAAATAAAAAATTAGAAATGATACAAAATCTACAGATAGAAATCCAGAAGATTAATACTAAATTGTCAAAATTAGATAACACATTAAAAGGGCAAAGGAGTAGAATTGAATAATGGAAAATAATTAATGAGATTGAAGACA
The DNA here is from genome assembly GCF_000298275.1 of Orycteropus afer afer. Classification (NCBI taxonomy): domain Eukaryota; kingdom Metazoa; phylum Chordata; class Mammalia; order Tubulidentata; family Orycteropodidae; genus Orycteropus; species Orycteropus afer. Next base: position 6,090,712 of record NW_006921664.1, on the reverse strand, counting down.
AGTATCTGAATGCTTCTTTGAAAAAGGATCATTCATAAGAAAGATCAAAACAAAATGAAGAAAGCCTAAAGTTCATGTGGGATACCATCAAAAGGAATAACCTACGTGTAAACAGAATTCCAGAACAGCAAGTGAAAAATAAAACCACTGAGAAAATTGTCCAAGATTTTTTGGAAGAGAACTTCCCAAATATGATGAAAGATAAGATTATATCCATTCAGGAAGTCCAATGAACACCAAACACGATAGAACCCAAAAGAAAATCACCAAGACATATCATCATCAAACTCATCCAAATCAAAGACAAAGAAAGAATCCTGAAAGCAGCACGGGAAAAACAAAAAGTTACTAACAAAGACAACTAATAAGAACAAGTTATTCTTATTAATCCTGAAATCCTGAAAGAGAAAAATTTCCAACCAAGAATTATAGACTCAGCAAAATTGTCCCTCATGTATGATAGTGAAATTAGGAGATTTCCAGATAAGCAGAAATTAAGGGAATTGGTTAAAAACAGACCAAACTTACAAGAGATGATAAAGGGAGTCCTTTGAACAGAGAACCAATAATAGCAAACAACAACCAACCATTAATACACAAGATGACATACCCCAAAAAACAACACAGCTATGGATGTATCCAAAGTAAAATAAGCTTACAAGGTTGTAAACAGGGAACTAGAGACATCAATTGGTAAATGAGGACAACTAAAAACAAAAAAGAGGGAAAAATAGTGTGGTTACAGAACTTCTAAATGATGAGGAAGTCAAGAGAGTTGCAAGATAGGATGGACTGTTTTAAACTTGTGGACAAAATTATAAATCACAGAGTAAGCTCAAAGAAAAATGATAAACCTTTACATCACAATGAAAATGAAGACAACCACAACTATTTAGCAAATTCTAAAGCAATAGCAACAAAGGAAATGATAACAAAATTCATAAACATAATGAGCTCAGCACAGAAAAATTATATGGAACAAATAAACCAGGAACACCATTAAAAAACACCTAACAAAATGACAGCAACCAAGTTATACTTGTCAGTAATTATACTGAATGTTATTGGATTAAATACACCAGTCAAGAGACGAAGAGTTGCAGACTGGATAAGAAAACATAACCCATCAATATGCTGTCTACAAGAGACACACCTTAGAGACAAAGACAGAAATAGACTAAAAATCAAAGCCTGGGAAAAGATATACCAAGCAAATAGTAACCAAAAAAAGAGCAGGAGTGCCAATATTAATTTCTGATCAGACTGACTTTAAGACAAAAACCACCATACAAGACAAAGAAGGACATTATATAATGATTAAAGGATCAATTGAACAAGAAGTTATAACCATAATAAATATCTGGACCCAATGATAGAGCCCCAAAATACATAAATCAGACTTTAAAAGAGTTGAAAAGGAAAGAGATTACTCCATAGTCATAGTGGGAGACTTTAATATACCACTTTTAATGAAAGATAGAACAACTGGAAAGAAACTCAACAAAGATGTGGAAGAGCTAAGCAATACAATACACCAACTTGACCTTATAGACATCTACAGAGCACTTTCCAATGACACACATTCTTTTCCAGTGCACATGAAACATTCTCCATGATAAACCATACATTAGGTCTATTTCAAAATACTGAAATACTACAAAGCATCTTCTCAAATCACAATGCTATCAAAACAGAAATCAACAATAGGAAGATCAATAGAAAAAGAGAAAACACATGGAATCTGAATAATATCCTCCTTAAGAAAGATTGGGTAAGAGAAGAAATAAATATTGAAATTCAAAAATTCCTTGAATCAAATGACAATGAAAGCACAACATACCAGAATCTTTAGGACACAGCAAAAGCAGTGAACAGAGGCCAATTTGGAGCAATCAATGCACACATCCAAAAAGAAGAAAGAACCAAAATCAACACTTTAAATCATATCCTACAGTCACCAGAAGAAAGGAAATAATAAATATTTGAGCAGAAATCAATGAAGCAGGAAATAGAAAAACAATACAAAAATTCAACAAGATT
>NW_006921664.1:6079184-6084557 GCF_000298275.1 Orycteropus afer afer | reverse complement strand
TACCCAAAGGCTCACAGTAGATTCCACGATGGAGTTGATTACCAGTCTCATCATACTACATCCAGCTGCCCAGTCACTCAACCAGGCCTAGCCAAGTTGACACAAAAACATAATCACCACACTCCCTAATTCCATCCTTATGGCTATGTCTCTTTAGAAGCACTCTTGGTACCAAATGTGTTAGACTAGGTTCTCTAGATAAACAAAACCAGTAAAGCTTATATAGAGATGTTGTTGTTGTTATGTGCCGTGGAGTCGGACCTGACTCATAGCGACCCCTCCTTGGGTTTTTGAGGCAGTATCACTACGGAAGTAGATTTCCCCATCTTCCTTCTGAGAAATTGCTGGTGGGTTTGAACCGCCAGCCCTCTGGTTAGCAGTCCAGTGCCTTAGGCACTATGCTACCAGAGCTCCCAAAGCCACACCTATTGCCATCTGTTGTTGTTGTTATGTGCCGTTGAGTCAGAACCGATTCATAGTAACCCCTCCTTGGGTTTCCAATGCAGTATCACTATGGAAGTAGATTGCCCAACCTTCCTTCCAAGGAGTGTCTGATGGGTTTGAACCACCAGCCTTCTGGTTAGCAGTCAAGTGCCTTAGGCACTATGCTACCAGAGGTCCCTATATAGAGAGAGAAAGGGAAATTTACCTTAGGAAAATGGCTCACACACTTAATAGAAGCTGGCAAGTCCAAAGTTCTTCGATCAAACATCAACCTGGAGGCTTTTCCTGACTCACACAGCTGCAGGAGCTGAGGAGCTCAAGGCTGGCAGGCATTGTACTGACAGTTGACTTCAACAAATGACAAATTCAAGATCTCCAGGCCAAGTGGTTGATTGTTCACCCACAGACAGTTGTAGGCAGCACAACAGAATCCTGATCCACTGAAGAGTGTCTCTTTTCCCAGGATGTCCATAAATATACTGGAAGCAGGTCACAACCCTAGGGAAACTCCCTTTCAATTGATTAGCTGCTCAAAACATATACATCTTATCCCATCATTGGAACAACCCACATCACAATTGCTTAATCCACACAGAATTGCGGTCCAGCCAAGTTGACACACAGCTCCAACTATCACAGGGATCTATGTAGGAGATCCTGGATAGAGTGGGAGAACAATGTGGAACAAAACTCAAAATCATTTTGAAAAAAAAGTGGGGGGGGAAACAGGTTTACTTGTCTGATAGAGCCTGGTGGAACCACTGAGACTATGGCCTCTATCTGCCCATCAGGTCTGGAATTGAACCCACACCTGTGGCTTCCAGCCAAACGAAAGACAGGCATATGAGCTGAACATTTACACTAAATAGATACACTTCCTGGAGAGAACAATCATGGGAGAATAGAAGGGCTGTGTATGCACAGGGAGACAGCTCAGGGGACAGGAGTGCATGAAGGGATGGACATAGGAAGAGGTAACTATCAGGAGGAAGTGGGAGGGAGCTGTTGCATTGGGATAAATTGTAGTCGACGTCATGAGACAAAGTGTATATGAGCTGCTGTATGGAAAGCAAATTTGCTCTGTAAACTTTCACCCAAATTATAATTAAAAAACAAACAAACAAAACCTCTTCATTTGCTTCTCCAATCCTTCCTCCATTCTGTCTCAAATCTATTCCAGTCAGGCTTTTGCCCAAGGATTACACAATTTTGTAAACATCAGCAGTGACCTGATCTAAAGTGACAGCAGTGACAATGCTAAATCCAATGGTCAATTCTCAATTCTCACCTTCTGTGTCCTAGGAGCAATTCATCTACTTGATCATTCCTTCCACCTACAAGCATATTGGGAGCTCTGGTAGCCCAGTGGCTAAGGCACTTGACTGCTAACCAGTAGGCTGGCGGTTCAAACCCACCAGCCACTCCTTGGAAGGAAGATGGGGCAATCTACTTCCGTAGTGATACTGCCTCAGAAACCCAAGGAGGGGTTGCTATGAGTTGGGTCCGACTCGACAGCACATAACAGCAACAACAACAAAAGCATATTAATTACTTCCTTTCCTGGACACTATGCTTTCCTGCGCTTTGGCCTATATCACAGTTACTTCTCTGCTCCATTTTGTGCTCTCTTCCCTTCTTTCCCCGGGATTTAATTATTGATTCTCTTCAATTCAGTATCACAGCCACTTTCTTGGATATCACACCTAGTCTCATAACTTGAAATATAATCTCTGTCCTCAAGACTCTCAAGTGAGTATGCCAGTAGAAACCTCTCCCTGAACTCCAAACTGCTTACTCAATACCTACATTTGAGTGTCAAGTAGACAACAAAAACTTAAAAGTTCAGAAGTGAACTTTTGAATATTCCCCCCAAAACCTGCTCTTCCCCTGTACGCAGGTTTCCCAATCTTAAGGGCAACTACATCATGCAATTGCTCAGGCTGAATATATAGGGTCACCCGTGACTTTTTTTTCTTACGTGCACCTTCCAAAACATGGTCAAATACTGTTGCTTTATCTTCTAAATATATCCAGAACCTGATCCCCGTCACCACTCCTTTTTTTTTTTTTTTTTAGGTGCAAACTTACAGAGCAAATTTGTTTTACATTCAACAGTTCATGTACATTTGATTTCATGCCCTGATTACTATCCCCGATCATAACAAACTTTCTTCCCCTCCTGTCCCTGTGACTACACCTCCTTGGGTACTTCTTAACTATGCATTCTTGTCTGTCCAGCTTTCCCTCTGTGTGAATTCTGCTCCTCTGGTGTCGCATGACTGATTTCCTAAGGGGTATATCTCCCTACAGTAGGTGAGTGCATCTCCCTGGGGTAGGTGTTCTGCATGCAGGTCTCTCTACTGTTGGACTGAGAGCCAATCCATATGAGTTGATCCATTTCTAGGATGGAAGCATAGCCTGGGGCCATAGTTTTGGGGGTTCCACAATACTCTATCTGACTAGTAATTCTGGTCATTTTTGTGTTTTTGAATTTTGTTCCATGTTTTTCTTCCCACTCTATCCAGGATCTCTAGTTTTGATCCCTTTCCAAGGGGTTGGCATTGGTAGCTGGGCACCATCTAGTTCTTCTGGTCTCAGGGTCATGAAGGCTGAGGTCCTCATGGTCCATCTTATCCTTGGATTAATTGTTTCCAGATGACTTTGATATTCTTCATTCTTCTTTGATTCAGATGAGAGGAGACAAATAGTTGAATCTTATATGGCTGCTTGAAAGCTTTTATTAAGACCCCTGTCACTACATACCAAAATAGGTGGTAGAACAAGATTTTTATGTATGATGTTGTACCAATTGAGCATTATGTCCCCCAAAACTATGGTCCTAAATAAGTCAGCAGGTCCAGTGATTCTCTCTTTCCAGGTGTTTTGTTGTTTCTGAGAAATTACTCCAACTCTTTTCTGTTGCTTCTGCAATGTGTGTGGCTAATTTTGTAGCACAAGCTCATATGTAAGATTCTCTTCAGCCAAATCTATCCTTGGTCTAGGGTATATTCCTATTTGCTGATCCTCAATTGATATTCTCACCTGTCTATACATTTATCCATAGCCTGGTGCTTAGTAATAATGCAATATTGTGCACATACTAGTATTTGCCTCTGTTGTCTTTGCCTTATATGCAAGTTTCAGTGTTTTTCCTTTCCCCAATGTCATCATGCTGGTCACAGTCTGTTTCCATACTGTCCCTCCCCTCACCCAAATCAACATATGACCCCTCAACTAGTCTGAAATTTTCCCTCTCCTTCCCTCCCATCCCCGGTAACCTATAAAGTGACTTTCCTTCCCTAATCAAACCTTTCCTTGACTTTTTACAATAATGGGCTCATACAATATTTGTCCTTCTGTGATTGACTTATTTCACTCAGCAAAATGTACTCCAAATTCATCCACATTGTGAGATGATTTGTGTATTCTTCATTATTCTTTAATGTAACATAGTATTCTATTGTGTGAATGTACCATAGTTTGGTTACTAATTCATCTCTTGATGAACATTTAGGTTGTTTCCATTTCTTTTCTATCGTGAATTGTGCTGCAATGAGCATGGGTATGCATATGTCTGTTTATGTCCTGTCTCTCACTTCTTTAGGATATATTCCTAGCAATGGGATTGCTGAATCAAATGGTATTTCAATTTTCAGTTCTGTAAGGAAACACCGTATCGTTTTCCATAGTGTTTATACCAATTTGGAGTCCCACCGGCAGTGTATGAGAGTTCCAATCTCTACGCAACCTCACCAACATTTATAAATTTCTGTCTTGTTGAACTTTGCAATTATTGCTAGAGTGAGATGATATCTCATTGTTGTTTTGATTTGCATTTCTCTAAAGGCTAATGATTATGAACATTTCTTCATGTGTTTGTTGGCCACCAGTATATCTCCTTTAGTGAAGTGTCTGTTCATGTCCCTTACCCATTTTTGAATTGGGTTGTTTGTCTTTTTGGTGTTGAGGTATTGAAGTTTTCTATAAATTTTGGAGATAAGTCTTTTGTCAGATGTATCATAGCCAAATATTTTTTCTCAATCTGTGGGCTCTCTTTTTACCTTTTTGCAGAAGGTGTTCATAAGAATTCAGTTTTTAAAAGGTCCCAGTCATGAGTTCCAGTAAGATGGTAAAAAGGCCCAAAGACTGCACAGACCCTCTTCAACAGAGAAAAGAGGAACCAATTAACACAGATACAGATGATAATCCTGGACCCCTGGTCTTTGAAGGGAAGGATATAGAAGTGGACTAACTCCAACTAGCAGAAAAATTTGCATGAAAACAAAAAAGGAGACATACGGACCTGCAGTCTAGCAGAGATCCGGATGGCACAGACAGCTTGGATATTGCTGAGTGGTGGTAGGACCTAAGAATTAACCTGAAAATCAGCTCTGCTAGCCAGGGACTGCACAGAGGACTGCTCTGCTGGCTGGGGAACAAAAGGGGAAGCAGCAGAGCGGAATGCAGGCTGAGCTGTGGACTTTTGTCTGTCTGGAGGGTGCAGCCAGTTTGAATGTTTACAAGTATCTTGGATATTTAAAGCTACAGTGTTCTCCCAGATGCTAGGGACTTAAACAGGCTCCACTTGCCGGGAACCCCAAGGACCTTCTGGACCCTGACAACTGGAAAGATGTGACATTCCCCTAGTTACTCTTATACCCCACACCATCTTGGTGAATGGAGGTGTGGCCATCCCTCACTCCCACCCACTTTCTAGATGGGCAGGAATTCCATCCCAGTCTGTGGGCTCAGACAGAGCCTGGGTGCTGTGCCCTGCCCTGCCCTGATTTTTTCATTTCTTTCTTTTTTCTGTTTCTGAGTTTGTTTGTGTCTGTTTTAAAATTACTATTATTATTATTACTTTTGTCCTTTTTACTGTTATTCTTTATTCTTCCCTGCCCAGTTTCTAGTTTTCAGTTTTTTTTTTTT
>NW_006921664.1:6075972-6078179 GCF_000298275.1 Orycteropus afer afer | reverse complement strand
CATCAAAAAAAATGCCATTGGAATTTCAGAACAGGAAGAGAAAAATAAAATCACTGAGAAAATTGTCCAGGATTTGTTGCAAGAGAACTTCTGTGATACGATGAAAGATGAGAATATATCCATTCTGAAAGTCCAATGAACCCAAAACAGGATAGACCCCAAAAGAAAAGATATACCATCCTGAAACTCATCAAACCCAAAGACAAAGTCAGAATCCTGAAAGCAGAACAGGAAAAATAAAATTACAAAGGACAACCAATAGAAATAAGTTTGTATTTCTCAGCAGAAACCATGTAAGCGAGAAGGCAATGGGATGGTATAAATAAAACCCTGAAAGAGAAAAATGACCAGAAGAGCTAAACAATACAATCCACCAACTCAACCTTATAGACTTCCACTGAGCAATTCCCCCAAAAACAGCACAATATACATTCTTTTCCAGTGCACATGGAACATTTTCCATGATACACCATATGTTAGGCCATAAAGCAAGTATTAATAAATTTAGAAGCATTGAAATACTGATCTTCTCAGATCAAAATGCTATAAAATTAGAAATCAACAATAGGAAGATCAATAGAAAAGGAGTACACACATGCAAACTGAACAACACCCTCCTTAAGAAAGACTGGGTAAAAGAAGAAATACAAATTGAAATTCAAAAATTCCTTGAATCAAATAAGAATGAAAACACAACATACCAAAATAATTGGGAGCCAGCAAAAGCAGTGATCAGAGGCCAATTTATAGCAATCAACGCACACATCAAAAAAGAAGAAAGAGCCAAAATCAATGCTTTAAACCAACATCTCCAACAATTAGGAAAAGAATAGCAAGAAAACCCTACAGTCACCAGAAGAAAGGAAATAATAAAGATGCAAGCAGAAATCAATGAAACAGAAAATAGAAGGGCAATAGAAAAAATCAACAAAACCAGAAGTTGGTTTTTTGAAAAGATTAATAAAATTGACAAACCACTGGCAAATTTAGCAAAGGAAAAGAGGGAGAGAATACAGATAACATGGATAAGAAATGAAATGGGTGACATCACAATAGAACCAACTTAAATAAAATGGATAATATCAGAATATTATGAAGAACTGTACTCCAACAAATTTGAATATCTGGAAGAAGTGGATAGATTTCTAGAAACACAAAACTTATCCAAATTAACACAGACTGATGTGGAAAAAATGAACACATACATAAGAAAAGAAGAAATTGAACAGGTCATCAAATTACCAACAAAAAAAGTCCTGGCTCAAATGGTTTCATTGGAGAATTTTACCAAACATTCAGAGAACTGACACCAATCCTACTCAAACTATTCCAAAACATAGATAAGGATGGAATCCTCCCTAACTCATTTTATGAAGCAAGCATAAGCTTGATACCAAGACCAGGCAAAGACATTACTCAAAAGGAAAACTACAGAACAATATCCCTCATTAATATAGATGCAAAAATCTTCAACAAAATCCTAGCCAATAGACTCCAACAAGATATCAAGAAAATCATTCATTATGACCAAGTGGGGTTCATATAAGGTATTCAAGGATGGTTCAACATTAGAAAAACAAACAACATCTTCCACCACATAAATAAAAAAATGAACCTCATGATCATATCAATTGATGCAGAAAAGGCATTTGATAAAATCCAACACCCATTCCTGATCAAAACTCTCAGAAGAATAGGAATAGAAGGGACATTCCTCAACATAATAAAGGGCATCTATGCAAAACCAACAGCCAACATTACTCAATGTAGAGAGACTGAAACCATTCCTCTTGAGAACAGGAACCACACAAGGTTGCCCTCTAACACCACTTCTATTCAACATTGTACTGGAAATCCTAGCCAGGTCCATAAGGTAAGAAAGGGAAATAAAAGGCATCTAAATTGGTAAGGAAGAAGTCAAACTATCCCTCTTTACTGATGATATGATCCTATACCTAGAAAACCCAAGAGACTCAGTAAAAAATCTACTGGAACTAATTGAGAGATTTAGAATTGTGGCAGGATATAAGATCAACATCCAGAAATCAGTTGGATTCCTCTATACCAGCAAAGAGATTGCTGAAAAAGAAATAAGGAAATCAATACCATTTTCAATGTTGTTGTTGTTGTTATGTGCCGTCGAGTCAGACCTGACTCATAGCGACCCCTCCTTGGGTTTCCGAGGCAGTATCACTACGGAAGTAGAT
>NW_006921664.1:6057616-6062325 GCF_000298275.1 Orycteropus afer afer | reverse complement strand
CCAGCACTAGTAGCAAAGTTCAACAAGACAGAAAATAACAAATGGTGTCAAGGATGTGGAGAGATTGAGACTTTCATACACTGCTGGTGGGACTATAAAATGGTACAACCACTGTGGAAAGCAGTATGGTGACTCCTTCAAAGGTTGGAATTAGAAATACCATTGACTCAGCCATTCCATTACTACATATATATCCTAAAGAAGTGAAAGCCATGGCAAGAACAGACATGTGCACACCCATGATCATCGCAGCACTATTTATAATAGCCAAAAGATGGAAACTACCTAAGTGTCCATCACCTGAGGAATGGATAACCAAACCTTGGTACATACACACAATGGAGTACTATGCAACGCTAAAGGATAATGTAGAATCTACAAAATACCACATAACATGGATGAACTTGGGGGACATTATGCTGAGTGAAATAAGTCAATCACGAAGGACAAATATTGTATTAGTCTGTTACTGTGAAAGTCAAGGAAAAGTTTATCTATGGAAGGAAATTTTCTTTTTTGGTTACCAGTGGTGGGAGGGGAGGGGAGAGAACACTGTTAGAAAGGTAGAGATAAGTACTGATGTGGGTGAAGAGAAAGGCAATGTACTAAATGTGAGTGATCAACATGGTGGAAATGAGGAAGAGGAAGACATAGAGAGGTACATGGGAGGTGCAGACAACAAAGATGAACCCGTTTGCACATGCAGTACTGTGTTGTCAGTGAAGGCAAACATAGGTATACGGGTGGATAGATGGGTGGACAGGCTGAACTACTAAGTATGTCTATGAAGCAGGGATTGTACCCAAGACCATGTATAGTGTTGGCAGACAGTGGTCCTATAAGTGTATTTGTATGATCTGTAAGAATTCCCAGGTGTATAGTAGAGCTGGAAAGGGACAAGCTTTTACTCACTTCTTGGTCACAGCCAGCTACCCAGAGGGACTAAGTAGTTGAACCTGTGGGCTCAGGACCATAGTCACAGGGGACGTCAAGCTCAATCGGCATAACATACTACACAAAACTTCGTTCCACCTCCTACTTAGGTGAGTTGTGACTGGGATCTTAAAAGCTTGCAAGCAGCCATCTAGATGCAATGATGGGTCTCTCCTCATCCAGAGAAAAGAAGAATGAAGCAAACCAAAGATTCATGGAAACGATTAGTCCTAGCAACTGGTACACCATGAGATCCGCAGCCTGTACAACTATGAGACCAGAAAAACTAGTTGGTGCATGGCTATCACTGTCAACCACTCAGAGGGGGATCTAAGTAGGAGATCCTGGATAGAGAGGGAGAACAATGTGGAACAAAACTCAAAATCATTTGGGAAAAAATAAAGGGGGTGGGGACATTTACCTGAGGTAGATATGCTCCTTGGAGAGATCACTCATGAGAGAAAAAAGGGTTGTTTATGCACAGGGAGACAGCTCAGGGGGCAGGAGTGCATGGAGGGATGGACACAGAGAAGAGGTAACTATCAGGAGGAAGTGGGAGGGAAGCTGTTGCATTGGGGTAAATTGTAGTCAATGTCATGAGGCAAAGTGTATGTGAACTGTTGTATGGAAAGTGAATTTGCTCTGTAAATTTTCACCCAAATCACAATTTAGATAGATAGATAGATAGATAAACAAATAGATAGATAAATAAAAGGGGACCAGGTTTGCTGGTCTGATAGAGCCTGGTGGAACTACTGAGACTATGACCCCTTCATGTCTGGGATTGAACCCACACCTGTGGCTTCCAGCCAAACAGAAGACAGACATACTCCTTGGAGAGAAAAATCATGGAAGAAAGAAAGGCTGCTTATGCACAGGGAGATAGCTCAGGGGGCAGGTCAGTGTCATAAGACAAAGTGTATGTGAACTACTATATAGAAAGTGAATTTGCTCTGTACTTTCACCCAAATCACAATAAAAAAAAAAATTAAAAAAGAAAAGTCCCAGTCATCTAGCTTCTCTTCCACTGCCTGTGCATTTTGGGTTATGCTTGATAATCTACTTATGCCATACATTAGGAACCCAAGATTTGCCCCTATTTTATCTTTGATGAGCTTTATAGTTTTGGGTTTTACATTAAGTCTGGAATCCAACTTGAGTTTGTTTTGTGTATGGGGTGGGGTGTGGGTCTTGTTTCATTTTTCTGCAAGTGGATAGTCAATTTTGCCACCATTTGTTGGAGAGACTATCTCTTCCCCATTTAGTGGATTTTGGTCCTTTGTCAAAGATCAGCTGTCCACAGATGGATGGATATATTTCTGAGTTTTAGATTCTGTTCCATTGGTCTGTCTGTCTGCATTGTACCAATACCATGTTGTTTTAACTACTGTGGGTGTATAGTCCGTTTTGAGATCCAGGAGTGTGAGACCTCCTACTTTGTTTTTCTTCTCTAGCAGTGCTTTGTTTATCAGAGGTCTCCTTCCTTTCCATATAAATTAATAATTGGTTTTTCCATGTCTTTAAAAAATGTTGAGGGTATTTGGATTAGAATAGCATTGAATATGTAGATTGATTTGGGTAATATCAGCATTTTCACAATATTGTCTTACTATCTTGAACAGGGAGCCCTGGTAGCATAGTGCCTAAGGCACTTGACTGCTAACCAGAAGGCTGGCGGTTCAAACCCACCAGCCACTCCTCGGAAGGAAGGTTGGGCAATCCTACTTCCGTAGTGATACTGCCTCGGAAACCCAAGGAGGGGTCGCTATGAGTCGGGGCCGACTCGACGGCACATAACAACAACACAACAAATCCTTGAACAAGGCAAGTTCTTCCATTTATGTAGATCCTTGTAGTAGTGTTTTGTAGTTTTCTTTGTATAAGTCTTTTGTGTCTCTGGTAAGATTTATTCCTAAATATTTTATCTCTTTGGTAGCTATAGTAAATGGTATTGTTTTCCATATTTCCTTTTCAGACACCTCTTTGTTGATGTAGAGGAATCCAACTGATTTTCATGTGATCCTGTATCCTGACACTTTGCTGAACTTTTCTATTAGTTCCAGTAATTTTTTTCTGAGTCTCTTGGGTTTTCTAGGATCATGTCATCTGCAAACAGAGATAGCTTTAATTCCTCTTTGCGAATTTGGATGCATTTTATTTCTCTTTCTTGCCTCATTGCCTTGGCTAGGACTTCCAGTACAATGTCAAATAGAAGTGGTGATAGAGGGCATTCTTGTCTAGCTCCAGTTAGTTTTGAGTCTCTCTCCATTAACAGTAATGTTGGCTGTTGGCTTTCCATATATATGAAGATTTTATTATATTGAAGATTTTCCCTTTTATCCCTATTTTACTGAGAGTTCTGAACAAGAATGGGTGTTGGATTTTATCAAATGCATTTTCTGCATTGATTGATATGATCATATGTTCTCTTCTTTTGTTTTATTTATGTGGTGGATTACATTGATTGTTTTTCTGATATTGAACCATCCTTGAATACCTGGTATGAATCCCACTCGGTCATAATGTATTATCTTTTTGATATGTTGTTAAATTCTGTTGGTTAGCATTTTGTTGAAGATTTTTGCATTTATATTCATGAGGGATATTGGTCTGTAGTTTTCCTTTTTAGTCATGTTTTTCCCTGGTTTTGGTATGAGTTATGCTTGCTTCACGCATTTGGGAGTATTCCACCTTTTTCTAGGTTCTGGAATAGTTTGAGTAGTACAGGTGTCAAATCTTCCCTGAATGTTTGGTAAAATTCTCTGGTGAAACCGTCTGGCCCAGGACTTTTTTTATGAGTTTTTTTTAATGACCGTCTCAATTTCTTCTTATTATGGATCTGTTCAAGTATTCTATCTCTGACTAGGATAGTTTAGGTAGGTATTATGTTTCTAGATACTTGTCCATCTTTTCTAGGTTCTCAAATCTGTTGGAGTACAGTTCTTCATAATATTCTGTCATATTTTTTATTTCAGTTGATTCTGTTGTGATGTTGCCCTTTTCATTTATTATTCTTGTTATTTGCATCTTCTCTTCCTTTTCCTTTGTTGATTTGCCAGTGGTTTTTCAATTTTGTTAATCTCTCCAAAGAACCACCTTCTGGTTTTGTTGATTTTCTCTTCTGTGTTTTTGTTTTCTACTTTGTTTATTTCTGTTCTTATCTGTATGATTTCCTTACTTCTGTATAGTATAGGTTTCTTTTGTTGCTCTTTTTCTAATTATTGGAGTTGTTGAGTTAAAATGTTGACTTTGATTATTTCCTCTTTTTTGATGTGTGCATTTATTGCTGTAAATTGACCTCTGAGTACTGCTTTCACTGAGTCCCAAAGGTTTTGGTAAGTTGTATTTTCATTCTTGTTTGTTTCTAGGAATTTTTTTTTATTTCACATTTTATTTCTTCTTTTACCCAATAGTTTTTGAGCAGTGTATTATTCAGTTTCCATATATTTGATATTTTTTCCTTGATCTTCTTATTAATGATTTCTCATTTTATAGCATTGTGATCTGAGAAGACACTTTGTAGTATTTCAATGTTTTTGAACTTATTGAGGCTTGTTTTGTGTCCTAACATATGGTCTATTGTAGAGAATGATGCATGTGCACTGGAGAAGACTATATATGTCTGGGTTCAAGTTGGTTTATTATGTTGTTGTGTTCTTCTGTATCTTTTTAATTTTTTTTTTCTAGTTGTTCTATCTCTCCTTGAAAATGGTGTGTGAAAGTCTCTTACTACTATTGTAGTGTTGTCTATTTTTCCTTTCAATTCAGTTAACATT
>NW_006921664.1:6040573-6056171 GCF_000298275.1 Orycteropus afer afer | reverse complement strand
GGTTTTTTTTTTTTTTTTTTTTTTCCTCCTCTTGTTCTGCTCTTCCAATGAGGAGCATGTTGTTTCTTTTCATCTTATCCCATATAACTCTTAGGGTCTCTTCACTTCTCTTAAATCTTTGTTCTGATTTTTCTTCATATAGATTGGTGTCAAGGGATTTGTCCTGTTGTTGGGAAATGTGTTCTTTGGCCAGTGCTAGTCTACTCTTTTGTCCTTCCACTGTGTTGTCTATCTCTATAATTTTAGTGATTGTCTTTTGGACTTCTAATTGCTGTTTTTGTATGAGTTCTAATTGTGTATTTACTTTGTTATTTTGTCCTTGAATGGTTTTCCTGAATTCTTCCAGGGTACTGTCTGTCTTCTCATTGTTTCTGTTTATGGTTTTCTTGAGCTCTTGGCAAGTCCTATACACATGTACCTTCTGAATTCCTTCTCAAATAGTTCTTGCTTGTTTTTCTTCCACAATAGATAATTCTTTACCCTGGGCTTTTATTTCTATTGTCTTGTCCTGTTTTTTGTTTGTTTGTTTGCTTGCTTGTTTGTTTCATTTGAGGTTATCTGTTGTTTCCTAGACATTTTGAGGTTGTTGTCTTTAATTGTTAGTTATGTATTGATTTCTTTCACCCTGACTTTATGTTTTACTATATCTGAGAGTGTGGAACAGAAGTACTTTTTTGGTTATTAACTTGGCTGTACTCTCCAGCTCTCTTTGTGTTGGTGGAATCACTGATAGGGATGTGGGTACAGGTCTCTGTTCATTGTGAAGAGAATTTGGGGTTGAGATGAGCAGGTGTTGTCCACCACCTGTTATCGATTCTGTGGCACAGGAGCTATTGGTGTTACCTGTCTATTGAGTGAGGTAACCAATGTAATAATTCTTGTTGCCTGTTGGAGGTTTAATGTGTTCCTTCTATTGGAGGAGGTAAGGGAGAAGAGTCAGAAAGAAAAAGAAAAAAGAAAAGAGAAAGGTACCAGAAGTGAACTCTCAGATAGAAAGGTAGAAGGAGTTTTCTGAGTTTGGGGTGAGACCATTCAGTCAGTGATGCAGGCACAAGCAGGGTACTTTGTGTCTTTCTGAGACATCTACTAATGATGATGTCCTATTGTCAATCAAAGACCTGCAGTTCAAAATCAACCGAGATCCCAATGGGTAGAGGGCCACTACTTTCTGCTTGGATTGAGAAGCTGCAAACACCCAGTACCCTGGTCCACTCCATGCTAAAAGGGTTAATAGAAGAAATAAACCCCAGCCCACTGCTGTGTACTTGCTCTGGGAGTCCGCCTAGACAAAGGGAGTTACTCCCTTTTGCTATGCCCCTTTCTGGACTCCACAGCAGCCCAAGCCAAGAGGGGGTCTTAATTCATTTCTCAGTGAGATTATCTACTCACTTAGAGCCCAAGTTCACCACCAAAAAACTCCTGGTGTGGGTATTCTGAGTCCCCTATGCCTTTGTGGGTTCTGTGACTTTTTTTTTTTTTTTTTCTTCTTCCCTCCACAGACCTTTTTGTATTTCTAATGAGTCTTTCCATCTCCATCTCCACTGGCTAGGCTGGTTCCTTAATATTTCCCAGTTGTTTAATCTGCTCTTTTTCTCTGCCTTCACTAAATCTGATACTTCCTCTTCTCCTTAGTTGCCCATAACTCTATTATCATGATTCTATCTGCATTACCTAGCTACTAGGGAGCTCTGGTAGCGTAGTGCCTAAGGCACTTGACTGCTAACCAGAAGGCTGGTGGTTCAAACTCACCAGCCACTCCTCAGAAGGAAGATGGGACAATCTACTTCTGTAATGATACTTCCTTGGAAACCCAAGGAGGGGTTGCTATGAGTTGGGTCCAACTCGACGGCACATAACAACAACAACAACAAGGGAGCTCTGGTAGTGTAGTGCCCAAGGTGTTTGACTGCTAACTAGAAGGCTGATGGTTCAAACCCACCAGTCAATCCTCAGAAGGAAGGTTGAGCAATCTACTTCCATAGTGATACCACCTTGGAAAACCAAGGAGGGGTCACTATGAATCAGATCCAACTCCACAGCAGTGAGTTTGGTTTGGTTTGGTACATAGTTACTCAGGGATTAAGTTGGTAGAGGGATCAAACACGTGGGTTATAAGTACAACACTATCTTTCCACCTTCCTGCTCACCACTATTAAAGGTCCTGAACAGAGTGGGAGAAAATGTGAAACAAAATTAAAAATCATAAAAAAAGACCAGGCTAACTGATCTGATAGAGACAGGTGGAATCCCTTAGACTATAGCCCTTAAACACCTTTCAAGTCGGGAACTGAACTCACCCCTGTATCTCAACTTTCAACCAAACAACAGGCAGGACTATAAGATGAACAATAATACCAGTGAGGTATGTACTCATTAGAACAATCAACCATATGAGATCAAAACGGCAATATTTTCCCAGGGACAAAGCTCAGAAGGCAGGAAAGATTAGAAAAGAAGGAGCAATGGAAGTGGTGAACACAGGAAGGAAATAGGAAGAGTGCTATTACTTGTGGGGATTGTAATCATTGTCACAAAACAAAATATGTGTGAATTGTTGAATGGAGAACCAATGTGTTCTGTAAATTTTCACCCAAACTACAGTTAAAAATAACAATAAAAAAAGAAAATAGAGATTCTTAATCATTAACCATAATTTACAATGTATTATTAGAAATTTTAAAACTATAAAAAAATTTCTTTCTATAAATTGAATAAAGTTTATATATACTAAAAAAAATGTGAGGTAGTTCTAGTCTGTCACATGGAGTCACTATGAGTTAAAATAAACTCAACAGCACCTAACAATAACTACAACTAGGTATTTCTTTAATGAGCTATTTTAGTAGTGTGATTGTTGATCAGAAATGGGTAGGAGTGAGCATTAACTACAATTTTAATAACTTTAAGACATTAAGTGAAGTGCAGAATATTCAAATAAATTTTATTGTTTTAAGATAAAACAGACCTGAAGATGTAGACCTCAGTGCAGAAACCAGTTATGAGAGGGAGAAAAAAATATTCTGTGAGAAATCAAACATAATTTTGCATAATGAGCAAAGTGGTAAACTCTAGCCAAGCTACTAAAATAAAAATTCCATCCAAGAATGAAGAGATACCTGGGGCTTTTGCAGAAGAAAATATAAAATTGCCCTTTATGATCACATTTAACCCAGGACTCATAGACTCCTTCCTCCAATTAATGAGAAACAAAATTAAACAAAATAATAAGAAACCACACCGTAAGATAAACTGTCACAATAAAAGAAAATTAAATCACATGAAGGAATAAATCACTACAAGGGAGAGTTTATAGATACAACATATGGGAGAATTGATACTCTAAAAGCTAGAAATAACAGAAAAATCTTTGGAATATTAATAAAATAAATAAATAAACCAAACCCACTGCTGTCTAATTGATTCTGACTCATAGAAACCCCCTTTGGGTTTCTGAGGCGGTAAATCTTTACAAAAGTAGATTGCCCCATCTTCTTTCCTTGGAGTGGCTGTTGGGCTTGAACCACCAATTTCTGATTAGTAGTCAAATAAATGCCTTAGACACTACATACAAAAAAACCAAACTCACTCTCATGGAGTCAGATCTGACTCATAGCAACCCTTCCTTGGGTCTCCCAGGAGGTATCTCTATGGAAGTAGATTGCCCAACCTTCCTTCCAAGGAGTGGCTGGTGGGTTTGAACTGCCAACCTTCTGGTTAACAGTCAGATGCCTTAGGCACTATGCCACCATAGACCTGTTTAAAATGAAAATGAAAAATAAGCAATAAGAAATCACAATGAATTTCAAATGATTCCTAAAAATGAAATATATAGTTCTTGAAATTAAAGAAAAAAATTAAAAATTTATATAGATTAGACACAGATGAAAAAAATAATTAGAAAGCTGAAGGATAGATTTTAAAAAATACATGAAGAATGCAAAATTGAGTGCAAAAATATAGAAAAACATAAAAGAGAAGTTAAAAGGCATAGAAGGAATTTCTGTTTCTAAGCAAGGTAGAATAATAGAGCCTAGATTTACTACCCCACCAGAAACAAGCAAATAAATTTCAAAACATGTGAAATATATTAAGTAATAGATTTCAACATATTTCACATTGGTTGATGAACAGTAATGATCTCTGTAACTCAGAAACAAATAAACTGAACTCTGCCATTGCTCTAGCTACTTGTCTTAAAAAAGTTTCCAGGTTGTTGCACAGGGAAAGAAAACCCAGGAACAGCCTGGTGGAATACCTTAGTTGAGGAGAACAAAATGGCTATAATTTTCAGAACATAGTACTGTAGAGAAGAGAAAACACACAGAAAGAACTCAGAAAATCTGTAAAATATCCCCTCAATTATTCAGCTGACTTCTGGTCAATTTATGCATGTGAGGAAAATACCCAAGGCAAGGAAAAGAATGAACTGAAAGAAATAAAGGTTACAGTGACCTGTGCTCACACAGGGCCAGTAATTATGCCTCTTCTCACCAGCTCAACTAACCCAATAATTCATGGTATTTTGGGTAGAGTCTCAGAAGTGTCATGAATCTCTAGTGGGAAACAATTTGCTCTAGACAGAATATTGCTCCAGTCCTGCCTAAGAAATTTTGCAAGCAAGGCTCAAAAATATCAGGCTGTTATCCAAGAAATTAAGTGTTCCCCAGGGAAAAAATAAAATAAAAAAAATATTTATAGGGATATGAAAATATCCTGCAACCAACATAAAAATAACAATACTTGGAATCCAATAAAAAAAAATTACTAAGCATGCAAAGAAATAGAAAAATACAATAGTTAATGAGGAGCTAAAACAGTTAAAACCAACCCAGAAGTGACAGACATACAAGAATTAGTAGACAAGAATGTGAAAATAACTAATCCATATGTCCTAAAAGTTAAGTAGAGGCATGAATATATATATATATATATATATACTTAGTATATATATATACTTAGTTATATATATATAACTAAGGGAGCTCTGGTAGCATAGTGCCTAAAGCACTTGGTACTAACCAGAAGGCTGGTGGCTCAAACCCACCAGCCACTCCTCGGAAGGAAGATGGGGCAATCTACTTCCGTAGTGATACTGCCTCGGAAACCCAAGGAGGGGTCGCTATGAGTCGGGTCTGACTCGATGGCACATAACAACAACAACATATATAACTAAATAAACTTATACATATTAAAAATAAAAATGTATTAGATAAAAATACGTTGGTAAGATTAATATCAATTGCATTGCAGAAAAAAATACTGAGATTAAAGACATGGCAATAAAACTATTCAAATTTATGTATAGAGAAAAGGAGAATTTAAAAAAAAATAACAGAATTTGAATGAGTAGCAGGAAATATCAACCATGTAAATGTAGAACTTTTAGAATTTTAGGGAAATGTGGGAAAGAAAAAATTATTTGAAGAAACAATGGTTGACATTTTTTAAAAAATTATAAACCTAATAATCCTAGAAAAAGCAATAACCAAGTGCAAGAAAGATGAAAATAACTATACTAAGGTGGTGTAGTGCCTAAGGCATTTGACTACTCAGAAGGCTGGCGGGTCAAACCCACCAGCCATTCCTTGGAAGGAAGGTTGGGCAATCTACTTCCCTAGTGATACTGCTTTGGAAACCCAAGGAGGGGTTGCTATGAGTCACATGGACTTGAAGTCAGTGTGTTTGGGTTTTTGTTTTAAGGCACATCATAATCAAATTGCTCAAAAGCAGTGAAAACTATCTTTAAAGCAAAAGGGAGAAAAAGCATTTTATACTAGAAAAAAAAATGATTACTGAAAATTTTTTGTCAGAAATAATACAAGCAAGTAGACAATGGAGCAATATTTTAACAGTACTGAAATGAAAAACTGAAATAGAATCCTATTCTCAGAGAAATTACTTTTCAAAAACAAAGGTCTCATGGAAGATGACAGCATGAGAAACTTCATTTTCTCATCTCACAGTCTCACCAAAGAAAACCTTATGGAGTTCTGCTCTGATACACATGAGATCACCATGGGTCAGTCAATTCAATGGGAACTAGTTTGGTTTATTTTGTTTAATAATTAAGGAAGTTAGGGATGAGGATTTGTACCAAGGAGCTGCGGGGTTTGAAATAACTGAGAAAATATAATTAAAAGTACAGGCAGTCCCCAGGTTAAAACAAGTTTGTTCTTAAGTCTGTCTTTAAGTCAAATTTGTATGTTAAGTCAGAACAGTTAGGTACGGTTCGTGTCTAACATCAGTTAGTCAAATATTTGTCTTAGTTTAGAATATTGTGTACATTTTTATGCATAAAAGTGTTAATGAAACACTTCCAAATACACAGAAGCATCTTTAATATAATAATACAGGGATAATAATAATAATATTTTGATGCACAGACAATGTGTTGTTGTTGTTAGATGCTGTCGTGTCATCTCCAACTCATAACGACCTTATGTACAACAGAAGAAAACACTACCCAGGCTTATGCCAGCCTCATGATCCTTGCTATACCTGAGCTCATCCTTGCAGCCACTGTGTCAATCCATCTCGTTGAGGGTCTTCCCCTTTTTTGTTGACCCTCTACCTTACTAAGCATGACATCCTTCTCCAGGGAATGGTTCCTTCTAACAACATGACCAAAGTAGGTGAGACAAAGTTTGGCCAGTCATGTTTCCAAGGAGCATTCCAGGTGCACTTCCTCCAGGACAGATTTGTGAGTTCTTTTAGCAGTCCATGGTACTTTCAGTGTTCTTCACCAACACCACAGCTTAAAAGCATAGACTCTTCTTCTGTCTTCCTTATTCATTGTCCAGCTCTCCCATACCTATGAGATGATTGAAAATACCATGACTTGGATTAGCCACATCTTAGTCTTCAAGGAGACATCTTTTCTCTTCATCACTTGAAAGAGGTCCTTTGCACCAGATTTGTCCAATGCAATATGTTTTCTGATGTCTTGACTGCTGCTTCCATTGGTGTTGATTGTAGAACCAAGTAATAAGAAGTCTTTGACAACTTGAATCTTTTCTCCATTTATTGTGATACTGCTTATTGGTCCAGTTGTGAGGATTTTTATTTTCTTTCTATTGAGGTATAATACATACTGTAGACTATAGTCTTCAATCTTCATCAGCAAGTGCCTCAAGGCATCCTCACTTTCAGCAAGCAAAGTTGTGTCATCCTTGTATCACAGGTTGTTAATGAACCTTCCTCCAATCTTGATGCTATGTTCATCTTCATATAGTCCAGCTTCTTGGATTATTTGCTCAGCATACAGATTGAATAAGTAGGGTGAAAGGATACAACCCTGATGCACTTGCTTCCTGATTTTAAACCATGCACTATCCATTGTTCTGTTCAAATGACAGCCTCCTGGTCTATATATGAGTACATATATACTCATATATAGACTGGCTTCTCATGAGTACAATTAAGTGTTCTGAAATTCCCATTCTTCTCAATATTATCCACAGTTTGTTATGATCCACACAATCGAACACCTTTGCATAGTCAATAAAACACAAGTAAACATCTTTCTGGTATTCGTTGCCTTGAGCCAAGATCCTTTTGACATCACCAATGATAGCTCTCATTCCACATCCTCTTCTGAATCCAGCATGGATTACTGGAAGTTCTCTTTCAATATACTGCTGCAAACACTTTTGAATTATCTTCAGTAAGATTTTACTTGCATGTGATATCAATGATTGTTCAATAATTTCCACATTCTGTGGAATCACCTTTCTTTGTAATGGGTACAAATATGGATCTGTTCCAGTCAGTTAGCCAGGTAGCTGTCTTCCAAATCTCTTGGCATAACTGAGTGAATGCCTCCAGCATGACATCGGTTTGTTGAAACATCTCAATGGCTATTCCATCAATTCCTGGAGCCTTGTTTTTTGCCACTTCCTTCAATGTAGCTTTGACTTCTTCTTTCAATACCCTTGGTTCTTGATCATATGCCGCCTCTTCAAATGGATGAACATTGACCAATTCTTTTTGGTACAGTGACTCTGTGTATTCCACCCATCTGCCTTTGATGTTTCTTGCACCATTCAATATATTGCCCATAGAAACTTTCAATATTGCAACTTGAGGCTTAATTTTTTCCTTTAGTTATTTCAGCTTGAGAAATGCTGAGTGTGTTCTTCCCTTTTGGTTTTCTAATACCAGGTCTTTGCACATTTCATTATAATAATTGACTTTGTCTTCACAAGCTGCTCTTCGAAATCTTCTGTTCAGTTCTTTCATCTTGTCATTTTTTCTGTTTGCTTTAGCTATTCTCTGTTCAAGGGCAAGTTACAGAGTCTCTTCTGACATCCATTGTGGTCTTTTCTTCTTTTCCTGTCTTTTTAATGACCTTTTGCTTTCTTCTTAGATTATGTTCTTGATGTCATCCCACAATTCCTCTGGTTTTCAGTCATGGGAGTTCAATGCATCAAATCTATTCTTTCTATGGTCTCTAAATTCAGGTGGGATATTAATCAAGGTCATATTTTGTCTCTTGTGGACTTCTTTTACTTGTCTTCAGCTTCAACTTAAATTTGCATATGAGAAGTTAATGGTCTATTCCATAATCAGCTCCTATTCTTTTTTGGCTGAAGATAGTGAGCTTCTCTATGGCACATAACAACAACAACAACAACAACATCGCCTCTTGCCACAGATGCAGTCAATCTGATTCTTGTGTACTCCATCTGGTGAAGTCCACATGAATAGCCATCATTTGTGTTGTTGAAAAAAGGTATTTGCAATGATAAGTCATTCATCTTGCAAAATTCTACCATGTGATGTCCAACATTATTTCTGTCACCAGGGCCATGTTTTCCAGCTACCAGTGATTCTTCTTTGTTTCCAACTTTTGCATTCCAATCACCAGTGATAATCAACCCATCTTGATTGCATGTTCAATTAATTTCAGACTGCAGAAATTGGTAAAATTCTTCATTTTCAAATTGGCTTTGGTGATTGATGTATAAATTTGAATAATAGTAGTGTTAAATGGCCTTCCTTGTACCACAACCAAAACCAAACTCACTGCCTTGTAGGCACATGGATATTGTCCTATCACTGACAGCATTGTACTTTAGGGTAGATATTGATACATTCTTTATGATGATGAATGCCACACCATTCCTCTTCTATTTGTCATTCCCACCATACTAGTTCATATGATTATCTGATTCAAAATAACCAAAACCAGTCCATTTCAGCTCATTAATGCCTAGGATCTTGATCTTTATGTGTTCCATTTGGAGAAAGACATTATGCTTGTAGAGGGTCAGTGAAAAAAAAGGAAGACCCCCAATGATATGAATTGACATAGTGACTGAAATAATGGGCTGAAACATAGCAATGATTGTGAAAATGACACAGGATTAGGCAGTGTTAGTTCTGTTGCACATATGTCCACTATGAGTCAAAACTGACTAGATAGTACCTAACAATGACACTACCACATATAAAAGGAGCCCTGCTGGCACAGTGGTTAAGCATTTGGATGCTAACCAAATGGTCTGTCTGTAGTTCTAACCCTCCACAAGAGAAAGATGTGGCAAACTGCTTCCATAAGGATTATAGTCTTGGAAACCTTAAGGTGCAGTGCTATTCTATCCTGGACAGTTGCTATGATTCAAAATTGATATGATGGCACAGAACAACAACCATATAGAACTGTTGAAATGTTAAATTATCTAATACAATTAGATAATTATATCAGACAAACACGAATCTGTTGATCACATATTGAAGAATCAATAAATATTTTCTCATGGTAATAATAATAGCTGTGTGGAAATAGCTGGTCTATTGTGGAAATGACTGATATGAATTATAAGTAGAGAAGAGGGAGACATAAGGATCCACGAAGAAACACTAGAAAAGGAAAATAAATAAATGAATAGATAGATAGATAGATAACCATGGGAGCATGGAGCAGATGTACATGAAACAGCCAGTTAATTAAAAAGGAAGTCACAGCTGAGATCCCCACCTACCTAAATTAGCCATCAATGCTAATTCAAAACACTTTCCAGCTTTCTCCGTCCATCTGCACTAAGTAGACCTAGAATTAATCGAGAATCAAACCAGCAATGTACTAAAGTTCTGTTTTCCATGGTGAGGAAATATGAATCTTTCAGACCTAATATGCTCTATAAGTGATAGGAGCCTAGAGCTCTGGGTAAAATGACAGTGCTATCATATATTTGACAAACCCTTCCCTCAGCTGAGCCCCTAATGATCCAAACGAAGTAAAGTTCTTTCACTTAACTCCTAGAATTTTCCTTCTGCTTACGTTCTTTTACAATCAACTTTTTCTTCTCTCTCTTTCTTTTTTTTTTTTTTTTTTTGCATTTAACACTCTTCTATTGTCATTCACAGTATGAAACAGCACTGTTTCAACAAACAATATTCATGGCTTTCCACTTCCAACAACTTGGGATCAGATATTGTAGAGGAAAAACTTGAGAGAAATTGAACATGTTTGTTTATTATGAATGAAGCATTTGGGAGTCCAGAGAAAAGTTTGTGAACACTCCACTCTGTTACAGAGCCAAGATCCAGAGTTTTCTTTCCCTCCCTGCTCTGGCATCCATACCAGATGGCTCAGCTTGCTGTGTTCTTGTGGAGCTACAGCTGTGATTCCTGAAGATGAAGGCTCTCTGGAGACCCCAGCTGGGCCAGAGCTAGTCCCCTTGCTTCAGAATGAGGCAATACACTACCCCTTGATGTTATTTTTCGATGTTTTTTTATCCTCTTCTTTTCCCTGGCTGATATCCAGATTGAAGAAGTCCAGCTGAGGGCTCTGCAATCTCTCCTGCTGTACTTCAATTTGCTCCTGTCTTGCTTACAAAATAAGGAACTTCATAGCCTAAATCAGCTAGAATTCATAATTCAGTACTGGTATTACTGTGGTCCATCTGAACATGAGTGTTATACTGTCAGTCCTTTGCTTGTCAGTGAAGGGAAACAGTTAACACAAAACTAGATATGTTTGTCTCTTGAGAAAAGTCAAGACCATCCCTTTCATCTGGCTCATTTTTCTTCACCTCCATGGGGGAAAGCTGATGGTCTGGTTTAGTCAAGTTCAAAGTGCTATTATTGGGCTGTGTTTTCCAGCAGTGGTGCTATCATGGCTCTTTGCTAGCAGATGTGGTTGTGGGCTTCTATGCTCAGATAAAAAGGCCCAGTGGCAATTCTCTGAGGGACTTCTGGGCTGCCCCTGAGGCAGACCTAGAACAGGAAGCTTGAGTCAGCTTAACTTGGAAGCTCTTCAAGTTTTGATTTAGGAATGCCTCCATCTGAAGTGTAGCAGGAACAGAAACTAAAATGTAAATGTTCATAGACTCACCCCCACTTGCCTTCTGAGGATTAGTGTGGATAAATTGTGACTCGGTCCACCAGCAGTCTGTCAGTTTGTTATACTGTGGTGGTTTGCATGTAGCTGTGATGCTGGAAGCTGTCCCACCAGTATTTCAAATACCAGCAGGATGGACAGATTTCAGTGGAGCTTCCAAACTAAGGCTAAGAAGAAAGGCCCAATGATCTACTTCCACAAATTAACCAATGTAAGCCGTACGGATCACAACAGAATATCATCCACTATAGTCCTGAGCTGAAACATACCAAGGATCATGAAGATGGTGCGGGACTGAGAACATTTTGTAAATTTGTCATATGTTGCAGCTGACTCAACAGCAACTAACAGCAATATTGTAACTCAATTCCTGGCTTTGATATCTCAAGTCAGGCCAATGCTTGGAGAAAATTATAAGAGATGGT
This sequence comes from Orycteropus afer afer, assembly GCF_000298275.1. Lineage (NCBI taxonomy): Eukaryota > Metazoa > Chordata > Mammalia > Tubulidentata > Orycteropodidae > Orycteropus > Orycteropus afer. The sequence continues at coordinate 6,044,402 of NW_006921664.1, read as the reverse complement.
ATAGCAGACAGTATCCCATTAGAGAAATAGGAGCCTCACTAGATAAGATGAACATATAATTTAATACCTAAAGTAGAATATTTTGAGAGTGAAAGGAGGCATTATTAATTTATTATTTTGGGACAGCTGGTGTGAGCTTGGACTGACAGGCTAACCAGATATCTGAGCACCTTAATTCTAGAAATTTCAAGTAGGAAAGGTTTTAATATAGGAACCAATGGCTTCACTACCGTTGGAAGGGCTGGAGGAGAAAAAGTCAGGGAATGGGCTGTTAGGAAATAGCCTAGAAGCTATAGCAAATCTCAGGAATTACAAAGGGAGTAGCTACCAGTGATCTCAGCTGCCAAGCATGTGATCTTCATGAACTTAACCTGCTGTCTATGTCTACACATTTGTCTGCAACCACCATTGCTCCACAATAATGGTTTTTCCTTCTCACTTATCTTCCAGAGCTTTTGTAAGAGTCTATTACTGGCAGAACAAGTCACTCTATTTAAAGAGACTGGAAGAGTTTGTCAGTGATACCAGACTAATATCAGGGAATCGTAAACTGTCAGAGAAATTCTGTTATGGATTGAATTGTGTACCCCAAAAAGATGTGCTGATGTCCTAACCCCCAGAATCTGTGAGCATGACTTTATTTGGAAATAGGAACTTTGAACATGTTATCTATTAAGTAAATATGAGGTCATCCTGGAGGAGGGTGAGTCCTAATCCAAAAGGAGTGATATCCATATAGAAAGAGGAGATGAGACAGGAAAAACCCAGAGACAGGAAAACACAGAGAGAAGACAGCCATTGAAGACAAAGGCAGAGATGGAGTTATGTTGCAGCAACAAGCCAAGGAATTCCTGGGGCTACCAGAAGATGAGAGAGACAAGAAACAAGACCCTGCCAACAACAAATTTGGACTAGGAGAGGGACACAGGAGAGGGTGTGTGAAATTTGCATCCTAGTTTTGTGGTTCCGAAGAAAAGAAATAAATAATGTGGTGAAACCAGGTCCTTTATGTGGCCTTTTGCCCTGGTTCTTTGAAAAAACAGCTGGAGAGATCTTCAGCCTAAGCCCTGAGGAGTTACTTTTGCCCTAGTTTTCTACCCCAGAGGATTTATTATTTTTGTCCAAGCTGATTGACTTTTCCTGGATAAGGTGGAAACAATTGGATAGTTTCATACTTTTTTTCTGGCCCTGGACTGCAGCCTATCCTGTGGTTGGTCTATTTTATGCACCTTGTAGGGATTGGTCAATATATGTACGCAAATGAAATGACCATAGACTACTATGCAAATGAAGGGATGGTGGCCTACTGAGAGGGGATTGGTCAGTCAATGGCTCTACTAGGAGGGCCATACCTTGAAGTGACCAGGAGTTTGCTTATAAATACAGCCAATACCACAGGTTGGTAGAAAGAAAGAAGGAAATAAGCAGAAATGAAAAGAGGCATGGAGAGGCAAGAAGAGACAAGAGAGAAGAAGCAGAGAGAGAGGAGTCAAGTAACATTCTAAAAGAGCTGTGACACAGGTCAAAGGCTCTCACACTGAAGACAGTGACAGGCCTGGAAGAGGCCCTGGAGCAGAGCCAGCAGCAACAGGTCCAAGGGACCTTGTGGCAGAGACAGTGGTGATGGTAGAAACTTGATGTTAGGAATGCAGCTAAGAGAGCCAAACAAAACTCCTGCATGGGGTACGAGCTAGGTCAGTTAGCAGTGGAGAAGCCAATGGCAAAGAAGGGGCCAAAGGCAGAGAGGCCTGTCTTGAGGTAGCTGAGAATAGGCCTGTGTAAAAGGCTGAGAGGAAGCCTGTCCTGAAGAGGGCAAAGAGGAGGCCTGTATTCAGAAGTGTGAAAAGATGCTTGTCCTGAGGGGATTGAGAGGAGGCCCAACCTGAGAGGGCTGAAAGGAGGCCTGCATGGCTGAAAGGGGGCATGCAGGGCAGAGAGAAGGGCCTATTTGATTACACAGTCAAAAGGAACTGAAGAGCACTGTCCTGCACTGAAGAAGGGAGGTGTTTTTGTTCTCTAGTGCTTCTATGACAGAAATATAAGTGGGGGCTTGAACAAACAGTGATTTATTCTCCTACAGTTTTGGAGGCTAGGAGTCCAAGTTCAAAGTACCAGATCTAGGGATTAGGTGAAGGCTTCTTGACTTTGGGTTTCATCTCTGCCTCTTGCACCCAGCCCACCAGAGCTGGAGGCTTCTCTTAACTCAGGCAGCTGCTGACTGCTGAGGTTTACAAACCCAAAGTTAACAAGTAAAATGGCACAGTCCCAAGGTTATTAAGCAACACAGCAGGCCACTAGTTCAAGTCCAGAAACAGTCCCAAGATTGCCAGACAACATGGCAAGGTGCTGGATGAAGACTCAGCCACATACAGGGTTCAAGCATGCCAAAAAGCTCAGAGACCTTTCTCAAAGTTTCTTCTTATACACTGGAAGCAAGTGGCTCAAGAGGGTGCAATATAATCTACTGCTAATGCCACATCCTTGAGGCAGCTACTCAGCTGCTCACAGTAGATTGCGATATGGAGTTTATCACCAGTCTCATCATGAGGAATAATTATATCCAGCTGCTCAGTCACTCAAAACCAGGCCCAGCCAAGTTGACACATAACCTTAACTACCACAGGAGGGATGTGCTTTACGCTTCAGAGGAGCCTTCCAGACTTTGCCTATATGCTTTCTCATCCTGATCCTGAGTTGTAGCCTGTAGATCTTTATCCCAAACTGTACCTGTTACTTCCTTAGTAAACCATTTTACTATAATTATAGTCTGTATGTTCTGTTTGGTCACTGTAAATGATTACTGAATCTATAAGAAAGAGTGCTATGGGAGGGATGGTTGGCGTCAGATTTGGTAAATAGGTAGGAGAGTGGAGGTATGGCTGACCTCTACTTCTTAGGAATCAGCCTTGGGCTGATCTTGATTCTCATTATCCTTCTCTGAAGTAATTTGCAGTCTGATGTCATTACCTGACAAGTAGGAAGAGAGAGATGATAGATTAGGGAAGCTATCCCACTTTAAGAGTTTTAAGGGAAATCAATCTGTAAGAAGAATTTTAGATATTTTTGAGCTGTTGAAGTGTTTCAACATTTTCCTATGTCTTTTAGGAACTTCAGCTAAGTCTTACATTATTTTTCAAGTGTTTCAAAATTAGACTTTCTTGGAGTTCCAGCAACATGGTGGACTAGGCAGAAAGACTGCACAGACCCTCTTCAACAAAGAAAAGGGAAACCAGTTAACACAGACACAGATTATAATCCTGGACCCCTGAGCCTTAAAGGGAAGGATATAGAAGTGGACTAAACCCAAACTAGAAGAAGAATTTGCATGAAAATACCAAAAAAGAAGACATACGGTCTGGCAGCGGTCGTGAACGATCCTGATGGTACAGACAACTTGGAGATTCCCGAGTGCTGGTAGGACTTAAGAATTAACTTAAAAATCACCCTGCTAGCCAGGAATTGCATGGAGGACTGTGCACAGTGGCTGGGGAACAAACGGAGAAGGTGAAGAGAAAGGTGGGCTGAGCTGTGGACTTTTGTCCATCCGGAGGGCGCTACCATTTTGTAGGTTTAAAAAGCGGCTTAACTATTTTGGATATTTAAAGAGACAGCACTCTCACAGATTTCTGTGGTGGTAGGCCTTGAGAATTAACCTAAAAATCACCCTGCTAACCAGGGACTGCATGGAGGACTGTTCACGGTGGCTGGGAACAAATGGAGAGGTGAAGAGAAAGGTGGGCTGAGCTGTGGACTTTTGCCGGTCTGGAGGATGCCGCCATTTTGTAGGTTTAAAAAGTGGCTTGACTATTTTGGATATTTAAAGAGACAG
>NW_006921664.1:6025039-6037640 GCF_000298275.1 Orycteropus afer afer | reverse complement strand
CAAAACATACTCAAAAAAAAAAAAAAAAAGACTTTCTTTTGATCTGATGTAATGCTCAGACCATCCCCAAGGTCATATATATAGTGCTAGCACAGCAACATGTAATTGAGGCCAGCTCTGCAGATTTCTTCACTGTGGTTTATGGCCAGTGTTCCAGCTAAAACTCAAAGTTGCAGTATGGAGCAAAACTCACATGGTTGCACACAAACATGACCTTGATTTTTATTGAGACATTTACACAAATTGGGAAGGAAAAACCCAGGTGACAATGGAAAAATTTTGATGAACAAATGAAAAGCTGAAGAGTTCAGAAAGATGTAGTATATAAACAGGTGATGATGGTTTTCCTAGTACTTAAACTACTGTAACTAACTGTGTACTTAAAATATATGCTGGTCTTACTCAACAGGGTGCAATATAATCTGCTGCTAATACCTCATATTGGCTGAACCCATTTAAAAACCAGAGGGCAAGAGGTTGATGCAATGTGTAAAAGTCAGCCTTTCAGGGCAATAAAATACGATAGAGAAATATAGAGAGGGAACCTGTAGGGACAAACTGGGACTACCAGAATACTCTTTGAAAAAAAGAATCTACTCCAAACCAGGAAGAAATTGTATGCAAGAAAAGGGGTTTCCAGCTCTAGAAAGAGGCAAAGGAAATCCCCAAGATGATGATGAAGGGATATACCAAAACTCCAACAATGGTAAAAGACAGAGAGCAATCAGCACATACCTGAGTTTGTTAGAGGTCTCCAGGGGAGAATTTTGAAAATTATACAACACAACACCTGATATGTTCTAGGGACTGACAGTAGCTTAGCTAATTAAGAGACAGTTTAGACATGTGTTAATGATAATTCTATAAAACTAACCCAAAGAAAAAAGACAATTATTAATTTCAAGTAAAGTAAATATTTGTAAAACAAACTAAAAGAAATCATGTGTACTATATGAGCAAATGGATAGAAAAAAAGGTTCACAAAGATATCAAAAATAAAGTGTGTATAACTATATTAAAGATAAAATAGAGTTTTAGACAAGATTATTTATTAGCAATAAGACTTTATCATGTACACAATGATAAAATTTTCCAATTATCCAAAAATGTGTTATGTAATATATAAATATATAAAATTTTAATAAAAGATAATACAAAGATAAACTGACAAATTCACCATTACAATATTCACAATAGTGGGAATATTTAATACCTCTATTTTTGATAAAACACAAAATTGTGAGGTAAACTTATAGCACTTTGTAGTGCTATAAGTTTCTTATATAAACACATAAAAATGTTTATATTAGAAAAAATGTTATCTTTAATCAAAAGTAATGAGTTAAGCGTTCAACCAAATAAGATGCAAAAAGAATCACAAAATAAACTTGTAGAGAAATCAAAGAGATAATAAATATAATATCAAATATTAATGAATTATAAAACAAAGGTAAATTAGGGACAGTGAAAAAATTATACAGTTGGCTATTTGAAGAGAATAATAAGGCAAAGACCAGATGGGAATGCTTAGCTTAAGATGAAAAAGAGGAAATGAATTAAAAAAAAATTAGTAAAGACAATGGTTTTAAACATGAATCTTAACCCGATATATTTAAATCTTAGAAATGGACACAAAATACAGCATACTGAAAATGACCCAAGGAAAAATAGCCACAATAATCTTACATCATTTAGAAATTAAATCACTAGTTTAAAATCTTCCTGGAAATAAAATGCCAAACACAGAATATTTTATAGGTAAGTTCTACCAAACTTTCAAATGACAGATTGTTCTTATATAAAATCTTTCAAAGAATGTAAGTGGAGAAAACACTCCTCACTCATCTCACGAACCTAGGGTTACTACAACACTATAATCATAGACCAAAAAAAAAAAAAAAAAACCTCACTGCCATGGAGTTGATTCGACTCATAGTTGATTCGACCCATCCTTTGGTTTCCAAGGCTGCATCTGTACAGAAGTAGACTGCCCAATTTTTCCTTCTGAGGAGTCGCTGGTGGGTTTGAACCACTAGCCTTCTGATTAGCAGTCAAATGCCTTAGGCACTATACCACCCGAGCTCCCATAAGGGCAGTATAAAAAGGAAAATTACAGAACAATCTCACTCATAAATATTGGTGCAAAAATTCTAAACAAAATTTAGCAATAGAAGTCAGCAGTGTGCAAAAAAAAAATATGTCATAGCTAAACTGAGCTTGTCACAAAATTATAAGAGAAATTTAAAGTTAGAAAATCAACAAATGTCTAATATGGCTGCCAGTTTTTCAGACTAACCTGCCTTCTTAAATGTATTTAAATACTGGACAAATTTTTTAACTGCTTTCTGCTAAAAATAACAAGAATAAGAAAACATCTAAGAAAAGGGTGAATGATAAAGATCCAGAAAGGCATCCAATACTGTAAACATCACATAAAAAAAGTGGCATGAAAAATTGGTAGAGACAGGGTGGATTATTCAAGTAATGGTGCTAGGTCAAGAGATTACCCTTGTAGAGAAAAAGAAATAAAATATAATCATTATTTTCCTATTCCAATAGTAAAATATTAATTTCAGATTAATTAAAGACTTAAAAATCAAAGCTTTATAACTTTAGAAGGAAATGTGAATATATTAATAACTCCAGGTAGGAAAGGATTTCTTAAACAAGATACATAACAAAAATCATAAAAGATAACAAATTATGCTGTGTATATATTACAAATGTTTCTTTATGAAAGACCATTATCAATATAGGCAGTCCCCGTGCTATGAAAGTCTGACTTATGGACAACTCAGACTTGTCCTTTAATATAGGACTTCAAACTGGTTCTGTTATGGCTGTTAAAGCAAAACAGGAACAGAATGGAATTTTCACAATTTGAGTGATTTTTCAGGGTAACTGGAATAGGAAAAATTACAGATCTAAGCCCTGGAACTGGAGATTCAAAAGTGGTAGAGTGAGCCCTTTCAGGAGCCTGATGCTTGAGGTTGGATTATTGGCATGACTGTGGAAAAGCCACACACATCCAAAGCCCCACAGTTGGCCACTGTCTTTGAGTAGGGTGTTGTCATATTTAAAGCCCTACTTTAATGTTATGTAAATTACTCTTAGTCTGAAATGATTGAACCAACTCCTATTGGCAATAAATTCCTCATCATAATCACCTTCACTTGCTGCACATGCAACTTTTAAATTATTGAAAAGACTTGAGCCTTTTCTTGCACTAAAGTAAGGCTAAATAAAAACTGTATGCACCTGTTCCAACTGACCCACATGTTCTTAAAGAAATAGGAATAGATCTTGTTTGTTACCTAGGGACTGTCTGTAAGGGAAAAAACAAATGATAAATTGGGCAAAGATATTTCCAATGCATGAAAGTAAATTGTGATTATCATCTAATATGTACAAAGATCTTATATAAATCAATAAGAAAAAAAACATAATGGAAGAATGTACAAAAATATATGTAACATGTAATAGAATAAGATAATATTAAAGGGAATTAACAAATGATAAGGTGCTTGTGTAGTTAAGGTTGTGTGTCAACTTGGCTGAACTATGATCTTGAGTCACTTGGCAGCTGGATGAGGGCGCTCTGGTGTCATAGTGCCCAAGGCACTTGACTGCTAACCAGAAGACTAGGTTCAAACCTATTATCCACTTCTTGGAAGGAAGGTTAGGCAATCTACTTCTGTAATGATACCACCTCGGAAACCCAAGAAGAAGTCGCTATGAGTTGGGTTCGACTCGATGACAGTGAGTTTGGTTTGTTTGGTTTTTGGCAGCTGGATGTAGGTACTCCCCATGATGAGACTGGATGTGGTGTAATCACTTCCATGGTGGAATCTGCTATGAGCAGCTAATTAGTTGAAAGGGAGTTGCTTCTGGGGTGTGTTCTGCTTCCAGGGTAGATGAGAAGCTTTGGGAAAAGTCTCTAGCTTTTTGGCTTATTTTGGATCCTACATTTAGCCTGTCATCATCTCCAGTTACTGGACTTGAGCCAGTGACCTGCTGTGTTGCCTGACGATCTTGGGATCATTTCCTTTGTAGCCTGTGTGTGAGCCAACAATCCACATTTTTACCTGCCAATCTTGGATTTATCAAGCTCAGCAACCAGCAGCCTGCTATATTTCCTGCCAGTCTTAAATTCATCAGCCCCTGCAGCTTTGTGAGTCAGGAGAAGCCTCTAGCTTGCTCCACTGGGCTTGGAAGGCAGAGCCCACAATCAAGGGACCTGTACCTAGAAACCAGAGAGACAGTCTTACTCTAGAGCCACCATTCTGAACTCAGACTTATGGCCTCACCTTCCACTAGAGCCAGGACTCTGAATTTGGACTTCAAACCTCCTAAACTGAAAGAGAATAAATTTTTGTTTATTAAAGCCATCACTTGTGGTATTTCTGTTATATCAGCAATAAAGAACTAAGACAGTGCTCAATCTTGTTCAAACAGAGAAAAAGGCAAATTAAAATCACATGATATAATTTCATACTCAAATTATTAAAAATTTTAAAAATTGGCATTAGTTATTGATACGAAAGTAGAACAATGGATATTCACACCCTGGCAAACAGCTGGGCATTTTTTTTCTTAAAGTCAAAGACATGTATAACGTATGTGTCTTAGTTACCTAGTGCTGCTACAACATAAATACCAAGAATGAGTGGCTTTAAAGAACAGAAATTTATTTTCTCACAATTCTGGAGAGAAAAAGTCCAACTCAGAGTCTCACCCCCTTTCATAGCAGACCTGGCTATTCCTTGGTTCTTAGGTGCTCTTGGCTACAGAAGTAGATTGCCTAACCTTCCTTCCAAGAAGTGGATGGTAGGTTTGAACCACCAGCCTTCTGGTTAGCAGTCAAGTGCCTTGGGCACTATGACACCAGAGCGCCCTCATCCAGCTGCCAAGTGACTCAAGATCATAGTTCAGCCAAGTTGACACACAACCTTAACTACACAAGGACCTTAGTGGAGCTTTATATCTTGATCTGTTTTCCTTTGTGTGTATGTGTGTGTGTCTATTCTTGCCTTTCATAACTCAGTAATATTAGGTTTAGGATCCACCCTACACAAATATGACCTCAACTAAATAATTGCATGAAATTGCATTATGGAAGGTGATTATATTACATTAAATCACATGTGAAGTAATGTATCACATTAGGTTATCTGCTCTACTCAAGACCAACTGATTTTAATCACATGTAACGTACTCCATTAAAGCAACTAGACCGTTGTTTGGTCAAATCACTGGAGACCATGTCCTAGCCAAGTTGACGCATAAAATTAACCTTCACAGTGTGATTTAGCAATTTTTCTTTTACACACTTAAGAGAAACTCTTGCAGGTATGCACAATATGATGAGTAACTTTATTTGTTATAATTAAAACTAGAAACAGTCCAAATGTTCATTGATGGGAGAATAGATTAATTATTATATAATAGCCATACAATAAAGTACTATACACAGTGACATAAAACCATACTTATAACCAGCTACAAGGATGAACCTATTAAAAACAAAAGTTGAGACAACAAAAACAGTTGCCATAGAAGACTTGGAGTATCATTCTATTTTTATCAAAGTTGAAACTATATAAAGTATACCAATATGTTTATTTGGTAAAATCTTCCTATGAGGCAAAACTGTACCTAAAGCTAGTGATTGACAAATGTAAACTTTATGAAAGTAGATACTTTTCTGGGGAGTAATGAGACTAGTAACAGTGAAAGGTACAAAGAAGTATTCAACATTATTTGTAATGATCTATTTCTTTTTTTTTTTTTTTCCCAGCCTGTAATACATGGCTTCATGTCTTCTCATGAAAACCTTTTTTTTTTAACTGTGATTTAGGTGAAAGTTTACAGAGCAAATTCACTTTCCATACAGCAGCTCATATACACCTTGTCTCCTGACATCGACTACAATTTATTCACAAAGCAACAGTTCCCCCCCACATCCTCCCATATTTAACTCTTCCCTGTGTCCTTCTCTCCATGCATTCCTGCCCCCTGAGCTGTCTCCCTGTGCATACACAGCCCTTCTATTCTCCCATGATTTATCTCTCCAAGGAGTGTATCTACCTGATGTAAATGTTCACCTCATATGCCTGTCTTTTTTTTTTGGCTGGAAGCCATAGGATTTGGTTCAATTCCAGACCTGAAGGGCAGCTAGGGGCCATAGTCTCAGAGGTTCCAACAGGCTCTATCAGACCAGGAAACCTGGTCCTTTTTTTTTTTTTTTAATGATTTTGAGTTTTGTTCCACATTATTCTCCCACTCTATTCAGAATCTCCTACATAGATCCCCCTCTGAGTGGTTGACAATGGTAGCCGGGCACCATCTAGTTCTTCTGGTCTCATAGTCGTATAGGCTGAGGATCCCATGCTGAACCAGTCTCTTGGATTAATTGTTTCCATGAATCTTTGGATTTCTTCATTCTTCTTTGCTCTGGATGAGGAGAGACCCATCATTACATCTAGATGGCCGCTTGCAGGTTTTTAAGATCCCAGTCACTACTCACCAAAGTAGGATGTGGAACAATGTTTTGTGTAGTATGTTTTGCCATTTGAGCTTGATGTCCCCTGTGACTATGGTCCTGTAATACTCTATTTCTTTAATAAAGATCGCTAACTACTGCCATCTAGTTGATTCCAACTCAACAGGGACCCTATAGGATAGAACCCTATTGAACTGCCCCATAGAGTTGCCAAGGCCATAAATCATTGTGGAAGCAAATTCCACTACATTAAATACATCTTTCTCCCATGGAGTGGCTAATGGCTTCAAATCATTGAACTTTTTTTGATTAGCAACCCAATGTATTAACTACAGTGCCATAAGAGCTCCTAAGTAAAGGTCCCTAGGTGGTGTAAATGGTTTACACTCCATTACTAACCTAAATTTTTTATAGTTCAAACTCACACATTCACACCATGAAAGAAAGACCTGCATCCATAAAGATTGCTTTTCTTGTTGTTGTTGTTAATTGCCAATGTCAGCCCTGATTCATGGCAACCCATGTGATACAGAGTAGATCTGTTCCATAGGGTTTTCTTGGCCATAAGCTCTATGGAAATAGTTTGCTTTTGTGGAGCTACTGGGTGGGCTCAAATCACCAACCACCAACATTTGGTTTAGGAGCTGATCACATCCTGACTCATGGTGACCGTATGTGTTACAAAGTATAATTGCTCTATAGGATTTGAAAACACCAAGAGTTGATTTGACAGCAACAGTTATTTCTTAGTATGTGTTCTGATTACCTAGTGTCACTCTGACAAAAATATACCACAAATGGGATGGCCTTAACAAACAGGAGTCATTCTCTTACAGTTTGGAGGCTTTAAGTCCAAGTTCAGGAGGCTGAGAGCAGTAGAGTTTATCATAGAAAGGTGTATTCTTTCAGGTAAATAGAATCCAACACTGTGTGTCTCTGGATATTTGTTTCCTGCCTGGCTACAGGCAAAGCTCAGGGTGCAGGTTGTGTCCCAAGGTTGTGTGGATTGCCGATCTGCCCATGCACAGTGAGCTGGACTACACAGAGCCTTGGATCTGACTTTAGCCCAGCATCTGCCTAGAGAAGCTTTCAGGAATCAGCAAGGAAGAATCATAAACAAATGCCTTTGCATCATGTCACCTCTGGGTGTAACTAACAGTGTGACCATGGGTAAGTGAGAACAAGCAGTTACAAAATGAACCAAGCATGCACTAAATGCCAACCCATCCTGAGTGCATTATGTGGTATTCATGTAGTCATTCCAACAAAAATTTAAGGTAAATTTTTGCAGCTTATTTTTTGAATTGGGAGCTCTGGTAGCGTAGTGCCTAAGGCATCTGACTGCTAACCAGAAGGCTGGTGGTTCAAACCCACCAGCCACTCCTCGGAAGGAAGATGGGGCAATCTACTTCCGTAGTGAACTGCCTCGGAAACCCAAGGAGGGGTCGCTATGAGTCAGGTCCAACTCGACGGCACATAACAACAACAACATTTTTTCAAAGGGATGACTTAATCATGAAAAGTAAGCAACTTTTCTGAGGTTGGAAGGTACCATGTTTAAGATTTGGACACAAGTCTGCCTGACTCCAAACCCAATGCTTTTTGCAATCAACGAAGCTGCTCCTTATGATCTGTCTCTTTGATCCAGATGATATCTCTGTCTCTTACAGATTTTCAGTCCTAGTGATGCCAGTGAAGGCAGCAACTCTGTATTCCTCAGCCTCTTCTTCATGGTGGGGAAGAGGCCTGTAGATATTCATCATATCTTGATCTTGCAACTTTGTCTCTGGGCCTTCAGACTATGGCTCTTCACAGAAATATGAAGAAAAATAGCTTCTTCAAAAGTTGGAGTAAAATGCATAACAACATCTGGGTGGATTCTCTTCCATCTGTAAGATCCCTTCCTCAGTGTGACAAACACTGATGGAGGTTGACTGCCTCATATACAGAATGTTGGAGCACTTGCTGATATGAGGGAGAGGAAGATGTCAAAGTCAAGTGTATTAATTTCTGTTGTTATGTAACACATTACCACAAACTTAGCAGCTTAAAGCAGCATGCATTTATTATCTCATTGTTTCTCTGGCTTGGGATCCAGGCACAGCTTATCTGAGTCTTCTCTTTAGGGCCTCACAAGCCTCCAGTTAAATTGTTAACTGGGCTGCATTCTCATTTGGAGGCTCTACTGGGGAAGATTCTCCTTCTTCACTCACCCAGGTTATTGGCAGAATTTATATCCGTGTCATGTGGGTTTTCCTAATGTGCTCACTAACTTCATAAAGCAATCTCTAGAAGTTCAGTTGCCTTTCCTCTAAACCAAATGCTTTGGAGTAGATTCTGACTCATTGTGACCTCCTGGGAGTCAGAGAAGAATGATGTTCCACAGGTTTTCAATGCTGATTTTTTGGAAAGTGATCATCAGGCCTTTCTTTTGAGGCACATTTGGGTGAACTCAAACCTCCAACTCTTCAATTCACAGCTGAGAATGTAAATCATTTGTACCACCCAAGAACTCTGCCTTTCATTTTACCTGTTTTGATTAGCATCAAGAGAAGAACGTGTAAGCCTTACTCTCAAGAATTTTTATAGGAGATTACATGTACAGATCTATAAAAGTCAAAAGCTCAGTCAACAATAAAATAATGGCATGGAATTACACAGTGAAGATAGTTAAACAGCTTTGTGCATATACTAAAACCCTCTGAATTGTACACTTTAAAGGGTATATATATATATATATATATATATATATATATATCTCACTGTGTCAAGTTGGATCCAACTCATAGAGACCCTTCCTTGGTTTTCAGAGGTGGTATTATGATAGTAGTATGGAAGTAGATTGCCCAATCTTCCTTCTGAGGAGTGGCTGGTGGGTTTAAACCGCCAGCCTTCTGGTTAGCAGTCAAATGTAAAGGCAAAATAAAAACAATTTCAGATATGTAAGGATCTAGAAAACTTACCTTTCATGCACCCATTCTTAAAAAGCTACTAAATAAGAGTCATTCAAAAATGAGGATATCAGGAATCAATGAGTGCAACACAGAAAACAGGTCCCATGACAAGAGGTGCACAACAGGGCCTGCAGCAGGAATGCAGTTGCAAATGCTGCCAAAATTCCAAACAAAGATGAATTAACCTCACTAGAGGCACTCAGCCATAAATTTCTAGCAGTGGCACATAAGACATTTCAAATGCCTAGACCTTCCCTGGCAAAGACGACAGTTTTGAAAAAGACGGTCATTATTTAGAAGGCTAGAAAAAGTTAAGCTAGAAAATAAAACATAGAAATTCAGTCTTCTGCCTATAACCTTGGACCACTTGCAGATTCTAGTAAAAAGATCCAAAACTTTACTCAGTCATTAATATGGAGGTTTGGTAAATATAACTCTCCTTTTATCTTCAGAAAATAGAGTGTATTTGATTTCCAAACAGATAATAAGAGCAATGCTGCCTGTAATTTATGGTGAAAAAAAAAAAAAAAAGTTGTCTGAATGTTATTTTAAATTCCTAGAGTAAGGAATAGAGGATTTGAACAATTACATAGTTATCTGTGTGGAAGGGGAAAAGGTTATGGGAAAGATGAGTTTAATACATGTAGTATAAAAGTAAATAAAATGGTAATATCTACAAGTGGTATGTAAAAACAAGCATTTTAGAACATATCTGAAATACATTGGCAGTATCTAAAAATAAAATTATGAAGTAGAAATGGTGGTAAATAGTTGATTCGGGGGTAGAGATGAGTGAAATATGGGGTCATCATAGGTCATTAAAAGGCTCTTTGTATTGTTTAGGTTGTTAGTCACATGAATATATTATTTCAACAAAAATAAAACAATTAAATTTTATATGTTAGAATACTTTCAGCTTCAAGTAACAGAATCCCCAATTAAAAGTGGTGTAAAAATAAACCATTTATGATCTCATACACAGAGAAGCCTGGAAGCAGAGTGACTTTAGTGCTGGATTGGCAATCCACCTGTGTAATCCTGGACACTATCTCTTCATTTTTCCATTTTATTCACCTGGTCCAGTTATCAATGCATTGCTGCTCAGCTTCACATTCCCGCTTGTGTGCTCTGCTTGGTGATGCTGGCACTGATTCTGTAAACATTGCTGCTGTACCAGATGGCACAATGTTCAGCTTTTTCAGTAGAAGGTGACATCTCTCTGTATAGTTGAAAAATGGTTGCTATACTTCAAAACGAGTTGCTGGGTGGGGAAAACGGTCAACACGCTTGGCTATTAACTGCAAGATTAGCAGTTTGAGTCCACCAGGAGTCACCTCAGAAGAAAGATTGATCAATGTACCTCCAAAATATCAGCCAATGAGAGCCCTAGTGAGCAAAGTTCTAGTCTGACACACATGGGGTCGCATGAGTTCAAACCAACCAGACAGCAATTGTCAAACAAATCAATTTTTGTTTATGCTTCACATATTACCTAAGGATAAAATATTGTCTGGAGAAAGGTATGAAGGGCCATTTTCTCTCATGAATTCTTTAATTAGGGAAGAAAACCTTTCACCAGTTCTCCCCAGTCAACTTCTCTAAGTCCCATTGGCCAGAACAGAATCACATACTAAGAAAGAGAGAAACAAAAGCTAGGGCCTTCAAGGAAATAGCAGTGAGAAGTGGCTGTTGATAGACAACCAACAGTGTCAATCACAAACTTAAATTTATATAGCTATTAAGAAATATAGGTAGAATATCATTAAGCACCAAATGAGAAATAAAAAATGCCTTAGACTTTAAGAGTAGGTAATGGTTAGAGTAGAAGACAGGACTTGAATTGAAATTAAAGGATAAATAGCAGCTAATACTTAGAGAATGAGAGATATGTTATTTTAGATGGAAATAAAACAATGAATAAAAAAAAAGGAAATAGTGATAGATTAAAACAGAGAAAGAAGCACTTATTTTTATATAGGGAAAACCAAACCAAACCCACCATCATCAAGTTGATTCCAACTCATAGTGACACTACAGGACACAGTAGAACAGTCTCATAGTGTGTCCAAGGCTGTAAATTTTTACAGAAGCAGACTGCCTCTTCTGTCTCTCATGGAGCAGGTGGTGGGTTCCAACCATCAACATTTCCGTTAGCAGCCAAATGTGTTAACCACTGTACTACCAGAGGTAGATATTTGAAGGGCATATGATAAATAACCTGATTAGTTCAGTTGAGATCAAGTCACAGGAACTGGGAATCCCCATTAGATGTTCCTTCCTCTACCTCCCTTAACACTGTATTCAAACCTACACTTAAAAAAAGCGAGCCGTAGTAATTAACAAAAGCTGGCAGTTTGAACCCACTAGCCACTCCATGGGAGAAAGATGTGACAGTCTGATTCTATGAAAATTTCCAGCCTTGGAAAGCCTATGGAGCATTTCTACTCTGTGCTATACAGTCACTGTGACTCAGAATCAACTCTACTGCACTGGGTTTTTGTTTGTTTGTTTATTTGTTTTATTGCAAATACCTCTACAAAGTATTCATGCAATAAATGTCTGCTGGATACTAGTACATGTTATATTCTATTTATAGTTTTCATGGTAGTGTCCCTCATAGAAATTCCTTAAGGAAAGAACTTTTAATTATCTCTTTCTATATCACAAGTACCACACATCCTGCTAAGATGTAATTTATCTATAAAGAGCTTATTGAATAAATTTTAAAAAATAAAATTACCTACTGTTAATCAGAAGGCTGGCGGTTCAAACCCACCAGCCACTCCTCGGAAGGAAGGTTGGGCAATCCTACTTTCGTAGTGATATTGCCTCAGAAACCCAAGGAGGGGTCGCTATGAGTCGGGGCCGACTCGACAGCAAATAACAACAACAACAACATAGCTATGTTGTATGCATATATATACAAGTAAAATATTTATTGTACAATCTAAACTTAAGAAGTGAAGATTAGAAACAGTTTTGTTTTTTCTCATTCACTGCCCTAAACATGCTATACCAGCCCTCACTTCTATGACTAATATGTGGGCCAGATCCCATGGTCCATCTCTGAGAATAGGGTAATTTTTTGTTGTTATTAGTTTGTTTTCCTTAACTGCTCCTGCAGATGTAGTTCTTTTGCCCCACA
>NW_006921664.1:6016716-6019214 GCF_000298275.1 Orycteropus afer afer | reverse complement strand
AAGATTATCTTCTGTGTCTGTGTTAATTGGTTTCCCTTTTCTTTGTTGAAGAGGGTCTGTGCAATCCTTCTGCCTAGTCCACCATCTTGCCCTGCCTCTGTTCTTCACTTCTCTTGTGACCATTCTTAAGCTACTGTCCCTAAGAGAATACCCCACAAAGACTCTTACAACTGGTATGGGGCCCAGAAGGTGGTCCTTTTCTTAAGGACACCTTTAAGCAGTCTCAAGGTTGACTGCATTTTTCAATGTCTGCTACCTTTGATATTGAAGTAATATCATGTCTTGCCATACCCCACTGCTGACCTTTCTTTTTGTCCACCATTGCAGGCTACTCCATCCAGCCTCCTACCTTTGGTATCTCCAGGTGTGAAGTGGACATTATTATTGAAATTTACAAACACTCTAGGAAACACACACAGTTATCCCAAAAACTCTTATTCTACTTCTCTGTGTTGGGCTTCCTTCTTAGGAAGATCTGTGACATCATAGCTTGGCAAGCATGTAACCATGGAGCAACCTGCCCAGAGTCCCTTATTCAAGCACTGCCTATTTTCACATATGATTTCCTTAAGACCTCCCTCACCTGGCTTGAGAGAGGGAAATACTTGGCCAACAATACTAAAATGTCCTACTTTATCAAACTCCCTTCAAGTTTCTAATCTTCTCTTTCATAAATCTTTGGGGATAGGAAGAAAGATTTGTAAGGCCTGGAGATGATAGCTGGCACTTACAAGAATATGGGGTCCTCGATTTAGGGTCTTTGATGAAAATATTAGAAGGCAGAAAAGTTCATTCAATATCCTATTACATACAATACATGCATGTGTTCCTGCATATATACCTGTTATGGATTGAACTGTGAACACAAAGAACGTGCTGTAAATCCTAACCTCTATGCCTCTATGACAGAGCCAGAGCTGTGGAATCCAGGTAAGGTGAGGGAGACAAGGCCCCACCCCAAGAGGCAGGAAGAAAGGGAAGAGCCAGGGATGAACCAGAGCAAGATCCACGGGGTCCAGGTAAGGGGAGGTAGACAAGACCCCACCCCAAGAGGCAGGAAGTGGGGTAGAGCCAGGGGATCCAGGTAAGGGGAGGGCAGAGAGGTTTCGAACAGCTAAAGGAGACAAACTTGTCTATCAGTTTGTTCTACCATGTTGGCTTGCATGTTGTTATGAGGCTTGAGGCTGTGCCACCAGTGTTTCAAATGCCAGCAGGGTTGCACATGGTGCACAGGTTTCAACACAGCTTATAGACTGAGACAGACTAGGAAGAAGGAAGAGGCCGTCCACTTCTCAAAGAATTGGTCAGGGAAAACCTTATGAATAGCAGAGAAACACTGTCTGATACATCATTAGGCAACTCTATGAATAGCCCAGAAACATTGTCTGATACAGTGCAGGGAGAGGAGCCCCTCAGGTTGGAAGACACTCAAAATACAACAGGGAAAGAGCTGCCTCCTCAGAGTAGAACCGATCTTAATGATATAGATAAAGTAAAGCTCATGTGACCTCCATTTGCTGATGTGGCATGACTCAATTGAGGAGAAATGGCTGCAAACATCCATTAAAAATCAGAACATGGAAAGTACAAAGTAAGAATCTAGGAAAATTGGAAGTTGTCAAAAATGAAATGGAACACATAATGATTGATATCCTGTGCATTAGTGAGCTGAAATGGACCAGTTTGGGCCATTTTGAATCAGACAACCATATGATCTACTATGCTGGGAATGAAAAATTGAAGAGGAATATCATAGTATTCATCACTACAAAAAATGTTTCAAGATCTGTCCTGAAGCACAATGCTTTCAGTGATAGGATAATACCCAAACACCTAAAAGGAAAACCAGTTAATACTACTATTCTTCAAATTTATGCACCTACTACTAAAGCCAAAGATGAAGAAATTGAAGAATTCTGTCAACTTCTGCAGTGTGAAATTGACCAAACATGCAATCAAGATGTGTTAATTATCACTGGTGACTAGAATGCAAATGTTGGAAACAAGATTCGCCAGCAGTTGGAAAATTTGGCCTTGGTGACAGAAATAATGCTGGAGGTCACATGATAGAATTTTGCAAGACCAACAATTTATTCATTGCAAATACCTTTTTTCAACAACACAAATAGTGACTGTACATGTGGACTTCTCCAGATGGAATACACGGGAATCAGTTTAAGTATATCTGTGGCAAGAGGCAATGGAGAAGCTCAATAACAAGGCCAGGAGCTGATTGTTGAACAGACCATCAACTGCTCAGATGCAGGTTCAACTTGAAGTTGAAAACAATTAAAACAAGTCCATGAGAGCCAAAATATGACCTTGATTACATTTCTCCTGAGTTTAGAGACCATTTAAAGAATAGATTTAATGCACTGAATACCAATGACTGAAAACTAGAGAACTGTGGGATAACATTAAGAACATCATTCAGGAAGAAAGCAAAAGGTCATAAAAACACAGAAAAGGAAGAAAAGACCAAAATGGATATTAGAAGA
>NW_006921664.1:6006923-6015426 GCF_000298275.1 Orycteropus afer afer | reverse complement strand
CGGCCCCGACTCATAGCGACCCCTCCTTGGGTTTCCGAGGCAGTATCACTACGGAAGTAGGATTGCCCAACCTTCCTTCCGAGGAGTGCCCTGGTCAAATTGGCTGCAAAGGACCCCTTTCAAGTGCTGAAGAGCAAAGATATCTCCTTGAGGACTAAGGTGAGCCTGACCCTCAAGTCACTGCCATTGAGTTGGATCCAACTCATAGCAATCCCTCCTTGGGTGTACGAGGTGGTATCACTACGGAAGTAGATTGCTTCATCTTCCTTCTGAGGAGTGGCTGGTGTGTTCAAACCACGAGGCTTCTGGTTAGCAGTCAGATCCTGAGGACCAAAGAATAGTTGATGCTTTTGAACTTTGATGCTGGCAAAGAATGCTGAAAGTACTATGGACTGCTGAAAGGACTAACAAATCTGTCCTGGAGGAGGTGCAGCCAGAGTGCTCCTTGGAAGCGAGAATGGCCAGACTCATTTGGGAATAGGTTTTCTTCATTACGTTGATGAGGAAGGATTTCAGTTGGGTGTGTCTTTAGTCAATCTCTTTAGAGATGTAAGAGAGATTAAACAAGCAAATGAGAGAAGTAGTGATGGAGTAAACCAGATGCCAAGACATAGGATATATCCAAGGAATCAAGAAGCAAACAGAAGAGCAAGGACTTTCCTCCAGAGCCTACAAGGAGAGAAAGCCTTGCCTTAGAGCTGGCACCCTAAAGTTGGACTTCCAGCCTCCTAAACTGTAAGGAAAATAAACTTCTGTTTGTTAAAGCCAAACATTTGTGGTTTTTCTGTTATAACAACACTAGATAACTAAGATAATACTCAACCTCACTTCAGAAATGTATGCTCTTTCAGAAATGTATATAATAAAACAGATAAAATTCAATAATAATCCATCTGATACTGTAAAGATACTGTAGCTATATCTGGAGATTTTTAACCATGGAGAGTGACATGATGAAAATAATGTTTTAGAAAGATTAAGCTGGGGTAAGATGAGGAATGAACCGTAGCATTAAAAGCTACCATTAAAAACAGGGAGACTCTTTAAGGTCTGCTGAAGAAGTTAAGGCATGACATCAAAAAGAACCTGACCAAGTGTGGGCCAGCGAAAGACAGGAAAAGGATTAGTTGGAGAGAAGTTTGTTGTTGTTGTTGTTGTTGTTAAGTGCCGTTGAGTCGTTTAGGGGCTGATTAAACCAGAAAAAAAAAAAAAAACCCCCCTTCCCCCAAGGTGATTCTGACTTATAGCGACCCCCGTTGGGTTTCTGAGGTAGTAAATCTTTACAGAAGTCAATTGCCCAGTCTTCCCTCCACGGAGTGGCTGGTGGATTTGAACTGTCAACCTTCTGGTTAGCAGTCAAATGCCTTAGGTATTGCGCCACCAGAGCTCCTTTGGAACTGATTAAGCACAGCAAATGTTTACAGGATGTGGAAGCATTTTCTCTCTTGCTGAAATTAAGGTACAGTGTATTCAAGAAGACAAACGTGAGAGATACTTCTGTCTTCAGTGGCCGCGGGTAAGGGCACAATCCTCCAAACGTTATCTTGAGGAATTAGCAGAGTTGCATAACAGGAAAATTAGTAAGCAGGCATTAGATGATAACTGTCCAAAGCTGGGAATTTGCTGAGTTCACTTTAAGACAAGAGCAGGGCAAATGAATCAGCACTAACTGAGACCCCACCTTCCCACCCTGCCCAAAGGGTGGGCCTCCTGGATAACTAGCACCACATTAGACATTGGAAAACAGCACAACAGTGCCAGCTTCCACAGTAAATCATCCCTTCAGTCTCTTAGAGCAGTGTGGATACCTTGACTTCTTGCCATGGAAGATGTTCCCTTTCTCAAATGTGGTGACACTCTGGACCACTTCCAAATGAAAATTCGGTTGCAACTAAAAAACATTTAAATCAAGCAAATGCATCAGACTGAAACATTTCTGAGGAGTTGAATTCTCCTTTCCAACTGTCCTCCATCACGCTGCTGAGACTTCTCTGTGGTTCCCACTCCAACTGCTTTCAAATGGTACCAGGCAAGGCCCCTGGAACTCCGCGTAGCTATTCTCTGCAGCTGTGGAGACAGTTCCTTGGGTGAAATCCAGGGTGCTGAATCACTCATTTCCTGTTCTTGATCTAAGAAATTTGTTTGATGTTGTATTCTTAAAAAAAAAAAAAAACCCATAATTTTGTAGAAAAAAAATATCTTATATAATGCAGCTTTATGGGCTTGAGCACTACTAAAGAGAGACCATTTTGAAGATGGTTTGCCATTATCACCATTTTCCAGTGAAAAGTTCTGGGTGCTGAGGAAAACTCTACAGAGGTTTTCCAGTGACGTGAGGATGTTGGATGTCATAGGCAAGCTTCCCAGTTCTGTTTACTCCATAAAATTGAAAACAGCACATAGCTTGTCAGTAACAAGTTGGGGAGTCTGTCATTTGTAAAAGTGTTAGTTGTATTTGCTAGTGCAACTTAAGATCAGCTGTGTGGGTGTTTCCAAGTTCTCCATCTCATGAGAGTGCCCTTCTCGTAACTATTGAAATTAGAATGAACTTGTTCCTCATCCCTCATTCAGTTATCTCAGGGACTTTCCATTTCTTATAGTTACTCCCTCTCATAATATCCTGCTTCTTTTAAATTATCTTTTTTACTTGCATTTTCTCCTGCAGGGAAAAAGTCAAAATCCCACTTTTTATTTCTCTGACACCAAATTAAAATCAATTCATTATCAATTCTGCTCCATTTCTGCAGTACTTCTTCCTCTGATCCTAGCCACCCAGACCTAGGTTAGACCTCCCAAGTTAAAGGGTACACTGCTCCTGACTCCCAAGTCTGCCCAAGACCTCAGACACCAGCTGCAAGCTTGAGAGTCCCCAGGGCCACTTCACTTCTGACCTGTTAGCTGTAATTTTGGAGTTCCCTCTACTTCCTCAAGATATCAGCTATAAACTCAGGATTCCCTCACTTCTGACCTGTTGGCTCCCACAACTCCACTGTTATTAAAAAATTCACTGGAACTACTTATAAAACTCAGAGAAAACACAATACTTGAGATTATACCTTTATTATAGCAAAAAAGATACAAATGAAGAGACATTTAAAGCAAGGTCTGGGAGGGCTCACAACATAGAGTCCCCAAAAAATGCACTTCCCTTTCACTATATTAAAGTCTTCACCAAACAGGAAGCTCATGAAGTTACTGTGTGCAGAGCTTTTATTGAGATCTCATATTAATTCAAACTCTAGCCCTTCTCTCTTGAGATTGGTCAATATCATGAGGTTGATATCACATCACTGGACTTTCTGGCCTGGCCAGCCACCATCTAGGAGCTATTTCATTAACATAACATGTTAAATTAGGTGTAGTCTGGAGCCTTCATCAAAAACACATGATTACTGGGGAAATTGCAAGGTTTTCTCTCAAGAACCGAGGATAAAGACCAAATTTTTGATAAAGTTAATGCCACATCACCTCTTGCACCTTTTCAGGAAAGTAGATACCAGCTACCTGAAAACTATAAGTTGGTGCACATTTGACACTCCCATTCTTAAAGTCTCCAAGTCATTTTCCACAATGGAAGCATCTCACTGGCTCATCCTTGCCTCAGACCTCCTCCCATGCAACTGGCCCTGATCCTTCTCAATTCTCAATTCATCCATAAGCCCTCTCACTAATTCCCTCTCAAGCTTCAATGAAAATTCAAAATTTCCCTTGTTTTATTGTTCTTGGCTAATTTAATCGTCTTTGTCACACTCTTCCTCCTTTCAGATCAAGGCCTAGGGTCCTTTCCCCCATAAAAATTCAACAACAGTCATATTATCAGCCAAACTTTGTCTCCCAATTCTCATCTTCTCCATTAATTTTTAAATCATTAAATAAAAAGGGTTAACTGGGTGATACTGCAATATATTTATTCTCAGTAGAAATCAGAAACAGAACTTAGTATATATTTTATCTACTGAGTATGTCTACTGAGTATATATAGTGACACACACACACACACACACACATATATATATATATATATATATATATATATTCTGGCCCCTCATTGAGGGTAATGGATTGGGTATGATGACATGTATAGGGACAATAGTATCCTCTTCAGACAAACAGAAGAACAGCTCCAGTGAAATCCATCTCATCATTCTTCTTTGAGGAAGGGAGGAGACATTAAAGTGTTCCTGCCTTCCTTGCATGTATGAAAAAAAGACACTGCAATACAGCATAGCACATGATATGTTAAAAGTATGTGCAAAATGCATACATTATAAGAGGAAGGAGCAATCATTTATTTCTGAAGAATTCACTAATACAAGAGTATTAATAAAAATATGTATAGAAAGGTCATATTTTTTTTTCCTAGTTGTTGTTGCTTTATTAGCTGCTGTTGAGTCAGCCCCAGAATCATGGCAACCCTTTGGAGGATAGAAAAATACCACCCAATCTTCTATCATCCTCCAAATCAGTTGTGAATTGGATTATTGTGATGAATAGGGTATTCATTAGTTGATTTTTTTAAAAGATCTCCAAGCCTCTATTCCTACTGTACCTGAAAGCTCTGTTGAAACCTATTCAGCATGAAGCAACATGCAAGCCTCTGGTGACAGACAGGTGGTGACTGTGCATGAGATACTGAATCACCTAAAAAAATGATCTCAGAACACTGGTACATGCACTGGTACCAGACTGTGGTAAATTTTTAACCAGCATACACAGAACAATAAAATTAATTAAAATGTTGTGTTTTTGAACACGTCAGTATGAGGTTTCTAACTCTTGTGGCAGAGATGTCCTGTGTTAGAAGACCATCATTATATTTTACAGGTTTGTGTTATAATGTCCTGTTTTAATGAACTGATGGTAATTTTAGTAGATTTGCAGGATTTTTTTAAATAGCTGTATTAGGAAAAACAGGCTGTTCTCTCTCTCTCTCTCTCTCTCTCTCCCCCTCTCTTTTTAATTTATTCCCAAAATCTGGAAACAAGCTTTCTAGAAACATATTTGAGGGATTAAGAAAAGAAACAAAACAAAACTAAAACATAAGCTTCCCAATCTCCTAGAACTTGTGGAAAAATTATATAGAACTTATTTCAAGTCAGGAACCAGAAGAGCTATGGAAAAGGCTGACAGAATAGGACACCCCTCTCCCCCAAGATAGAGAACTTAGAAGAAATGTCACCAGGGTCACATAGAGAGCTAGAATTAGCCTCCCTTCCAGACTCTTTCCAGACCCTTCCAAATAACTCTCCTCTCCCTAGTGCTCCTCTTATCCCACATAGCCAATGATTTCATTCTCCACTCCGGATTTCCATTTCTTCCCAGGAAACAAGTTCCTGTTGCTATGAAATACTATGTGAAGTCTATGTGAAATTCTAGAAGCATAGAGATGATACTCTGATATGACCAGTAGATTTTAACTTATAGTGATGTATGGCTGTGCTGATTGCAAAACCCAAGAGAGACTTATATACAGTGTCTATTCTTACAGTGGGTGAGAGTGGTCTCGGGAACTTGGAGTCTTCCTGAATTCACAGTCCCCATCCTGACTCCCAGTCACTTAGATGTGACTTCAAGTTGTGAATTGGCTCCTTGAACATTTTTAAAACTTTTTTTAAAAATTTATTTCACCTTTGAGAAGACACCAAACTTCTATTATATGTAAAGCTAAAATGTATATAAAATTAGAAGTTAGGCAAAATGTTGTACCTTCCATATTTCTGCTCTTGTGTCTGCCAAGATGAATTCACAATGGTAATATAGAATGTGAGTCTTGATGAGATCTTGGAGTTGAAGTATCTCAAGGTTATCTCACTACAGATGAAGAAATTTGTTGCTGAAAGGTTAAATAAGAAATTAAGATGTCCAACTCACTAGATGGTAGCCTAGGCTGAATCAGAGATGAGAATTCTTTGCCTTTGGAGCTTCTTTAAACAAAATTCATCCACTCATCAATTATCAAAGAATTTTGATGGCATAGTGTGTAAGACATTTGACTGCTAACCAGAACATCAGTGGTTCAAACCCACCGGTTATTCCATGGGAAAAAGATGAGCCAATCTATTTCTGTAAAGATTTATAGGCTTGGAAACCCAGTGGGGGTTGCTATGAGTTGGAATCAACTTTACAGCAGTAGGTTTGGTTTTCATCACTTAACAGCACAGTTAGATTCCAAAGACCAGGCCACTTTGTGAAAATTGATGTTAAGAGAAAATAGAGAATGACCACATCAAATCACAAAATGGAGGATGACTACATCACTGTAAAACTACCAGATTAAATCATTACACAACTGCCAAACCATTGAGAAGACCCAGACAAGTTTATGCATGACCTTAACCATCACAGCTAGCATTATTCTTGTCTTACATCCCATCATTCATTACTGAAAGATGAGCATTATTAATGTGCAAAATAGTTGGGAAGTATTTTTTTTACCATTGTCTTAAACATGAAATTTCAGATAATGAGATGGAGGACAAAAGTAGGTACTCTTTCCTTATTTGCTAAGCTAATTTATTTATTTATTTATTTTTGTTGTTGTTGTTGTGTGCCATCAAGCTGTACCTGACTCATAGTGACCCCTCCTTGGGTTTCCGAGGCAGTATCACTACGGAAGTAGATTGCCCAATCTCGTATTCTTAAGAACCTATTTCTTTGTCTCATCCTTTTTTTTTGACAAGGTACAATAGGAAAATAATTATGTTATCTAATTTCCTATGTTTGATTCTATATTATAGACTTGAAGAATAAGAATGATAAATAATAGTCTCCATATCATGTCTTTGGAACCTTTGTTTTTCTTTAACTGCTGATTTTTAATTTTATAATTATTCCTCTATTTATCCCTTTATTCCTTCACTCTTTCTCCCCATTTCCACAAATTAGCAAATTTGCTTCATGTTCACATTTAATGAGCTCAATCCATGATTAGTTAATCAAACATGTAAGTACATTATATATGGGTACTCTATTCTAGAAGTTTGAATGAGATGAGATGATACTACTCTAAGAGAAAAGGGTACTTTTAAAAGCAAGAATCCCATCTTGTGTTATTTTTCAATTAGGGAGGGAGAAGTTCACAGTTCTGTGTCTGGTAAGGTCAGTTAACAGAATTCCTGCATGTTGACAGATTTCTTATGCCTGAAAGTACTATGCTCAAAGCTAAAGATTGAATTCTAGAAATAAGGTCCTAGAGCAATACAAGATGAGACAGATTGTGAAGTGTCTAAAAGTGGGTCCACTATCTAGGTGTGCTAAATGAAGAATGAGATTAAAAAAAAAATCATGGATTGATGACTGAGAGAAAGGGGAGGTAAAACTGGAGGAATTCTCGAGCAATGCAATACGTGAATTTCCTGTAGGTGTTGCTGCCAACATGCCAGGGGCATTAAAGCAACTGAGGTAGAGTAAAAAAGTTTCAACTTAGTGTGGTAAATATCAAGGTGGAAGAGGAGGGAAGAGTGAAGGGATTTGATCAGAAGTATAGGAGAAGAGACTGTCCTTAATCAATAGAGAGAACACTTCATTCCATGGGATTTAGGCAGGCAGAGGGATTGATGTGGTCGAACACAAAGTTAAAGATGGCAGGGTTCCAGAAGATAGAGCCATTCATTTCACTGGTTCAGCTGAAGGCTAGATCATCTGTTTGGAGTGTTGGTGAGAGTTGGTAGGGACAGAGAGGAGGATGGTGAAGACTTTATCTACTGCCAAAGATTGCTGGCCAAGGAAAGGAGAAAGACATTCCAAATAAAAATGGGCTTAGCTGATCTTGAAGACTACCAGTCTATCATAGCACCAACTTGCATAGTGCAGGGCTTTTCTCCAAAAGAGCTCAGACAAGGGAGAGTAGATGATACTTTTGAAGATTGATCCAGAGTTGGAGACTTTGAGGACAGAGTTTCTAGAGGGATGAAGTTCTGGTGAGAAATCACAGGATGATTTGAGAATAAAGCTGGGGCAACAGGGTGCTGATTGCTGGAAGGAGGGAAGATGGGAGTTTTGTGTGGTTGAGGATGGCTGTGATAGAGAGAGAATGGGAGATGAAGGGAAATGTTTGTAAGAGCACTGGTATAAACTGGAGTGTTGAGGTAGAGTGGTTCTGGGAGTGACCTTGATTGTGCAAGGTGGGGAAAGATCCAAGAACAATGTCTATCATGAATCAGCTTCATGGATATGGAAATATCCCAGAATACAGAAGGAATTGAGTTAAAGAGAAAGACTATAAGCCATCTATATCTTCCAGGATGCAGTAACAGGGAAGAGAAAACAGCATTGAAACCATATATGATGAACGTCAAAGAAAAGGGTCATTTACATTAAATATTGTTGTTGCTGTTAGATGCTGTCGAATCACCTCTGAATCATAGCAACCCTATGTAAAACAGAACGAAACACTGCCCAGTCCTGTGCCAACCTCACAATCCTTGCTATATCTGAGCCCACCGTTGCAGCCACTGTGTCAATCCATCTTGTTGAGGGCCTTTCCCTTTTTTGTTGGCCAAGC
>NW_006921664.1:5996124-6006171 GCF_000298275.1 Orycteropus afer afer | reverse complement strand
ACACACACACACACACACATATAGGTATTAAGGTGAAGACAGGGAGGTTGAAGTAGGGGGCAACTGTGGAATATTTTGGAGGGACTAAAGGGCAAAAAGTAATCTGTGGAACATAAGCTCTAAGTCCAGCCCCCTTCACTGCTGACTGACATGATTAGCCAAAAGCCACTTCACATGGAAAATAAAGGGGCTTAAATTTATTGGGCTCTAGAGTTCCTTAAGGTCCCTGGGTGGCATAAAATGTTTGTGTTCAACTGTTAATCTGAAGGTTTGCAGTTCAAACCCACCTAGCAGTGCTGTGGAAGAAAGACCTGGTCATCTGCTTCTATAAAAATTACTGCCAAGAGAACCCTATGGAGTAGTTCTACTCTATAACATGTGAGGTAATCATGATTCAGAATTGACTTGACAGTGACAGGTTTGGCTTTTTTATTTTAGAGTTTAAAAAAAAAAAAAAAGGAGCCTCTTGAGAGCAGATAGATCAGTTTGATGTGGTATGTTTCTTCTTCTGTGACTATTGATTCCCTTGGTAATAAGACTTCCAAATAAAGGCAAGCCAAATCTGTCTGATTTTATTCAGTACCCAATCATCCATTCATCCAATAAATATGTATTGAACACCTTTTTGTTCCAGACATTGTTCTAGGTACTGGGGATGCTATGAGAGCAAATACAGAGGTGGTCTTTGTCCTCACATTGTTTGCAATCTAGAGACAGAAATATACATTAACCAAAGGACACCCTAGGAGCTCTGGTAGTGTAGTGCCTGAGGCATATGACTGCTAACCAGAAGGCTGGCAGTTCAAACCCACCAGCCACTCCTCAGAAGTAAGGTTGGGCAATCTACTTCCGTAGTGATACCTACTGCCTTGGAAACCCAAGGAAAGATCGCCATGAGTCAGATATGACTTGACAGCAGTTGGTAAAAGACACCCTCAGAATGAACAATCACAACCATGATAAGAGCAACAAAAAAGAGATGCAAGTGTCTATGAGAAAGTGTGATGTGCCACCTAAACTAACTTGAGGAGTCAGGGGAGTCTTCTCCAGAACACGACTTTGGAGCTGAGATCAGAGAAACACATTGGAGTTAATCAGAAAACTATCAGAGGAGACAGAAGAGCAATTCAAGAAAGGGCCCAGCGTGAATTGTGGTCCTGAGGTGGGAGGAAGTGTGAGCATTTCTCAAACTGGAAGAAAGCCCCAGAGCAAGAAGGGGTTGGGATGTGATGTGGCTATAGAACCTGCAGACCATGCAGTGCCTTTTAGGTCTAACCAAGTATTTTCAATATATCCTGAGAACAACTGAGGGTGATTGAAAAGTTGGAAATAAGGAAATGGTCAAATTAGATTTGCTTTGAAAAGATAATTTCAATTACTCTGTGGAGAATGGATTGGGGGGAAGTGTAGAAGAGGTAAGATTAGATATTGTTCCAGTAAAGATTGAATGATATAAGACACAGAAAGTACTGAGACTAGCATACTGCATACACCAATTATTCACAGGTAACCCCAAAATGATGGGAAGAGTTAGGACCACTTAGGTTACATAGGGAGCTCTGGTGGTGAAGTGCCTAAGTCATTTGACTGCTAACCAGAAGGCTGGCAGTTGAAACCCACCAGCCACTGCTCGGAAGGAAGACTGGGCAATCTACTTCTCTAGAGATACCACCTTGGAAACCCAAGGTAGGGTCACTATGAGTTGGAACCAACTTGAGGACAGTGAGTTTAGTGCTTTTTATTATTATTATTATTAGGTTACATAAGGAGCTCTGGAGGTGTAGTGGCTAACGCATTCAGGTGCTAACAAAACGATTGGTGGTTTGAACCCACCAGCTGCTCCAGGGGTGAAAGATGAGGCAATCTGCTTCTGTTAAGATTTATAGCCTTGGAAATCCTATGGGGTAGTTCTACTTGTCCTATAGAGTTGTTATGAGTTGGATTTGACTCAGTGACAGTGGGTTTAGGTCACAAATTCATAATTCCTTATTTGTATATTGTATCCCTTTTTCCATTGATTTCTAGAGTCAATTTATAGAAACTTCTCTTGCATAGCATGAGTTTGTCAATAATATAAACAGAAATAAGGAAGACAAAATGTTAACATGTATTTGTGGACACTGAGCTTCTTTTAGGAGCTCTAGTGATGCAGTGGTTAAAGCATTTGACTGCTAATCAAAAGTAGGATAGTTCGAACCTGAACCCATCAGCTCTTCTGTGAGAGAAAGACGAAGCCATCTACTTTCATAAAGATTTACAGCCTTGGAAACCTATAGGGAAGTTCTACTCTGTTCTGTAGTGTCATTATGAGTCAGAATCAACTTGATGGCAGTGGGTTTGATTTTTTTTTGGTTTTTGAACTTCTGTTAAGGGTGATGAAAAAACTGGGGGATGGTTAAGGTGATAGTTAAACAACATGAGGTATAGAATTAATGTCACCAAACTGTACATGTGAAAATTGTTGAAATGACAAGTGTTTTGTTACTTACATAATTACCACATTTTTTTTAAAAAAAGTATTTAATCCACCACTTACTTATTCTCTTTTTAAGATGTAAAATATTTTCACCAGACCCTGATCTTACTCCTTAATAAATGCTTGTCCACCAGGCTTCCCCCCCACCCCCAGATCCCTAAGCTCCTGCCTAGGTTGCAGCCTTCTGTACCACTGCCCCCCTCTGGTTCTCTCCATGAGGTCTTCTTTAATGCTGATGAGTTTCATTTCAATTACTGGCCCTTTCATCTCAAACACCAGTGGAGCAGACGCAATGTATAAAGTCAAATTGTTTCTTTGAAAACTAAAATTTATTGTGCCCTAGTGTCACTTTTATTAATTGTTTAAAGTTAATGGTATCCAGACCTGCAGACGTTCTTATAAACATTGAATTTTTTTTTTTCATCAAAGGGGAACCTCGCTTACACTCTCTATATACGGTGATGTGCCTTCTGTTGTAAACTAGTTGTACATAGATTTATTTACACCAGGGAACCTAGGAATTTGACCTTTGAATAACATCACTGAGAAAAAAAATATGTTTAGATCAGAATGTAGCTGAACCAACTAGGGACTCTCTTAAACACTGCCCATTTGACTCTCACTTTACCTCCACGAGTTTTCTCACGTGTTTGAAAATGTGTCCTCATTACACAGGCCTAAGTTGTATTGGCCACAACAGACTCTCAGGAAGAAAGGGATTATCTTTCTCTGATTCTTAGCCAAGACCGCTTGGAGAGAAGCACAGAAAAGTATCCTCTAGATAACAAGAATAAGAGAAAGGTAAGATGTTGTTTGCTCTGTTTTGGTCCTAAAAGATTTGAAGAAAAATGTCCAGGGAGATAGCAAAGGAATCCTAACTTTAATGTTAGGAATATTTTAACAAAATACGGTAAACCAGAGAACAAGCAGTGATTCTGGAAGCATAATTTCTCTCAAGGGTAGACAGAGTCCTTACAAGCATTACCCTCAAGAGGATCATGTACTTTGTGGTTTGAAGATAAATTAATAATAAATTTTAATAGTTACAGATGGGTGTCAGAATTCACACCAGTCACCCCTGACTTTGGGGAGGAGTTTGTATATTTCCTTGCACACTTAATACATGACCAATCTGCCTGCCTGCATGGATCCCCAGAGGGAAATGCTTAGTTCTTATTAGAGATGTTACCCTGTCCATCCAGCTTGGCTCTCAAAATTGGATTATGAACATAATTCTTAGCAATACTGCTTTAATTCATCTACACAAGCTTTATAAAAGCCATTTCATTTGATGAGCTGAAGTCACAAGCTCCATGTCTGATATGCCGCACATGGCAAGCAGCATGATTTATATCCTGGTGAGCAGTCTGCCATAGTCAAGCATTTCAATGATACACCGATTATTTAGATGTATTCAGAATCTTGCCCTTTCTTGCCAATGGATACTAGGCTTTCTCCAAGAACTCAATGTACATGTCAAGATAGTCTTTTCCTCAGAGAGATGCCAAAACCAGATTTATCCTGTTCCTTCAAGGTTATAGGAATGAGTAAGATGTCCTTTGCTTTTCTCCACTTCTTAGTCCCAGAAAATAATTCATCTACATCTAAACAGTGACAGCTCTTGGCATGAAGAAAGGTGTTCCAAGAAAAGCTAGTAGGCATCCATGTAATTGTTCATGATTGTATCACTGTGTATTTAGCATATTTGTAAGCTTTTAGGTTTAAACATTAGTCTGGCCCAAAATAAGACAAAACAAAACAAAATTGTAAATAAAGTGTTTAGTCATTTCTATCATACTTTATAGTAGAGCTTGCAAAATATCAATGGAACCCAGAAGGTGAAGAAATCCAGTATCAGAAATAACAAATAAAATAAAATAAAATAAAAATAGCCTTCTTTTTTTTTTTCTTCCTTGACTCTTTGTGAGATGATTTGTGTACACAATCAATTCATTTCCTTTTCTTTTCTTTTTTTTTTTCTAACTGTAGTTTCGTTGAAACTTTACAGAGCATACTAGTTTTCCATTCAACAATTTATGCACATTTTCTTTTGTGACATTGGTTGCAAACCCCTCGATGTAATAGCAATCTTCCCTGCTTCCTCCCCGGGTTCCACATTTCCATTCATTCTTCCTTCTTTCCTGCCTTGTGAGCTTTGGTCGTGGGCAA
Organism: Orycteropus afer afer; assembly: GCF_000298275.1. Lineage (NCBI taxonomy): Eukaryota > Metazoa > Chordata > Mammalia > Tubulidentata > Orycteropodidae > Orycteropus > Orycteropus afer. The sequence goes on along the minus strand of NW_006921664.1, from coordinate 6,001,526 downwards.
ATGCTGCTCTTTTGGTCTCATATGGCTGATTGTACTGAGGAGTACATATTCGTTAATGCTATTATTCATTTTATAGACTTGTCTATTGTTTGGCCGAAAGTTCATCTGTGCAGGTGAGTTCAGTTCCAGACTTGAAGGGTATCTAAGGGCCACAGTCTTGGGGGCTTCACCAGTCTCCATCAGACCATTTACGTCTGGTCTTTTTTATGTTTTTAAATTTTGTTCTGCCTTTTTTTTTTTCCCCCTCACTCTTTGCCCAGGATTTTCTATTGTGATAAGAGTGGTCAGTAGTGGTAGCCAGGCACTATCTAGTTCTTATGATCTTCAGGTAGTGAAGGCTGTGGCTTTAATGGTCCATTAGTCCTTTGAAACAGTTACTCCTTTGAGTCTTTGATTTTCTTTAATCTTCTTTGCTCCAGAAGAGGAGAGAACAATAGTAGCATCTTAGATGGCCACTTGCAAGCTTTTAAGACCCTAGTCACTATTCATCAAAGTAGAATGTAGGATATTGTCTTTATGGACTATGTTATGTTCATTGACCTAGTTGTTCCCTTCTAGTTGTCCCCAAGCCCAGTGAGTCATTCCCTCAAGGTATTTGGTTACGGCTAAGAAGTTTTGAGAACTTTACCCTCTGTATGTTCTACAGTATCTACAATTTATAGCACATATAAATACATATGTAGAAATATCCTCTGCTAAACCTATGGGTGTACTCTCATTTGCCTTCCCCACATCTGTTCAGCTTGCATGTCTACCTATGTATCTACTCATAGATGTCATTTGTTATTACTATTCTTTCAGGATTGTGTGTATGATAGTATTTACCTTTGTTGTGTTTTATACTTGTGCACCTCCCTGTGATTTCCTTTGCCATTGGCCATGTGTGCTACCCTCCCCCTTATTTTATATTGTTTTTCCCTTCATCTCCATTGTTACTACATCACTACATGTCTATTCTATAGTTAATGATTTACTCTCCCTTCCCCTCTCATCCCTGGTAACTACCAAAGTTCCTTTCGGTATGTAAGCCTTTTCTAGACTTTTTATAATAGTGGTCTCATATGATATTCATCCTTTTGTGATATACAATCAATTCATAATTACCTAAGCAATCAGAACATTTTTATTTTTGCTTTTGGAATATAATGTGACTTTTCTTTCTCTTTTTTGTCACCTAAGCAGCAGACTCTTCTCTTGCTAACATTTATTTCAACATACACCCACATATGACTATGTATGACTGGGCTGCAAGTAAGAGCAGTAAGAATAGAATTAGCAATGTATGGAAGATTGGGGGGGGGTACCTCATTGCCCATTGCCATTGAGTCAAATTCCAACTCACAGCAATCCTATAGGGCAGATCAGAACCACCCCATAGGGTTTTCAAGATTGTAAATCTTTATGGAAGAAGACTGTCACATCTCTCTCCCACAGAGAGACTAGTGGTTTGGAACTGCAGAACTTTCAGTAAACAGCTGAGTACTTAACTATTATGTCACCAGGCTCCTGTATGGAAGATAATCAAGAGCAAATAATATTTCCTAAATTTTAGTTTTTTTCTCCTTCCTGTTTTCTTCGTTTTAAATGTTTCCCTTAAGAAAATGTTTTTGAGATCAGTAGTGATTACACTATGTATAAGCATCTAATATATGTAACTCTTAGGCCATCATTCAGTCTCTGATATTTTTAAATGCAGCAGAAATTATTTCTACATTACAGACACAGAAAGAAGAGATATCAGTACTGTTATTTTAACTGGATCCATTAAGCAAAGGCAATCTGGAGCATAGTCCACACTTTGTCACCTCAGATACTCAGATATTGTGCCCTCCATCTTAGAGGTGAGCTTTGACTATGATTCTCATCAATGAGGTATGAGGAATAAGGAGTAATGGATCAGAAGCTCAGGTGTGTGTGTGTGTGTGTGTGTGTGTGTTTTAAAGAACAAAACACAAAAAGAACACTGTGGTGTAGTTAATTACCTGGTATGGCTTTTCAAGCCATAAGTCTTTGTAAACTCCATGGTGGAATTTGCTGTGAGCAACTGAGGAGCTCCTGATTGTTAAGTAATCCGCCTGGGGTATTTCTGTTGAGAGTGGCACAAAGCAATGTTCTGGGAAGTTTGCTCTCTTTCAGGTGTTTAGAATTCTGATTCTATGATTGGTTAGCTTGGCTACTTTGCCAGGCTCAAAAGGAGCCCTCCTAGAGGCAGAAGGAGTCTCTCTGACTGCTGGCTCAGAAAGATGTGTTTCTGAGAGAAACATGCTCCTGAGAGACAAGTGCTGCTGAGAAAGAGACACTGAGAGATATGTGCTGCTAGGAGAGAGACTGAGAGTCACTGTTGGTTAAGAGACTGAGCATACTTCCTAAACTTGAATTGTAGCCTGGTGCTTCCCTAATAAAACCCATAATCTGTGAGTTCTGTGTGGCCACTGCAGTGAATTATTGAACCTAGCAGAGAAGTGGTGGGTATTGCAGGAGGAACGGTTGGTGTCTGGTTTGGTGAAAGGGCTGAAGGGAGGCAACATGTCTGGCTTCACAGGAATAGGCCTTGGACTATTGATGGTGATTCTGTCTTCCTCTTGTGTGGTTAGAGGAGGTCAGAAGATGTGGCCTCCCCGCCCCTTTGGCAGTCACAGTGAAATCCAGTAGGACATTTGAGACCTATCAGATGTGCAGGATGCCCTAAAAATGAACACATATATGGTCATTTTTAATGGATGCTAAAAAAACCACTTTTCTAAATTCAATATTAACTTATGATAAAAATGGCTAGCATAATAAGAATAGAATGTAATTTCTCAAATCGATAAAGGGCATCTACCAAAAACTATATCCAACATCATACTCATCATACTTCATATTGTCAGTGTTGTGTTGTGGTCTATAAGCTTTCATTGACTAATTTTTGGAAGTAGATTATCAGGGTTTTTTTTTTTTTTTTTTTACAATCTTAGTCTGAAAATCCTGTTGAAACTTGTTCACCATGAGTGACTCTGCTAGATTTGTAATACTGGTGGCCTAGCTTCCAACATCATAGCAACATGCAAGTCATTACAGGACAAAAAACTGACAGATTGGCAGTGATAAGAAAATATAAGGTAAACAAACAAACAAAAAATAATAATAAAATGGCAGAAGTAAATTCTTCCTTATTGACAATTACCTCAAAATAAATGGATTAAACTTTCCAATCAAAAAGCACAGTGTGGCAGGATGGATTAAGAAAAAAAAAAGATCCATCTATATAATGTCTAGGAACTCTGGTAGCATAGTGCCTAAAGCACTTGACTGCTAGCCAGAAGGCTGGCAGTTCAAACCCACCAGCCACTCCTTGGGAGGAAGGTTGGGCAATCTACTTCCATAGTGATACTGCCTCAGAAACTCAAGGAGGGGTCGCTATGAGTGGGGGCTGACTCAACAGCACATAACAACAACAACAACAACAATACAATGTCTACATTATATTGTAGACATATCTTAGGCTCAAAGACTCAAAGAGGTTGAAAACAAAAGGATGGAAAAAATATATATATTCCATATGAAAGATAACCAAAAGAGAGCTGGGTGGCTTTACTAATGTCAGACAAAATAGACTTCAACTGAAAATCTGAAATAAGAAACAAAGAAGGACATTCTATAATGATAAAAGGGTTAATTCATCAAGAAGATCTAATAATTATAAATATGTATGTAATTAACAAATCTCCAAAATGTACAAAGCAAATACTGGCAGAACTGAAGGCAATAATAGATATTTCAGTATATCAATTTTAATAATGGACATAATACCTAGGAAAAAGAACAAAAAAGAAAAATAAAGAATCTAAACAATGCTAAACAACGATAACAACTGTGAACCAACTAGACTTACTATATATAACTCACACCATCAAGTCAATTCTGACTCATAGTGACCCTGCTGGGTTTCTAAGGTTGTACATCTTTACAGAAGCACCCTGCCTCATCTTTGTTTGATAGAGCAATTAGTAGTCTGGAACCACTGACCCTTTGGTAAACAGCCAAATGCCTTAACCAGTATACCATCAGAGCTCCTAACACACACACACACACACATACACAATGCAACACACACACACACATGCATACACTCCACTCAAAAACAGAACAATACACATTCATCTCTAATGCTCCTAGATCATTCTCCATAATAAACCATAAGCTATATTAAACTACAAGTCTCAATAAATTTAGAAAGATTAAAATCATATGAGATATCTTCCCCAACCACAGTGGTATGAAACCAGAAATTAGTGACAGAAGGAAAACTATAAAATGAATAAATATGTGGAAATTAAACAACACACTATTAAACAACCAAAGAGTCAAGGAAGATATCAAGAGAGAAATCAGAAAATACTTAGAGTTGAATGAAAATGAAAATAAAATACCAAACTTAGGGGATTCAGTGCTTAGCTTACATGGAAATTTATAATCCTAAATGCCAACAGTAAACAAGACAGATTTCAAATAAAAGAACTATAGAAATTAGAAAAAGAAGATTAAACTAAGCTCAAATCTACCAGAAAGAAGTAAAAAATATTGATAGAATAAAATAAATTAAATACAAAATATAATAATAATAGGTAGAATTGATGAAACCAGAAATTGATTTTTTGGGGGGAAAGGTCAATAAAATTAAAAAATTGTTAACAAGATTGAAAAGGAAAAGAGGGAAGATGAAAATATCTAGAATAAGACACGAAAGTAATAACATTATAACTGCCTCTACAGAAATAAAAAGGATCATACCAAAATATTATGAACAGTTATTATATGCCAGCAAATTAAATAACTTAGACAAAATTGCTAAGTTTCTAGAAACAAATTATTGTTGTTATGTTGTTACATGCTTTTGAGTCACCTCCAACTCTTAGTGACCCTAACTACAACAGAACAAAACACTGCCCAGTCCTGTGCCAGCCTCATTGTCCTTGCTATACCTGAGCCCATTGTTGCAGACAATGTGTCAGTCCATCTTGTTGAGGCCCTTCACCTTTTTTGTTGACCCTCCACTTTACCAAGCATGATATCCTTCTCCAGGGAATGGTCCCTTCTGACAACATGACCAAAGTAGGTCAGATGAAGTCCGGCCATCCTTGATTCCAAGGAGTATTCCAGTTCTACCTTTTCCAGGACAGATTTCTGTGTTCTTTAGCAGACCATAGTACCCTCAGTATTCTTTGCCAACACCATAACTCAAAAGCATCAACTCTTCTTCGGTCAACCTTGTCCATTGTCCAGCTCTAACAGGCATATGTTGTTGTTGTTAAGTGCCGTCGAGTTGTTTCTGACTCATAGCGACCCCATGCACAGCAGAATGAAACACTGCCATATCCCGTGCCAGCCCCACAATCCCTGCTATACTTGAGCTCATCATT
>NW_006921664.1:5976392-5993974 GCF_000298275.1 Orycteropus afer afer | reverse complement strand
TGATTCTTCTTTGTTTCCAACTTTTGCATTCCAGTCACCAGTGATAATTAACACATCCTGATTGCATGTTTGGTCAATTTCAGACTGTACATGTACATGCATATGAAGTGATTGAAAATACCATGGCTTGGGTTAGCACACCTTAGTCTTCAAGGAGACATCTTTACTTTTCAGAACTTGAAAGAGGTCTTTAGCAGCATATTTGCTAAATGCAATATGTCCCCTGACGTCTTGACTGCTGCTTCCATTGGTGTTGATTGTAGAAACAAGTAATATGAAGTCTTTGACAACTTCAGTCTTTTCTCCATTTATCGTGACAATGCTTATTGATCTAGCAGTGAAGTTTTTTTGTTTTCTTTATATTGAGGTGTGTTCTGATTATTTAGTGCCACTCTGATAAGAATATACCACAAATGAGATGGCCTTAACAAACAGGAATGTATTCTCTTACAGTTTGGAGGCTTTAAGTCCAAGTTCAACGTTTCAGGCTCTAGGGGTTGTGTGAAAGCCCCTTGACCTTCAGCTTCAGCTCTTCCCGGCACACTGAACTAGAGGCATCTCCTCACTCAGGCAGCTAATGGCTACTGAGGCTAACAAGCCCAAAGTCGACAAATAAAATGGCATAATCCCGATGTTACCAAACCACATGTCAGACCATTAATTCAAATCCATTATAAGTCCCAGGGTCAGCACAGCATGGCAAGCAGCTGAACAACGACACAGCTACATACAGGGTCCAAGTATGCCATAAGTTAGTGACTATTCCCAAAGCTTCTCCTTATCCACAGGAAGCAGACCACATCCCAAAGGCAGCTACTCAGCTGCTTGCGATAGATGCCACCACGGAGTCGATTGCCAGTCTCATCATGGGGAATAACTACCACCAGCTGCCCAGCCACTCAACCAGGCCTAGTGAAGTTGACATACAAATTTAACTACCACAAGGTATAATCCATACTGCAGACCATAGTCTGCAATCTTCATCAGTAAGTGCTTCAAGTCATCGTCACTTTCAGGAAGCAAAGTTGTTCTGTCTGCGTATTGCAGGTTGTTAATGAGCCTTCCTCCAATCCTGATGACACATTCTTCTTCTATATGAAGTCAAGCTTCTCTGATTATTTGCTCAGCATATAGACTGAATAAGTATGGTGAAAGGATACTCCCTTACTGATTTTAAACCAAACTTCATAGTGAGTGATAGGAGAGATGGGGCTTTCAGCACTAAAATTCAAATCTGGAGAAGACTGTACCTTTCCATTAGAGAGATAACCAGACAAATATTGTAACAATGTGGGTTCATATGTGTGGTTACCCAGCAGCTGGAACTGAAATTAGGAATTTAGGACCATTTTCTTATCCTTGTCTATGTCTTCCCCAATGCCTTCTCCTTTACCATATGGTGAGATCACCCTCTAGGGGTCAAACTCCTCTTAGCACCCCACAAACATTCTAAACTGAAGTGAAACCTCTAAAGCTTAAAAGAGATTTTGACCTTTTCAGCAGTTCCTCAGAGCACACGGCAGACTATATTGGGAGGGTGACAGAGCAACACAGGCAGCTATTGGAAACATTCATCTGACCCTAAAGAAGGCAACTCAGTGAGCTCATGAGCCACCCAAGGGATTCCTCTCCTTCTCCCCCAGCTCCAGTCCTATTTCCTGGTGTTGGGGGAATGGGATTTGTCATATCTTCACCTCTCATTGCATCTTCTCCCTCTCACTTTCTATGCCTGATGACCTCCTTCTCGCCTTAGTCTCTATTTCCCTCATTCCTCACAATGTTCATCAGTACAAGAATATCAGTTTGTAAACTTTTGAAGCAGCTGAAAATAATTGCAGTCCCGGGTAAGGAACAATTCGAAATTCAGTACTGGCCATGACTACATATATGGAAAACACACAGGCTTCTCAGTCCCACAGGGAGCTCCTTACTGCTCTCTTCCTTCCTGCCTACCCAAGCATCTCCCCTCTACAAGAGCCCTCTCCTTCTAACTCTTATGGTCAAAGTCCTATCATTCTTGGGCCTATCTGAGCTATGGCATTTAAAAATTCTTTTCTTTTTCCTTCTAGGATGCTGAGTTTGGAGGAGAGGGAAATGACTCCTGTGAAATAAGTTCCAATAACCATTTTTAAAGTCATTAAACATTTTCTATAACAAATACTAGTCTTGTTACTGAGCATCCAAATAGTTTTCACATTGGCATGGAACTTTGTCATTTGCTAATTACTGGTTTGTTTGTTTGTTTGTTTGTTTGTTTGTTTTTTCACAAACACTGGTTCCTATTTGAAGTCCCCATGTAGTATAAAAATTCAACACACTTGGCTGCTGTTTTGGTTATCTAGTGCCACTCTAACAGAAAGTACAACAAATGGGTGGCTTTAAAAAAGAGGGATTTATTCTCTTACAGTTTAGGAGGCTAGAAGTCTAAGTTCAAAGTGCCAGTTCTAGGGGCTGGGTAAAAGCCCCTTAACCTTGGGCTTTGGCTCTGCCTCTTGTTCCCTGCCCACGGAACCTGGAAGGTTTTCTTAACTCGGGCAGCTGCTGGCTATCGAGGCTGACAAATCCAAGGTCAACAAATAAAATGGAACAGTCCCAACATTACCAAACAATATAGCAGGTCACTAGTTCAAGTCCAGAGACAGTCCCAAGATTGGCAGGAAACATGACAGGCTTCTGATATATGCAGCATCCAAACATGCCAAAAAGCTGCAGAGACCTTTCTCAAAGCTTTCTCTTATATGCTGGAGGCAGACCACATCTCTAAGACAGCTACTCAGTTCCTCCAGTAGATTCTACCATGAAGTTGATAACCAATCTCATCATGGGGAATAACTACATCTAGCAGACCAGCCACTCAAAACCAGGCCCAGCCAAGTTGACCCATAACCTTAAATAATGCGGCTGCTAACCAAAAGGTTAATGGTTCATGTCCACCCACAGATGGCTCAGAAGAAAGGCTTGATGATCTTCTGAAAAATTATCCACTGAAAATCCTATGGAGCCAGTTTTACTCTGATACACATGGGGTCACCATGAGTTGGAATCAACTCAATAACAGTTGTTTTTTTTTGTTTATCTGAGTTATACCATTCAAACATTGTTTCCTTCTTCTTTTCAGGATGCTGTGTTTGTAGAGCACTGTGTTGTGTTCACATTGGCATGAACATTGTCATTTGCTGATGACTGGACTTTTCCAAAACAGTTTCTCTTATTTACACTGTTCCCTGAAGAACATATTTCCCAGTAACACTTCCCTTTCCAATTTCAGTCAGGGACCTAAAGATCCCCCATGAATCTTTGAAGGCAGCTCAAAATAAGGTACCCAGAGGTATAGGAAATCAGATGACCTCTTCAACCTTCCCTCCCATACTCAGATCCACAGGAAGATGGATCTCATCTCCTCTGACTGAGCCAACCTCTTTCACAGAAGTAGAAACTTGCTTCTGACATCACTTTCTTTACTCAGGAAGTAACCAGTAGTTTCATGACTTTGTTGCATTCTAGAAGCCAATTAACCCTTTGGGTGGGGAGTAAGTTTTCTGACATCTCTTCAATATTTTATTCTCTTGCGTTTCCTTCAACACCACACATAGGAAACATGAAGGCTTAGCATTGGTATGGAACATATGACTCAAAATCAGCCCTTGCTCATTCCAGACAGCAGCATGTTACCTGGATGTAAAGCAAACTGTAACTAGAAATGTGGTTTTCATTATGAGAGATGAGTCTGTGTGTAGCTAACAAGAACAGGGCCAGAAAGGAATCAGCAGTAATTCTACAAGCTCAAGTACCAAATGACCTCAGAGCAGAAAGGAACTATGAAAGAGAGAGCAGTATTGTGTCAGAACCCTTCGATGGTGATGAAATCCCACAGCATTTATTATCTCCCTTATGTCAGCACCTCATCCTCAGTGCTTGTGCTTTTTGCTGCACTTACTCATTGCTTACATCTGGAAAGCAGGTGAGTTCTGTCCTTAGCCCCCTCTGCCCTAACTTTTAGTTTCTTCTTCTTTCCCCAGGCTTTTCCCTCAAGAAACTAGGGTACTCCAAGGATATCTAACAAGGTATATGCTTTTTGTGTGATTGGTACTGAGCCTGGTATGAAGTCATTATTAGCTGCCAATACAGTCAGTCTCGACCTGTGGTGACCCCACATACAATGGACTGAAATGTCTCCTTGTCCTGTGCCATGCCTATGATTGGTCATCAGCCAGACCATGTAATCCATAGGGTTTTCATTGGTTGATTTTTGGCAGTATATTGCCAAATCTTTCTTCCTAGTCTGTCTTAGTCTAGAAGTTCTGCTGAAACTTATTCAACATCATATCAGGGTGCAAGCCCCCACTGACAAATGGATGGTGGCTACAAATAAGGGGTATTGGCCAGGAATCAGACTCAGGTGTCTAGCATAGAAGGTGAGAATTCTATAGCTGAACCCCTTGGGCTACAGTTATTGGGTGCTATTGAATCAATTCCGAAACATAATGACCCCGTGTGACAGAGTAGATCTGTCCTATAGGATTTCCTTGGCTGTAATCTTTATGGAAGCAAATTTCCATCCAGGTCTTTCTTCCAGGGAAAAGCTGAGTGGATTCAAACTGCCAGCCTTTCCGTTAGCGGCCAAGAGCTTTACCATTGCACCACCAGAGCTCCTCGTAGTGAGAGCTCCGTAACTATTCAAAGGATGCAGGAATAAATTATTCTCTTTCATTGCTTGACTCACAAGAAAGCTGCCCAGGTGCCTTTAGTGAACTAGTCCAGTTCTCAACTCTAATGAGAAATGACTCAATAAGCAAAACTGCAAATAGGCTTTCATCAAAGAATAAAAGTTGCACGTTTTACCAGGATCAAATATTTTCATATAGACAATGTCTTCCACTCAGAAAAGGACAGGAAGAAGCTGTCACAAAGTCCTCAGGAGGATAAGCTATAAGGTCATTCCTGTTTTATTGTGAACTGATAGCTCTGACCTATCCTATAGCTCTGTCTCCTCCAACATTTAAAAAATTTTGAGTCACAAACTTTTCAAAATTTTTTTGAAATAAAAACCAAATTATCGCAATCTACTGGCCAGCTTGTCTTTTTTCAATAAAAGATGGACAAGATAGCTTTATTTTATTATTATGTAAGATTCTGTCCTGACTTCTGTTCTGCTGTAGGTCTTGTAAGGATCCACCCCACAACTCCCTGAAACTGAAACTCAGCTATAGGCCTGCAAACTTCCTCAAATCCCCATGGAGATGACTAGGTCAGGGAGTTGACTAGTTGGTGGTGCTCAAAACATTAGAGTCAATTCTGGCTCCAGACCCTGGCATGAGTGTTCAGAAGTGCAGCCTGAGAGTCACAGCCAGAATTTTGAGACTCCAAATGTGATTTTTAGGGAAACACAGAATCTCATGTACTAGTGAGCCTTTGGGCCTCTGAACATGCCTGTCCCTTCACCTAGAACACTCTTCCCCAGCCTCATCACAAAATGACCTCTGACTCATCCGGTAGTTTCTAGTTGATTCTCTGCACTGAGAACATCATTGTGATCTTCCATGGCACTTGAAAAGTTCCAATGTACAGTGCTCATCTCATTCATAATCATTTGCTTAGAGCTTATTTTCCCTACAAGACTGCATGACCATGAGGCTCTAGCTCAGGGCCAGGCTTTGGTGTTAATTAAAATAGTGTTGAACTAATGAAATATTAAGTAATATTGGGTAATTATTTAATTAGGAGTCCCTTGGTAGTTTGAACAGTTAACATGCTTGGCTGCTAACTGAAAATTTGAAGGACTGAGTCCACCCAGAAGCACTGCAGAAGAAAGGCCTGACAATTTCCTTTTGAAAACCAGCCATTGAAAACCCTATAGAGCACAATTCAACTCTGACACACATGGGGTTATCATGAGTTAGGACTAACTCACTGACAGCTGGTTTTCAAATTGTTTAATTAATAAATTAATGAAATATTATTGAATTAATGAAAATTCACCCAATCACCACACCTAGAAATTAAAATGACTACAGGTTTCAAGGCTTTATCTGAAACATAGTGTTCTGGTTACCTAGTGCCGTTCTGACAGGAATATACCACAAACGGGATGGCCTTAACAAACAGGAGTTTATTCTTACAATTTGGAGGTTTTAAGTCCAAGTTCAAAGTGCCAGGCTCTAGGGGCTAGGTGAAAGCTCTTTAGCCTTGGACTTTAGCTCTGCCTCCAGCTCCCGGCACACTGAAGCTAGAGGCTTTTCTTCACTCAGACAGCTTCTGGCTGCTGAGGCTGCCAAGCCCAAGGTTGACAAGTGAACAGGCACAGTCCCGATATTACCAAATCATATGGCAGGCCATTAATTCAAGTCCATTGAAAGTCCCAAGTTTGGCAGAACATGGCAGGCTGCTAAATAATGACATGGCTACATTCAGGGTCCAAGCATGCCATAAACTAAAGACAATCCCAAAGGCTTCTCCTTATATACATACAGGAAGCAGACCACATCCCTAAGGCAGCTACTCAGCTGCTTGTGGTAGATCCCACCATGGAGTTAATTGCCAGTCTCATCATGGGGAATAACTACCACCAGCTGCCCAGCCACTCAACCAGACCAAGCCAAGCTGACATACAAATTTAATTACAATTCCAGCCCTTGTCAGCTTGGCACCTGTACAGATCTTCATTGGGTGGCATCTGTACAGATCTCTCTCATTAGGTGGCTCCAGTCCCCTAGTTACTCTAAATGGCCACCTCACCCTATTGGCCTGGTGGGCCCTGTTTCTCTACCTTTTGGTCATGGCAGCCTTGCCCCCTCACTCTTGGGCAGCAGCTATGGCTCCATCCCCCTAGCTCACGTGAATGAGCAGCCCCACACTCCAGAACTGAGTTGGTGAGGGTCTAACTCTTTGAAACCTAGAGGGCTATGATGATTCCACCCCCAAAGGCCATGGTCCTACCCTTTGAGGTTGAGGCAGCTCTGCTTCCTGTTTCCTTAGTCTCTCTGCTTCTGTGGATTAATGCCCGAGGGCAACCCACTCTGCTGGAAATCTTTCTGCCCAAAGGATATTTACCTTCTTGCTTCATGGGCCTGCCAACCTGCTACTCCATTTTATGCTGGTCTCTTCACCAATTAATACCCGAAGGCAACCCACTCTGCTAGGAAGCCGCCTATCCAATGGCACCTGGCTCTCTCCTACATGGGCTGGTAAGCTTGTTGCTGTTTAATGCTGGTCTCTGTGCTCTGCTACTGCCATCTTTCATGCTGGTCTCTCTTCTGGTATCTTTCTGCCAGTCTCTTGGCTCTGCTCCTGCCATCTCTCATGCCATATGACAGGTGTCTCTGCCAGGGTCTCAGGTCAAGGACACACTCCAGTCCTGCTTCCACATTTTAGGTATCTGTCAGAGTGGCTCCCCACTCTCTCGGTACCATATTCTTTTCTGGGTATCTAGCACTGCTCTGACAGGAATACACCACAAATGGGATGGCCTTAACAAACAGGAGTTTATTCTTACAATTTTGAGGCTTTAAGACCGAGTTCAAAGTGTCAGGCTCTAGGGGTTGGGTGAAAGCCCCTCAGCCTCGGACTTCAGCTCTCCCTCCAGCTCCCGGCCCACTGAAGCTAGAGGTTTTTCTTCACTCAGACAGCTTCTGCTGCTGAAGCTGCCAAGCCTAAGGTTGACAAGTAAAAAGGCATAGTCCTGATATTACCAAATCATATGGCAACCCATTAATTCAAGTCCATTGTAAGTCCTAAGGTCAGCAGAGCATGGCAAGCTGCTGAACAATGACATGGCCACATGCAGGGTCCAAGCATGCCATAAACTAAAGACTATCCCCAAGCCTTCTCCTTATATACAGGAAGCAGACAACATCCCAAAGGCAGCTACTCAGCTGCTTGTGATAGATCCCACCATGGAGTTGATTGCCAATCTCATCATGGGGAATACTACCACCAGCTGCCCAGCCACTCAACCAGGCCTGGCCATGTTGAAATAAAATTTTAACTGCCACACATAGTCATTATTTTGATTTTGAATAGGAAGCCTCTAAGTGGGAGCAGTGGTAAAAGACGAGAAGGAAGTCCATGTTGTAATATACCCCAGGGACAGCACAAAATATAGTACAAGGCATGGCTCTGAAGGCAGATCATCCTAGTTCAAGGGCCACTTTGGCCCCTTACCAGCTATAAGATTCAAAAAAAAAAAAAAAAAAAGTATACCTTATTTATGCTATATTTTCATCATTTGTAAAATTCAGATAAGAATACTGCAAAATTAATAGACCTATTGTCCTTGAAAACCTCACACTGAGTGAAATAAGTCTGTTGCAAAAGGACAAATGATGTATGATATCACTTAAAGGAAATAATCAAATATATAGAAACCAAAGATTATTAGTGGTTACCAGGATGGAGAGAGGAAAAGAGGGAACTTTTGCTTAAGTGGAATTGAATTTATATTAATGGTGTGGAATGATTTGGAAAAGGACAGGGAGAATGGTTGCTCAATTTGAAAAATATAGTCAATGTCACTGAATTCTACATATAGACATTGTTGAACTGGCATACATTTTATTACATATTTTCAGTACAATAACAAAAGAAAAAAAAACTAATAGGGCATTGTAAAGATTATGTGAAGTAGTATGTGGAAAATGGTTGGCATGTATAAAACTGTTAGTCAATATTACTTTGTTGTAATCATTCAAAATCAAGGTCACTACCTTACTCTGCTCTGACAGTGTGTCCTCACTGCAATTGGCTATCTCCCCAACTTCTTCTCTCATACTTCCTGACTGGGAGCAGAACCAATTCCTGGAGGCTGCTGTATTATGAAGTGACATGAGGTGCTAAGCAATTTAGAAAAAGTTTTGATCATGTTTCATGAAACTGATTTTCCTTCAATTCCAATATGATAAATTTTACCAAAACATTCTAGGCCATATATAAGACAAAAAAAGTCAGTAATGATTAGAATCAGATCAGAATCAGATTCATTGGTTTCCTTGCTGGCCCTTTAGCTGAGGAAGATAACTGTGACAAATCCTAGATCCAGGTGGCAAAATCATAGGAACTTGTCTCAATTCTGGAAGCATTATCACAGAATTCCCTGGGATAGTTAAGGACCCCAGGCCTTACTTCTGTTAGCTGAATTGAAAAGAAAGTTTTAGGGCAGAATAAGCTGTCTTGAACCTAAGCAGCCATTGGCTCTTGGCACTGGAGCTGGAAACAGAAGTTGGCTCTAAGTCAAAGCTATAAAAGGGATTGTGTGTGGAACTACGTGTAGCTAAGCAGTTGCTGACATTGCAGAGTTCTACATAAAATCTCCAGGTCAGTTTCAGATATAACAACTAGAAGATCTCTTTATAGCATTCACTAGCAATTTTGGTAAAGTTGCCCCAGAGGAATAGAAGATACCAGGTTGAAACAACTAAATGTTCCAAGCCTTCAAGTCCTTTTGTCCTTCATCCTACAAAGGGATATGAGTATGAAGGGACACAGAGAAAGAAGCAATACAAGGAAACCCGAAGGGAGCTTACTTAAGAAGACTGAAATTTGGATAGGAGACACTGGCATTGAATGTGATGGTGAGAGCCATGGTAGGGAGCTAATGAATTTGGACCAGACATTTGTTAATTAAAAAAAGTAAAAGAAACATGGTAATTTTCCACTACCTTAGCACACTGATCAGGCTAAAGAGGTGTTAGTATAGTATGAATCTGAGAAATCTTTTTCAACCAATAGTTTTAACCTCTCCCATTAGGCATTTTAGGCTGCTGTGTTAGCATTTCATCTCTTTTCTCTCTCCCTATTTGGAGGAGTTTATGAGTAGTAAAAATAATTAAAGGCCATGAAGGAGGAGAGAGGAAGAAGAGCAGAAACCAAAGCCCTAGAAAATCTTTAAATGGTATAATCAAGTTCCAGAAATTTGACTTCACCAGTCTTAAGGAGTTTAAAAATATAAATCACAGAATCAAAGAATGTTCAAGCTGGAAGAGACCTTAGAAAAGATATGTAGAACCATATCTATGTAAGTGTAGAGATAAAGCTGCATTTATCCTGGAATAAAAGACTGATAAGAATGTTTCAGAAAATAAATTTCAGTTGGATAATAATTCATACCCCTGACAAGAGGCTCAACATGTTTGCAACAAAGGATGGAAAGGTATTAGGTTCAAGAAAAAGAAAATAATGTTTTGAAGAAACTGAAAAGCAACACAGAAACGAGGCTAAATAAAGTTTAGAGTCGTTCTTCCCTAGAAGATGGTTAACATGGATTGAGAACCTACATATGTTTCATGTTTTCAAATGCCTTGTAGGACCCTGGATGGCACAAATGGTTAAGTACTTGGCTATTAACTGAAAGGTTGACACTTTGAACTCATTCAAAGGCACTACAGAAGAAAAACTTAGTGATCTGCTTTTGAAAGGTCATAGCCAAGAAAACTCTATGGAGCATAGTTCTATTCTGACACACATCAGGTTGCCATGAGTTGGGATCAACTCAAAGCAACCATTAAAAAAAAACAAAAAAATCTCCTTTTTTTTCTCTATCATAAGCCTGTGAGACACATGCAAGTGACCCCTGACCCTTACTTCAGGGAATAAGAGGATGTCAGGGATAATCTATGGCTGCAATGGCTCTTGAATGAGGAGCAGGGATTATAAAGGAGAGAGAAGGGAAAGTGCACTTGAAGTGGTGCAGCAGCATGATCAAGGACACCTAAGGCAAAAAGGAGTAGTAGATCAAGGACTTGTGGGAGCTTCAGGATGGGGAAGGTGGATGGAGATGTCAGCAGAAGCTAGAGCACAGAGGGTCATAAACGAGGTTTGAATTTAACCTTGAGGACATGGGGAACCACTGGGATATTTAAAGAAGGAAGGAACAGAAGAGGAAAAAGTAATTTTTGTATCTAGAAAAATTATTCAGGCTTGGATTTGAAGGATTATAAGATTGAAGGCAGGGAGACCGGAGAAGAGGTTTCCGGGAAAAATGATAAGAGAAGTAGGGAATTTATTATATCATTTTCAATCTCTAGAACATTTCTGGACTATGAATGATAGTATAGCCTTCTGATAGTTAGAAAAAAAAAAATTAAAGAACTTGACAGAATAAATCAGAAAAGGAAAGATTATAGAGTCTGTAGAAGGAAAAAAAAAAAAGAGTAAAATTTTCTGAAGGCGATTTAGAGAACATAGGGTTAAGGTTGAGTTTAATAGGAACCATCACTGCTCCAAACCGTAACAGCACCTCCCAAAAGAACAACAAGATGTGAGTCCTGAGCGTTGTCACTGACAACTCAAAAGCAAAATGGCACAGGAACAGTGCTTTAAGTATATATTTTTTTTCCTTTTACTTTGGTCTAATTTTATTCAAAATATTATTATATTAGTTGTTGTTGAGTTAGCCAGCAACTCATGTTAGTTGTTGTTGAGTTAGCCAGTAACTAATCCCATGTGCAATAGAACAAAACGTTAGCTGGTCCTGCACCATCCAGCAGAGGACGGATGATGATCAGTTGCAGATCAGACTTCTCTGATCCATAGGGTTTCGATGGCTGTTTTTCAGAAGTATATTGCCAGGTCTTATTCCTAATTTGTCTTAGTCTGGAAGTTCCATTGAAACCTGTTCAGCATTATAGCAACAAAAAAGCCTCCACTAACAGCTGGGTGATGGCTGCACATGGGGGGTGCTGGCTGGAAGTTGAACCCAGGTCTCCCAAGTGGAAGGCAAGAACCACAAATTTCCCAAAAGTACTTATCTGAACAAATGCAAGTTCTTAGCAGTATTTGAAAAATTCACTACAAAAGTATAGGCTATTTCCACAGCTCCAGCAGAAACGCCTGGACATTTTTAGATTGTAGGATTTAACACAGAACCCCTAACGTATAGATTAATGTACATCTACACACAAAAATCAAGGTAATAAATTACCACGTGTGCTGGATTGATTGTAATAGACCTATTTATAATCCATTTTCCAGATTCATAAGCCAATTTTGAGGATGTAATTAATGATAATAGACCTTTGTCTTTGGCAATATTAAATTATCATAAAGTAACAAGCAGAATTTTCTTGTATGGCTGCAATGGACTCAAAGAGGAATGTAGAAAAGTTGAGAAATTGGTATGATCATTGGCATGGTCTTTGACAGATAATATTTACCTGGAAGTTTAGTTTTATATTAAAATTAGTCTTTTTACAATTAGAACCAACTTTTGCATTACTCTATTTTGAATGTATGGTAGACTAGGGGAGCAAAACTGATTACTTTAATCAAGTCTGAACAACTATTCATATTCATACCAGCTGTTAGTGTATGTTATGTTTTACATTATTTCCTTCCCCCATGAATTGTTCATAAAAAAGGGTAAATAATTTCCCCAAACATTTTTTTTCTTTTTTTCTTTGACAATTAAACATTTCAATAGGCAACTGCCAATTGCTAAAACATTATATTTGCCCTTGGCTTATGCCAACTGTAGATTTTTCCCAGTAAAGGTTTATTTTAAGTCCACTTATGCCCTGATCCATAAAAGAGTGAAACCTAAGCAAAAAAAAAAAATTAATTGGATGACTGCCACATATATTCATAACTATGGCTCTTATATGAAATAACTTAAAATGCAGTAAAACTCAGTTAATTTAGCACATAGGTTAGTGAAAATGCACATTTTGGCAAGAGGCTACCCACAGATGGAAAATCTATTTGTAGACATCAATTCATTGGGTTCTACAAGTACTCTGTTTTACTTCATACATAATGGAGCATATTTCCATTTGTCAGTTTTGTAGCAAAATAGCTGGTATTTAAGTCCAGGCAAAAGTCTTAAGAATGATCCATTGCTACCCACATTCATATCAGCAATCAATGGTGGGGAGAAAGTGGATAGAGCAGTGAAATATAGACCTTCCATGTGATTGCAAAACTTAGGAATCTATTCTACAAAGAAAGAAAAAGGTGATATATGGGTGTTCTAACCTTTCATGTGTTGGAAATGCCCCAGAACTTACGTATCTCTGTTGTCAGCAGCCACATGGAGGTAGATAAGGGGAGAGATTGCAGTGTCTTTCAGCATTCTGTGTATCATTTTCATGTACAAATATCTACTTGGTGTCAGAAGTTCTGTGCATAGAAAAACATGTGGAAGGCAAGAAAGAACAGGGCAGCTGGGTTCCAAGTAGATAAGGTTGTCACCTTTTAAAGATTGACCTCAACTAGTCAGGAAGAAAAGGTAACAACATGATATTAATGGATTCTGGTGAAGAAACTCTGAGTTGAGTATTTTCAGTACCATCTTTTTTCCAGGCTTGTCATAACCAAAAAGTATACTGATAGAAATGATAGAGAAGCTGCAATTTGGACCAAATGAGCCATGCATCACCTTCAGTGCCTGCATAATGAGCTTTGGCAGTGATGGTGGCAAAGACAGAAAAGGAACTGTCAGGAAATGGAATAAACCTCTTTACACTTGTGTTTTGAACCCTGTTGTTAGCATGCTCAGAGTCCCTGGGTGGCGCAAATTGTTAATGTTCTTGGCTACTAACCAAAAAATGGAGGTTCAAGTCCATCCAGAGTCACCTTGGAAGAAAAACCTGGCAGTCTACTCCTGAAAAATCAGCCACAAAAATGCTATGCAGCACAGTTCTGTTCTGACACACATGGGGACACCATGAGTTGGAATTGATTTCACGGCAACCAGTGGTTTTTTTATGTTTTATTAGCATACTGACAAAAATGATTTTACTTATGTTGTTATAAACTGGCAAAAGAAAAAGAGACCACACTTACCAAATAAATATAAAAGATAGCACAAATAGTTTGCACTTACTGGTAACAGAAAAGTTGGTAGTTTGAACCCACCCAGCACCACCACAAAAGAAAAGGCCTGGTGATCTGCTTCTGCTGATATTATAACTAAGAAAATCCTATGGAGCAGTTCTACTCTGTAACACATAGGGTCGCCATGAGTCAGAATTGACTTGATGGTAACTAACAACGCAAATACTAAAAAGACCAGAAAGAATTATTACAAAATGGTAGTGGCAGTTATTTACTTTGACTAGTGTTACTGAACGACACCTTATTTTTTTACTTTTTTATGTCTTCCAAATTTTTATGGTCTCATTTTTCTTACTTTTAATCCCTATATATTTAATTTAAGGTTAAATATATTTATTAATCTGCAATATTTAAAAACCTTACCATGTTTCAATGTGATGAGGTTCTGGTAATCTTATAATGTAAACATCTTACTCTAAAGAATTTACTCTGAGTCAAAGAGATGGGTAAAACCAAGTTTATGAGTTGGAGCTTCAAGAACATTTAAATGAACATAAATATTGTATTAAAGATAATTAAACACCATCTGGCAAGGATCAATTCCTGTTGGAATGGTAAGCCTGAAGCCAAGTTAATAAGGCAGGAGAGAGCTTCCTTCTGGACAAGAAAAATGTAGAGTTGTGGATTCAAGTTGAGGGTGGGAGTACTCCATTTTTTCACTTTTATTCTTGGCATCTACAGTTAGCAAAATCATGTTTTTCTTCCCTTGCTATCTAACACAGGGAGTTACTTTAGAGTTTGGTGGTAAGGATATGGAATTCTTCTGGTTAAGAAACTTTTAGAAATCAAATCTTCTAGTACCCTTTCCGAAGAAAGTTAAAGACATTGAAAGTGACAGGAGAAAATATATAAATGCTACACCAGCTTATTCAGAATTAGAGGCATTTATTGCACACCTACTATGTGCCAGGCATTATGATGGAGGCACTGAAGAATTGTGTACTTGGGAGGACTTTTGGCTCCTAGCATCAAGTTTTGAAGTTGAAAGAAGTCTCCTACTTAAACTTTGGCAGAACTCCAAAATTAAATTAAGCAACAGTTGATAGGAGTTGGGGTTTCATTTCTGCCTTGGCTCACACAATAGCAAGTTTGGAATGCTCTTCCCATCATCTCTCCTCCCACTTCTTAGCCCAGATAACCTTGATTGCTCCCATCCCTGCCTCAGACTGGGTAGGTCCAAACTGTACATTAGAAAGGGAGTCATAGCCAGAACTCAAAGGGTTCTTGGCTTTCAAACCTATAGACCTGGGTTCCATGCTTCATTCTGTACTGTTTTATGTATATTCTATACTTCCATCTATGTGACTTTAGCAAGTTACTTAATCTCAGAAAGTCTCAAATACTACATTTCTAAAAATGGGGATAATTCCTTACTAGCCTATTAAATTTAAATTATATGCAAAATGTGACACAGTGTTTGTCCAGTGAGAAGGTCTCGATAATCAGCAACAATCACTCTTATACCCTTAACAGCTGTCGTACACTGTGAACTTTGTTAAGGTCAGGCTCAACAACATTAGTGCTTTACATGCAGTAACTCATTTAATCCTCACACAAAATTACCCTATAATATGTTCAAACAAACAAATAACCAAACCAGTTGCCATAGAGTCAAATCCAACTCATGGTGAACTCTTATGAGTCAGAATAGAACTGTGTTCCACAGGATTTTCAATGGCTAATTTTTTGGAAGTAGATTGATAGGTCTTCTTAGGTGCCTCTGAGTGGATTCAAACCATCAACCTTTCAGTTAGCAACTGTGTGCCTTAACCCTTGCACCACCAGGGACTCCTATAAACAGTTACCTCCTTCATTTCACTGTTAGATAAACTGAGGCTTATTGAGCCAGACCTTGTGTAAGGCTGTGCAGAGACTAAGCCATAGTTCTAACCAGGCATTCCAACCCCAGAATTGGTTCTTAGCTCCTATACAATTCTGGGCTTCCTCCAGCTCAGCCATGAATATTTCATAAAAGTTAATTACCTCACCATTATTACTTATTTTAATTTATAGCATTACAATAGCATTATTCTCCACTATTTTTATTTAAATGAAAAATATTTCAGCTAGGTTATGGGTTAAATAGGTTTTTATAAGGTAGCCTGGAGACCTAACTGGCATTTATAATACTATTTCTGGAAATGTGGTCTGAATTTTAAACAACCAACCTAAAAATGAGCTTTGAATGGTTGGTAACATGCTTCCAAATTGGGGACTGTCTGCTAAAACTAGCAATGCTTGGTAATGTTGATTCTTGGCTGTTTTAATAAAAACATGTTTTTTTTAATTTTTTTGAGATAGTTATATGAAAATCTATGCCAGTTAATCTCATAGTAATCCATATTATCAGAAAGACTATTTTATAAAAACATAAAATAAAAAATACTCACCTTGAAGTACTCACCTAAAGTACTCATCTGAGTCAGTTGACACCCTAATGGTAGGCGAACTCCTGAAAAGAAGAATATCAACATATATTTGCAAAATGCTCAGCTCTGGTGGTGTAGTGCCTAAGGCATTTGACTGCTAACTAGAAGGCTGGTGGTTCAAAGCAGCCACTCCTCGGAAGGAAGTTTGGGCAATCTGCTTCCGTAGTGATGCTGTCTCGTAAACCAAGGAGGGGTCGCTATGAGTAGGGTCCAACTCGACGGCAGTGACTTTGTTTCTGGTTTATGGCAAATGGTTAAGCACTGGGCTGCTAGATGAAATGTTGGTAGTTTGAACCTACCCAGTGGCTATGTGGGAAAAAGTTCTGTCCATTTGCTTCTGTAAACTAATAGGCAAGAAAACCCTACGAGGAAGTTTCACACTGTAACATGGGGTTGCTATGAGTTGGAAAGGACTTGATGGTACACAACAACAACAATACTTAGAGATGCAGGATACTCACATACACACTCTCACATACCACACGTACCCACACATAGACACCTTCAGACACACACTGCACACACATTTTCACATACACACATATACAGAAACCTTCACACACATGCACAAACACACAAATACTGTCACACACACTCACACAAACCACACAGACACGGCACATACATAGAAAGCTTCACACACATATTCAGACAACCACACAGACACCCTCACACACACGTTCACAGAGGTCACATAGATATACTCATATCCACCCACAGTACTCACACACGCATACACCACACACATGCACACACCCCGCAAACATAAAAACACACACACACCACACTGTTCTTGTTCTCTCCCAGCACTGCCTCCCTTTGCCCTTTGAGCAGCTGAGCTTCAGCAGCATCACCAAACTCAGACTTTGGAGCCAGAAGGGCTTCATTCTAACTCCCAAGTTAGTCACTTACTAGCTGTGGAACCTTGGACAACAAATTACGGTCTCTAAATTTCAGATGTTTCAACTGAAAAATAGGTCTACTAGTAACCATTTGTTGGATTGCTGTAGGGGTTAAAAACTTTTGCATATAATTCTCAGCACCTAATAGGCTTTTAGTATGTAGATATTATTATTTTCATGAGCTTTTCTGTTATTATTTCTGAGTGGCCCTGCATATAGGGACAATGGAGAGAATAGGGATTGTTGCAAAAGTCCTGTGATAGTTGAAGATCTGTCAACTTGGCTGGACTTCACTTGTGAGTGGTGTTTCTCATGATGGATCACATGACTACGTCCTAAGCGGCCGGTCAGTCTAGGGGGAGTTTCCCCAGGGGTGTGGCCTACCTGTAATACTATCCCAGGAACAAGCTGGAAAAAACAGCATTCC
>NW_006921664.1:5925157-5958797 GCF_000298275.1 Orycteropus afer afer | reverse complement strand
TAGCAGGGATTGTGGGGCTGGTGCGGGATCAGGCAGTGTTTTGTTCTGCTGTGCATGGGGTCACTATGAGTCGGAAACAACTCGACGGCACGTAACAAGAACAACAACAACAGTAGAAGAACCTGAATGAAACAGTGAGTAAGGAGACAAATGGAGCTGCATCTTCTGGCTGTCTTAAGGGCACAGCCATTCTGAATATTCCTGCTAGCAACCTAAGAATCACCTCTGCTCACCAAGGCTGCATGGGCAAGGGCTACATTGGTGCCTGAGAACCAGAAGGTAGAACAGTGAGTAAGGGAACAGGCAGACTTGTGGACTGCCAGTGGCTGTCCTGAAAATGTACCAATTTTGGATGTTTCCCATTGGTAGGATTCTTGCTTGAACCATGACCTGAGAATGCACTCCGCCTGCCAAGGACAACACAGACAACTACACTAGAGGCTGGAGACTGGACTGGTGGGATATTCCCCTTGTTAGTCTTGTACCCAATGACCTCTTGGTGAAAAGAGATGTGGCCTTCCCCCACCCCCACAAAACTTTTTGACATGCAGGGACTCCATTCCAGTCTGTGCCCTGGCAGAGCCAGGGTGCCATGCCCTGACCCCACAGTTTTGTTTTTGTTTATTTGTTTTTAAATTATTCATTTCTTCTTCCCTTGCCCCCCTGTTTCCCATCCCCGGATCTTGTTTTTTCCTCTCTTTCCTTTTCCTGGTTCCCTTTTTTTTTTTTTTTTCTTTTGGTTCTTCCCATCCCTTGTTTCTCCTTCTGCAGATTTTCCAAATCTTTTACTCTTGCTTTTTTCACTCATTCCTACTTCCCCAGATATTATGGCTTTTTTTTTTTTTACCCCCTCCTTATCTTTCTTTTATCCTTTTTTAATATATTTTGAAATATTTTCTTCTTATTTATTGCATTTCTCTTTTTCTCTTGTAATTGTTCCTGTTTGCTTATGTATTTGAGTTTATTTATTTATTTTGTCTAACTGAATGGGAGACAGCAACCATTCCCACACAATCAAGCCACACCTGCACTTCCTGCAACCCTTCCCACTGAATGAGGGCACCACGTGCTTTTGCACAAACTGACCAACAATAGATGGCAGCCAATACTAGCTCAACTCACCCTCAACTACTTTTTAGGAAGAGCTAACAGAGATCTATACACACTCTCTCATTCTCTACCACACCCACAAAGAGACAGGTGGTGAGTACCTAAGTGCTAACATCTACTGAATAGAGGAGCACTGTAGCCTGCTCACACAGAAATATCAAAACAAAGTAAAGGAAAAACAAATCCCATGTGAATCAAATGAACATACAACCACAAATTAAACATAAATTCAAAAACACCACAATGTCTCAGAGACAACAGATCATCACAGCCCACATAAAAAAAGCAAGGTAAAGTAGTAAGAACAAGGGACCAGGATACAAACCCAGAAAATGTCCCTGAGAAAGAAGCAGCATTGGAACTCTCTGATAAGGAATTCAAAAGAATTACATCTGGGTTCCTTCAAAGGAATGAGAGACAGATTAAGGAAAACACTGACAAAATTAAGGAAATCATAGACAAAAATCTAGAACAATTTAGGAAAATAATACAAGACCAAATTAACAAAATAAACAAACAATTGGAGATGATATGAAAACTACAAACAGAAATCCAGAAGATTAATATTAAGATTTCAAAAATAGATAGCACATAGAACAAAAAAAAAAAAGAGTAGAATGGAATAAATGGAAGAGAGAATTAATGAGATTGAGGACAAATACTTCAATACTACTTTGTTAAGGAATCAATCAGAACAAAGATCAAAACATAATGAAGAAAACCCAAGATTCATTTGGGATACCAAATGAAATCAACATTAGAAATAAAAAAAAAACAAACAAAACCAAAAAAGAGATCTCTCCCCCCAGCATTAGTAGCAAAGTTAAAAAAAAAAAAAAAAAACCACCAAAAAAAAAACCCAAATAAAAAAAAAACAGCAAGTTCATGGAAAGTGAATAACACTCTCCTCAAAAATGACTGGGGAATAGAAGAAATAAAAAATGAAATTAATTCTCTCAGATTCCAGGGACTTAAGAATAGGCTCCACTTGCCAGGGACAGCCAGGGCATAATGGACACTGAGGTCTGGGAAGGTGTAGTATTCCCCTTGTTACTCTTATACTCCACACCCTCTTGGTGAACCTCACCCCCACCCACTTTCTGGGCCTGAAGTAATTCTATCCCACACTGGGTGCTCTGGTGGAAACTGGGTGCCCTGCCCCACCCCACCCAGATTTGTTTTTTCAGTTTGTTTGTTTTTGTCTGTTTTAAAATTATTTTTCTTTTTCCTTTTTTTTTTTTATTATTGTTCTTTTTTCTTCTGATCCCAGGTTCCAGTTTTTGGCTTTTTCTCTGTTACCTTTTCCTGGTTCCCATTCTTTTATTTCTTGTTGTTCTCCCCATTACTTGCTTTTCTTTTTGCATTTTTCCCATATTTTTTTCTTCATTATTCTCCTACTCTACTTTGTTCTCTTAATCTCCCCTTCTCAGATATTGTAAGCATTTTTCCCCTTTTTCTACTCATATTTCTTTTGTCTTTTTAAAGTATTTCTTTAAATATTTTCTCCTATTCATTGACTTTTCTGCCCCCCCCTTCTCTTTTTGGTGATTGTTCCTGTGTGTTTATGTGATATGTGTTTTTTGCTCTCTTGCTTTTACTTTTTTGATGGTTTTTCAATTGTTGTTTTTATTTAACTAAATGAAAGACAGCAACTGTGTCCATACCACCCACAACACCCACACCTGTTTCAGCTCCACTTACTGAGTGAAGGCCACCACTTCTTTCTGTACAATCTGGCCAATGACACAAGGACATCCATAAGAGCCTGACTCACCCTTAACTGCTCTTCACAAAAAGTTAACAGAGATCTGTGCAGCCACTCTCATTCTCTATCAAACCCACTAGGAGACAGGTGGTGAGTGCATAAATGCTATGAACTAGCAAATAAAGGAGCACAGTACACTGCTTATTCAGGTACATTAAAAAGAAAGAAAGAGAGAAAGAAAGAAAAAAAGAATCTTAAATGAGTCACTCAAATGTACAATCACCAATTAAATATAAATACAACAAAGTCACAATGTTTCAGAGACAACAGACCATCACAGGCCACACAAAGAAGCAAAATAAAGCAATAGAAACAAGGGAGCAGGATATAGACCCAGAACATATCTCTGAGGAACATGAAGCTTTGGAACTCCCTGATAAGGAATTCAAAAGAATTATATTTAGGTACCTTCAAAGGATTGAGAGGCAGATCAAGGAAAACACACAAAATTAAGGAAAACACAGACAAAACCCTAGAACAACTTCAGAAGAAAATACAAGAACAAAATGACAAAATAAATAAATAATTAGAAATGATTTGAAATCTACAGATAGAAATCCTGAAGATTAATACTGAATTTTCAGAAATAGATAACACGTTGAAAGGACAAAGAAGTAGAAATGAATCAATGGAGGACAGAAATAATGAGATTGAAGACAAATACCTGAGTACTTCTTTTCGAAGGGATGAATCAGAAATAAAAAATCAAAACAAAATGAAGAAAGCCCAAGATCCATATGGTATACCATCAAAAGAAATAACCTACATGTAATGAGAATCCCAGAAAAGGAAAAGGAAAATAAAACCACTGAGAAAATTGTCCAAGACTTGTTGGAAGAGAAATTCCCTGATATGATGAAAGATGAAAACATATCCATCCAGGAAGTTCAATGAACCTCAAACAGGATAGACCTCAAAAGGAAATTACCAAGACTTATCATCATCAAGCTCACCAAAATCAAAGACAAAGAAAGAATCCTGAAAACAGCACATGAAAAAATGTAATGTTACCTACAAAGGACAAGCAATAAGACTAAGTTCTGCTTTCTCAGCAAAAACCATGCAGGTAAGAAGACAATGGGATGCTATATATAAAGCCCTGAAAGAGAAAAATTTCCAACCAAGAATTCTATATCCAGAAAAATTGTCCCTCCAATATGATGGTGATATTAGGAGATTTCCAAATAAACAGGTATTAAGGGAATTTGTTAAAACTAGACCAACCTTACAAGAGATACTAAAGGGAGTCCTTTGGACAGAGAAACAATAATAGCCAACAACTGACCATTAATACACATGATGACATAACCCAGAAATCAACCCAGTTATGGAAGTATCCAAAGTAAAATAAGCTTATGAGATTGTAAACAGGGAACCAGAGACATCAATTGGAAAATGAGGACAAGTTGCAGAACTTCTAAATGGTGAGGAAGTCAAGACAATTGCAAGATAGAATGGATTCTTCTAAACTTGGGAAGATAATTATAAGTCACAGGGTAACCTCAAAGAAAAATGATAAACCTTCACATCACAATAAAAAAGAGGACAAACACAATTATTTAGCAAATACTGAAACAACAGCATTGAAGGAAATGATAACATGATTCATAAGCATAATGAGTTCAGCACAGAAAACTATATGGAACAAAGAAACCAGGAACACCAGGAAAAAACACATAGCAACAAATTCATACTTGTTGATAATTACACTTAATGTTAATAGATTAAATGTACCACTCATGAGGTAGAAAATTGCACAATGGTTATCATCAATATGCTGTCTACAAGAGACAGTCCTTAGAAAGAAAGACAAAAATAGAATAAAAATCAAAGATTGGAGAAAGATATATCAAGCAAATGGTAATCAAAAAGGAGCAGGAGTAACAATATTAATTTCTGATGAAATTGATTTTAAGACAAAAACCATCATAAAGGACAATGAAGGACATTATATTATGATTAAAGAATCAAACAACAAGACTTAACCATATCTATGGACCCAATGAAAGAGACACAAAATACATAAATTAGACTTTAACAGAACTGAAAAGGCAAATAGATGATTCCATAGTTATAGTAGGAGACTTTAATACACCAGTTTCAATCAAAGGGAGAACTGGGAAGAAACTCAACAAAGATGCAAAAGAATTAAACAAAACAATCCACCAAATTGACCTTAGAGACATCTACAGAGCTCTTCACCCAACAGCAGCACAATATACATTCTTTTCCAGTGCACATGGAACATTCTCCATGATAGACCACCTGTTAGGCCATAAAACTCAAAAACTCACTGTTGTCTAGTCAATTTTGACTCATAGCGACCCCTCCTTTGGTTTCCAAGGCAGTATCTCTACAGAAGTAGATTGCCCAGTCTTCCTTCCAAGGAGTAGCTGGTGGGTTTGAATCACCAGCCTTCTGGTTAGTAGTCAAATGCCTTAGGCACTATGCTACCAGAGCTCCCCGTTAGGCCATAAAGCAAGTCTTAATTAATTTAAAAATATAGAAATACTTCAAAGCATCTTCTCAGATCACAATGCTATAAAATTAGAAATCAACAATAGGAAGATCAATGGAAAAAGAGCAAACACATGAAAACTGAACAACACCTTCCTTAAGAATTACTGCATATTTCCTCAACTTCTCACTGTTTTTGTATTTTAGTGGTTTATAACAAATTCCCAAAATAAATTTGGATCCATTGCAACATGCAAAAAAATAAATTAAAAAATTTCTTGAATTGAATGAGAATGAAAATACAACATACCAAAATCTTTGGAACACAGCAAAAGCAGTGATCAGAGGACAATTTATAATGATAGATGTATACATCATAAAAGAAGACCCCAAATCAACACCTTAACCCAACATTTCAAACAATTAGAAAAAGAGCAACAACAACAACAAAATAAGTCTACAATCACCAGGAGAAAATAAATAATAAAGATTTAAGCAGAAATAAATGAAACAAAAAAATAGAAAGACAATATAAAAATCAACAAGATTAGAAGTTGATTCTTTGAAAAGATTAATAGTCAACAAACCACTGGCAAACTTAACAAAGGAAAAGAAGGAGAACATGCAAATAACATGAATAAAAAATGAAAGGGGTGACATCACAACAGAACCAAGAGAAATAAAAAGAATAATATCAAGATATTATGAAGAATTCTACTCCAATAAATTTGAAAAACTAGAAGACATGGACATATTTCTAGAAACACACTACTTGCCTAAACTAACACAGACTAAAGTAGAAAATTTGAAGAGACCCATAACAAAAGAAGAAACTGAATAGGTCATAACAAAGTTACCAAGAAAAAGTCCTGGCCCAGATGGTTTCACTGGAGAATTCTACCAATCATTTGGAGGACAGGTAATACCAATCCTACTCAAACTATTTCAGAACATAGAAAAGGATGGAATCCTCACAAATTCATTTTATAAACCAAGCATAACACTGATACCAAAACCAGGTAGACAGCACTGTTGTTGTTATTTGCCGTTGAGTTGGACCTGACTCATAGCCTTGGGTTTCTGAAGCAGTATCACTATGGAAGTAGATTGCCCAACCTTCCTTTCAAGGAGTACAGACCAATATTCCTCATGAATATAGATGCAAAAATCTTCAACAAAATCCTTGGCAATAGACTCCAACAACATATCTAAAAAAATAATACATCATGACCAAGTGGGATTCATACCAAGTGTGCAAGGATGATTCAACATTAGAAAAACAATGTAATCCATCACATAAGTAAAATAAAAGAATCACATATCACATATCAATAGATAAAGGAAAGGCATTTGATAAAGTCCAACACCCATTCCTGATAAAAACTCTAAGAAAAATAGGAATTGAATGTAAATTCCTCAACATAATAAAGGGCATGTATACAAAACCAACAAGTAACATTATTCTCAATGGAGAGATATTGAAACCATTCCCCTCATGAACAGGAACCAGACAAGGATGCCCTCTTTTTCCACTTCTATTTAACACTGTATTGGAAGTCCTAACCAGGGAAATAAGGCAAGAAAGAGAAATCAAAGGTACCCAAATTGGTGAGGAAGAAGTAAAACTATCCTCGTTTGCAGATGATATGATCTTATATACAGAAAATCCAAGAGACTCAGCAAGAAAACTTCTGGAACTTATTGAAGATTTAGCATAATGACAGGATACAAGATGAACATACAAAAATCAGTTGGATTCCTCTACACCAGCAAAGAAGTCTCTGAAAAGAAAATAAGGAAATTCATACCACTTACAATACCACCAAAAAAAGATACTTCAAAATAAATCTTCCCAGGAACACAAAAGACCTATATGTAGAAAACTATAAAACACTACTTCAAGAAACTATAAAAGATCTGTATAAGAGGAAGAACATACCATGATCATGGATAATAAGTTTGAACAATGTGAAAATGTCGATACTACTCAAAGTATTCTATACATTCAGCGCAATCCCAATCCAGATTCCATCAACATTCTTTAAAAACATGGAAAAACCAGTCACTCATTTCGTAAGGAAAAGACAGAGGCCTCGGATAAGCCAAGCACTACTGAAGAAGAAGAAGAATGAAGCAGGAGGTCTCATACTCCCAGATCTCCAAACCTACTACACAGCCATTGTTGTCAAAACAGCCTGGTATTGGTACAAGTACAGACACATAGGTCAATGGAATAGAATTGAGAATCCGGAAATGGATCCATAAGCTCTATGGTCAGCTGATCTTTAACAAAGGACCAAAATTCATTAAATGTGGAACAGATAGTCTTTTTCACAAATGGTGCTAGCAAAACTGGATATCCATTTGCAGAAAAATGAAACAAGATCCATACCTCACACTATACACAAAAATGAACTCCAGATGTATCAAAGACTTAATGTGAAACCTAAAACTACAAGCACATCAAAGAAAAAATAGAGACAAACTTAGAGGCCCTAATTTATGGCATAAATAAGACTATCTAGCATAAACCAACATGCAAAACCATCAAAAGATAAAATAGATGATAGGAACCTTCTAAAAATTAAAGTCTTACATGCATCAAAAGGCTTCTCAAAAAGAGTAAAAAGAGAACCTACAGAATGGGAAAAAATATTGAGGAATGACATGTAGGACAAAGGACTTATCCCTGAAATTTATAGAGAACTCGAGCACCTCAATGTCAAAAAGACAAACAATCCAATTTAAAAATGGCAGAAGATATGAACAGACACTTCACCAAAGAAGACATTCAGGCAGCCAACCAACACATGAAGAAATGTTCATGTTCATTAGACATTAGAGAGAGGCAATTCAAAACAATCATGAGGTACCATCTTACCCTAGCATTCATAGCAAAGTTCAACATGACAGAAAATAAATGCTGGCAAGGATGTGAAAAGATTGGGACTCTCATACACTGCTGATGGGACAGTAAAATGATACAACTGCTGTGGAAACTGATATGCCAATTCCTTAAAAAGTTGGAAATAGAAATACCTTTTGATCCAGTAATCCCTTTACTACGTATATAACCTAAAGAAGTGAGAGCCAGGACAAGAACAGATACATGCACACCCATGTTCATCACAGCACTATTCACAATAATGGAGATGGAAGCACCCTAAGTGCCTATCAACTGAGGAATGAATAAACAAACTGTGGTACATACACACAATGGAATATTATGCAACCCTAAAGAATAATGCAGAATCTGTAAAACACCTCATAATGTGGATGAAATTGGAGGATGTTATACGGGGTGAAATAAGTCAATCACAGAAGGACAAATACTGTATTAGTCCACTATTGTAAAAAGTCAAGGAAAGATTTATCACATGGAAAAAAAAAATTTCTTTGTTGGTTACTAGGGATAGGTGGGTAGAGAAAGCTAAATTCCTGGAAAGGTTGAACTATATATCTATATATATATACCAAAGATTATTAGTGGCTACCAGTGGTAGGAGGGAGGGGGGAAATGGGGAAGTTTTTGTTTGCAGGACATTATGTTTATGATAATGGGTAGTGCAATATTTTGGAAAAGGATAGCAATAATGGTAAAAAATGTCATCAGTGTCCCTGACCTGTAAATGGGGAAGTTGTTATGTTGGCGAATGTTTTGCTGTATATGTTACCATAATAAAAGTTAAAAAATAAAAAAAAAAAAGTTTTTTGCAGCAGATTTGCCCAATGCAGTATGCTGTCTGATTTCTTAACTGCTGCTGTCATGGATGTTGATTGTGGATCCAAGTAAAATGAAATCTCTGACATGTTCAGTCTTTTCTTCATTTATCATGTCATTGTCTATTTGTCCAGTTGTGTGGATTTTTGTCTTTTTTTTATGTTAAGGTTTTATCCATACTGAAGGTTTTACTTTTTGATCTTCATTAGTAAGTGCTTCAAGTCTTCTTCACTTTCAACAATCAAGGTTGTGTCATCTGCATATTCCACATTGTTAATGGAACAATCCTGTTGTTTTCCTTCAATCCTGTTGGTGTTCTTCTTCATGTAATTCAGCTTCTCAGATTATTTGCTCAGTGTATGATTAAATAAATATGGTGAAAGGACACAATCTTGATGCACACATTCCCTGACTTAAATCTATGCAATATCCCCTTCCTCCACTCAAATGACTGCTTCTTGGTCTACGTACAGGTTCCTCATGAGCACAATTAATGTTCTTGAGTTCCCATTCTTCACAATGTTATCCAAATTTGCCATAATCCACACAGTCGAATGTCTTTGCATAATCAATAAAACACAGGTAAACATCTTTCTGGTATTCTTTGTTTTCAGCCAAGATCCATCTGACATCAGCAATGATATCCCTCATTCCACATCCTCTTCTGAAACCTGCTTGAATTTCTGGCAGTTCCCTGTCAATATACTGCTGCAACCATTTTGGAATTATCTTCAGCAAAAATGCTGAATTTATATTCTCTCTCAAGTATATTTCCTATTCTTTCCCCCCTGAGTTTCCATCTCCCTATGTGTCATGCATATTCCTAAAACAGAATCTTGCTACTTGAGGTAGCATGAATGAGTTTCTGTTCTTGCAGCCAAAAAATCTGAACTGACACAAAGCTCATTCACAGCTGTGGTGAGCACCAATAGGAAAAATATAGAAAAATAGGTCCACAAGCTCTCTCCCTGGGGTCAGCAGCATAGAGAGCAGCATCCCTGGATGAGGAGAAGAGAGCTTTAACTATAAGTCACCAGTTGTTGACTTTCTAAATGCAGTAGTGTTCAGTGTATTCATATGAATACTTTTGCATTGTGCACAGAAGTGACTAACTCTATTTTCTGCAACAATGCCCATCAGTTGATACTTCAGGAACTGTTTGAAGAGTGATATTGAATAAGAGTGTGTGTGTATAAAAAGTCTAATGTTGAATAGTCACTTACACATGATACCAAGAACACTGTCAATAAATATTATTTTTGGATATGGAAGAAACAACAAAGAAGAAAAACAAAAGGCATAGGAGCTGGGACAGATGATCCTAATTATCCAGCAGTAAACTCCATGAGGGAATGAGCTACCCAGCAGGACATATATACCTCTGGATCCACAGTACCTAGCACAATGTCTCATAGATAGTGAGCATATTAATTGAACACATTAATTGAACTGAACACATATTAATTTAACTGAACCCAATGGACCTAGTTAATATATATGCTTAATTTCAAGGTAGAAATGTCATTATTCTGAATATCATTAAATACAGTTATTTTTTTTCCATATAAAAAAACTAAACCTCAGTTCCTGTTAAATTCAAACTTCTGAAGTTGTTATTTCTGTAACATGGTTGTGTTTGTACTATGAAAAAATAAGTAATAGAATCACTGCAAGGACTGTGTGATGTGGTTGTGTTTTTATAGGATATATTGAGTGTGCAAACAATTATAAAGAAACTCATATACCCAACAACTTGTTTTATTAGATTAACATTAGTTGCTAGTAACTATTTTTTCTCTTTATTTTTAGTGGACTTGAGGTGCATAGAACTGGATTAACTATAGTCCTTGGTTCTTAATCCAGTGCCATCTTTGGCTCATATACAGCCTTCAGTTAATTATTTATTAATTTATTTATTTGTGCGGAGCTCTGGTAGCATAGTGCCTAAGGCACTTGACTGCTAGCCAGAAGGCTGGAGGTTCAAACTCACCAGCCACTCCTTGGAAGGAAGGTTGGGCAATCTACTTCCGTAGTGATACTGCCTCGGAAACCCAAGGAGGGGTCGCTATGAGTTGGGTCCGACTTGATGGCACATAACAACAACAACAATAACATTTATTCATGTGGTCATTTGCTGATTTTTAATGATATAATGAATAGCTTTGAATCCACCACCCAACTCAAAATTTAACATCTTAAGATAACTAGAATTCATCGTATCTTGTGTCCTTACTTACCTTTTAGAGACATACACTACCCTAATTTTTATGTTTCCACCACTCATCTATCAGTTTGTTGTATGACTGTAGCTTGCATGTTGCTTTCAGGCTAGAAGTTATGCCACCAGTATTTCAAATACCAGCAGAGTCACCCATGGTGGACAGGTTTCAGTGGAGTTTGAGACTAAGACAGACTTGGAAGAAGGAATAGGCCATCTACTTCTCAAAAAGTTGGCTAGTGAAAACCTTATGAATAGCAATGAATCACTGTCTGATAGAATGCTGGAAGAATGAGCCACTCAGATCAGAAGGCACTCTGGGAAAGAGCTGTCTCCTCAAAACAGAGTCATCCATAGTGACATGAATGGAGTAAAGCTTTCAGGATCTCCATTTGCTGATGTGGTACAACTCAAAATGAGTAGAAATGGCTGCAAACATCCATTAATAATCAAAACATAGAATGTACTAAGTATGAATCTTGGAAAATTAGAAATTGTCAAAAATGAAATGAAATACATAAAGATCAATATCCTAGGCATTAACGAGCAGCAATGAACTAGTTTTGGCCATTTTGAATCAGACAACATTATGATCTACTATGCCAGAATGACAAATTGAAGAGGAATGGAGTAGCATTCATAGTCACAAAGAATGTTTCAAGATATATGCTAAAGTACAGTGCTGTCAGTGATAGGAAAATACTCACACACCTACAAGGAAGACAGTTAATACTACTATTATTCAAACTTATGGCCAACTGACTGGAATAGATCCATATTTGTACCCATTCCAAAGAAATGTGATCCTACAGAATGTGGAAATTATCAAACTATATCATTAATATCACATGCAAGTAAAATTTTGCTGAAGATCATTCAGAAATTGTTGCAACAGTATATTGACAGAGAACTTCCAGAAATGCAAGCTGGATTCAGAAGAGGACGTGGAATGAGGGATAGCATTGCTGATGTCAGATGGATCTTGGCTGAAAGCAAGAATATCACAAAGATGTTTACTTATGTTTTATTGACTATGCAAAAGTGTTCAATTGTGTGGATCATAACAAATTATGGATAATATTCAGAAGAATGGGAATTCCAGAACACTTAATTGTGTTCTTGAGGAACCTGTACACAGACCAGAATGCTGTCGTTTGATCAGAACAAGGAGATACTGCATGGTTTAAAATCAGGAAGGGAGGGTGTCAGGGTTGTATTCTTTCACCATACTTATTCAATCTGTATGCTGAACAAATAATCTGAGAAGCTGGACTATATGAAGAATGTGGCCAGACTTTGTCTCACTTACTTTGGTCACATGGTCAGAAGGGACCACTCCCGGGAAAAGGAGATACCATGGTTGGTAAAGTGGAGGGTCAATGAAAAAGGTGAAGACCCTCAACAAGATGGATTGACACTGTGGCTGCAACAACTGGCTTAAGTACAGCAAGGAATGTGAGGATGGTGCAGGACTCAGCAGTGTATTGTTCTGTTGTACATAGGGTCACTATGAGTCAGAGCTGGCTTGACTGCACCTAACAAGGACAAGAATTTTTATATTTGTTATTATCTTGCTTTTTTTAAATGTAATTTTATCATCTATTTTCTATATAAATATATGTGTGCCTAAATAATAAATTGCTTTATTCTACTTGTTTTGAACTATATTAAAAGGCTATCTTACTACATTAAGTCTTGAGACTTGCTCTAGTCATTCAGTGTTATATTACCAACATCTACTGACTTTTTCCATTATATAAGCATGCATTTATTCATTCGCCTGTCAATCTCATGTAATTTGGGATTGCTTGCAGTTTTTACAACTTCAAGAAATAAGGTGGAACATTTTCATTGGTATATTTTGATGCATAAAAAATAATTTCTCTTGGGTGTATTCCTTGAAGTGGAGTTGTTGTGTCATAGCAGGTATGTATAGTAACCTCTAAGATATAATGCCAGGGTGTGTTCCAAAGTGTTTATACTGCTTTTCATTCTAACCAGCAGTGTAAGATCTTGTTGATCTAAATACTCTTCAACATTTGTTACATTTGATGCCTTAATTTTTGCCAGTAAAATACAGGCAAAATGGTATCTCATTCCAGTCTTGATTTTAATTCCTCTGATTACTAATGAGGTAGAACATTTCTTCATATGTTCATTAGCCATTTGTGTTTTCTACAAAATATTTTCCCATGCATTTTGCAAATATTGCAAACCATTGGCTTGTTTGTCCTTTACTTCAGAAATTTTTTATTTAAAATTAAAATTATGGATAAAACTCAGGTCCTCTAATAGCACTTCTTGTCACATTACTCTCTCCCTCCTCAGAGGAAATAATTTTCACTAATTTACTCTTTATATTCTCATACATGCTTTGATTGCTTTATTATATATTCATGTATATGTTAAAAATTTATAGTGCTATTTTGTTATTTCTTAAACTTTGGATAAATTTTAAATATTTCTCTTTGTAAAACTTACAAATGTGTAAGTTCTCTTTTCCTTCAACATTTGGTTTATAAGATTTATCCACATTGATATTTATGGGTGTAATTTTGTTTTCTAACTGGCAATTAATATTCTGTTATATTAACATATCAAAATGTATGTATGTATTTTCCTATTGATGGAGATTTTAAAGTTACAGTTTTTTCATTTAATTTTATTTTTATTTTTTGCTATTACAACATTCTATGAGAAACTTGTGCAAAAATTTCTTATATGTACTTGTGCAAAAATTTCTCCAGAGTGCATACATAAAAGTGGAATTGAGTCATGGAGTGTGCACATCTTTCCATTTAATAGTCATCATCAAAGTCAGTATACCAAATCTACCAGCAATATAGTTCTCCATATTTTTCTCAAACATTTAAAAAAACAAAAACCTCACAGTCATTAAGTCATTTCCAACTCCTAGAGACCCCTCCTTGGGTTTCTAAGGTGATATCTCTACAGAAGTAGATTGTCCAGTTTTCCTTCTGAGGAGTAGCTAGTGGGTTTGAACCACCAGCCTTCTGGTTAGCAGTCAAATGCCTTAGGTAGTACACCATCAGAGCTCCCTTCAAACACTAAGCATGTTTAATAGACTTGTTTTTTGCTATCTGATGTGAGTAGCCTAGTGTATCACTGTAGTCTCAATGCATTTCCATTATCATTAGTGAATATGGACATTGTTTTCAGATGTTTGGATTACCCTTCTATCAATCTCTTGTTCATTAATTTCCTCATTTTTCTGCTGAGGTTCATTTTCCTTGTTGCTATATATATAATTCACTGGATATTATAAATATTTATTCACTTGGGGACAGATATTTTGGAAATTTTTTCTCCCAGTTTGTAGTGTGGCTATGGTATTGTTGTTGTTTTGTATAAAACTTTGTAAGTATAATTTAGTTACATATATATTTTTTTGTCTTTGCATGAGCCACCTTCTCCTATGCTGATGTCATGAAGATATTCTCCCATCTTTCCTTCTAAACTTTAACCTAGGTCTGTAGTCATCTGCAGGTCAGTATTTCACCTGGAGTTGATTTGGAGGCATGGTATGAGGTAGAGAATGGGTTGTACTTTACTTTTTACAAATGGATAACCAGATCTCCCTGCATCATTTATTAGATAACCAATATTTCTCTACTGTTTTGTAAGGCCAGCTCAGCCACAGATCAAGTTTCTATGCACACATGTGTCACTTTTCTAACTCTCTACTTGGTCTAATCTACTTCTTTCTCCCTGCCTAAAGTACCCCAGCTGCATAATGCAATGTATTCCCAAGATGAAAACTCCCCTCACTATATTTTTCTTCAAAAAAAGTTGCTTTAGTCATTTGATGCCCTGTACCATTCTATATGTCTTTTAGGATCAACTTATCAATTTTCATAAATTCTTCTTTGGATTTTACATAAAATTATGCTAAATTGCATTGAGATACATTTTTACTAATATCATTTCTGGCCCAATTTTTTTTTTCTACTCTACTTTCTCTAAATCTGAATTTAAATTTATTTTTAATATTTTTCATTATATGTTTCATTATAAACTACTATAAATCCTTTTTGAAACTAGACAGGGTATAATTAAGTAAAATAGGTTGATAAGTGCTTGTTTGTGTTTCCTTTAGATAAACAAAGTACTCTGAAAATGTAATTTTGAAAGCAGATTTAGGACCTTACACATCTATGAATATCAACTGTATACTAGAAAACGCATGGATAACAATAAATCTATAAGAGGTAGTTTATGCATATTAATACTAGAAGAGGAAAGGGCTTGTTTTGACAGAGATGGGAAGAATTAAACCAAGTCACTAGTATTCATTCATTTTCTTAAATACTGAATAATGAAAATTTATAAGTACTTTGATTTTTCATTAACCCAATTCTTATTATCACAATATCTCCATATAAAACACAAGCATCAGCATGGAGGTTTTCAGCCAACTGGTAGAAGTATTTTACTTCCTCCATTTTCATTATTCTCACTTCAAGCTAAATTCATATGACATGCACACTTTCATGAACCTAGTTCAAAATAACACCACTTTCTTCAGCATTAAATGTGCTTTTCTTTCTTTGCAGTCATCAGTAATGGTCATTATCTCTAAGAATTGTGCTCATTTGGCCTTAGATAATGCCTCCCAGGCTGTAGATTTCAGAGCACCTTTCACCTCGTTTTCTACCTACAGGAAACATAAATGTAGATGCCATTTTATAGATGATATAGTAAGGTAAAAAAAAAAAAAAAAAATTTGAAGGGCTTATTCCATTGTCCCCATTAAGGCCCTGTAGCATTAAGAAGAAGCACAAGTTGTCAGTCAACTGGTTAAATAATCTGGATGGATAGCCCAATCATGTAATGCACACCAAAAGACTCAAAATGACAAAGGAGGATTGAGTTAATGGATAACCACCTGTGTGATCATTAGCTTTTGCTTTCATTGTGTATTGGGGTCAGCCAAGACCAGCATGCAGTAGATTTGGGACGACCAGACTTCCAGTATCAGGATCCATCTTATGAATCCCTCATTTCCCAACCTTTCCCAAAGAGGAATGTCAAGAGCACAGGTTTTAAGCAATGTTGACAGATAACTGTGCATAATGAGATTCTTTGGTCAAACAAGTTCAGGAAACACAAAATTAAAGTATAACAAGTTTGCTTGTTTCTTTAGTGAAGAATTTATGAGAACTTACCATGCCATTTTCAATCCCCAAAAGGGTAGAATATAGCAGATACTACTTCACAAAATGTTCTTGATCATAGCATTTTTTTCATTTTACAGTGGAGGTCACAGAGCTAGTATAACACAAAACTAACTTCACAAGTGTTTTCTCAGTGTATTTCAAACAAATACGTTATTTGAAAATCTTTTTTTCTCCTGAATAACATGGAAGAAATTGCTACCAAATGTCTGCTTGAGTGCTCTAATGCCTTAGGCCACACTTGTCCATTTTATTTAACTTTAAAATGTCCAGGTTAGGACAGCAGACCCTTTCCATCTGATTGGGGACATTTAAGAAGACTGGAACCTTCTCAAAGCCCAGCTTTCCTAGTACAGAATGCCAGACTAGAAATAGACAATCTGTCACTTGTCAAATGACAAGAAACTTGAATCAGGGTGCAAAAAAGAACATAAGAGTCTATAGTTCCATATGCTACCTTCTCTCTACACTGATTTTTTCAGGCCATCTCATCTCCTTGCCGGTAGCTATGTATACTTTGGTAGATTTGTTCAAGTCCCAAAGACTCCGTTATCCTACTTAAAAAGTGAATAATACTCTTTCATAACACTGGAGAGATGATGTATTCAAAACAGTCCCTGGGTAATACAGAGTTAATGTGCTTTACTACTGACCAAAAAGTTGGAGGTTCAAGTCCATCCAGAAGCACTTCTGAAGAAAGCCTTGGCAATCTATTTCCAAAACATCTGCCATTAAGATCAGAGTTCTATTCTGATACACATGCAGTCACTATGAGTTGAAATCAACTCAACAACAACTGGTACTCACAGTAACTAGCACAGTGACTGACATAGAGGAGTGGCTCAATTACATGTACCTGGGTAAGAAATTAAGAGCTTTTTTGTTTTATCATAATTAAATATTCATAGGTTCTACTCCTTTAATTATAAAACAAAATAATGCTTAATTACTCCAGCAGGAGTTCAACTAAGCAAAAAAAAAAAAAGAAGTGAAATTTGTACAGGGCATAAAAATGTTCAAAATTCATAGCCTGAACCAAAAGTGGAGACTTTTTTCCCACCAAACTCCTAGCAGTTTACTAATTGAAAGACAAGTGAATTTGTTTGAATCTTATTTTCTCTCTGCCTCACATGA
Organism: Orycteropus afer afer; assembly: GCF_000298275.1. Taxonomy (NCBI): domain Eukaryota; kingdom Metazoa; phylum Chordata; class Mammalia; order Tubulidentata; family Orycteropodidae; genus Orycteropus; species Orycteropus afer. Next base: position 5,941,197 of record NW_006921664.1, on the reverse strand, counting down.
AAGAGAGATTCTAGTAAACAGTGACTTGCTTCGGAGCCATATCAGAGAAGAAGGGATCAGCCAAAAGACACAGAATCTCCCACAGAGAGGATGATTGGTCCAGGATAAAGGTGAAGAAGCTGTCCTTAAAGTGTGGCCTTTGCTGGGCAGAGAACACTTCATTTTCAAGTTACAAGTACATACCATTCAGTGATGGATATAATAAAATAAATAAACAGGTTGGAGGTTGGAGGTAGACACGCCTGTTGGGAACACAATTGGTGGTAAGGGTTTGCTTGGATGATAGGATTAGCAGGAAATGAACTTCTGGCTGGGCTTTTTCAGCTCTAAGCTTCTTCTGAATGTTCCTGCTGAACAGATCAGCCAAAACCAAACCCATTGCCACTGAATCAATTCCAACTCATGGTGACTCCATGTTTTTCAGAGTAGAACTACACTCCATAGGGTTTTCAACAGTTGTAATCTTACAGAAGTAGATGGATAGGCCTTTCTTCTGTGGCACTGCTAGATAGATTTGAACTGCTAACCTTTCAATTAGTAGCTGAACACAAACTGTTTGTGCTACCCAGAGACCTGGGCAGAGCAGAAGCATTTGTAATGCTTTCAGCAATTTTTATTCTCTCAGAAACTGGATTACTGCTTGGTACTCACAAATTTTATTATGCACTGTCATCATCTAAGAGGGTACTTGGATGGAGATTGTTTTAGTTTCTTATTGCTACTGTAGTAAATTGCCATAAGCTTTGTGGCTTAATATAACAGAATCTTTTTTTTTTCTCTTATGGTTTGGGAGGTCAGAAGGTGAAATGATACATACAGGGTTAAAATCAAGGTATTAGCTAGACTAGTTCCTTCAGGAGGCTATGGAAGAGAATCCATTCCTTCCTTCTTCTAGGTTCTAGTGGCTTCCAGTATTCCTTGGTTTGGGGTAGCATCACCTCAATCTCTGCATCCATCATCATATTACTTTCTTCTCTTCTGTAATCTAATTTTCCTGTTCCTTTTTCTTATAAGACCCCTTTGTTATATATTTAAGGCCCACCCAGATAATCCAGGATAATGTCCTCATCTCAAGATCCTTAATTTAATCACACATGTAAAGTCCCTTTTGCCACATAAAGTAACATATTTACAGATTCCAGGATTTAGGATCTAGATATCTATGGGGGTCATTATTCAGCCTACCACAGAAGCAGAGAATGAATTTTTGTGGATTCTATCTTCAGTAGTCAGTGAGCGTATTCAATGTTGTTTCTATGTTGGAGGTACAACAGTGGACTTATTGATAGACTTCATATGGCACTGGGAGTGAACAGGTGGGTCCAAAAATGAATATCTTTGGATGATGCTTTTAAAATCAGAACAAGAATTGTGGTGGGAGCATGATTGTAGATCAAAGTGTTGGATTGTCTATGAAAGCAGATCTCCACAATGACCAGAAAAAAAATAATGATGCAGGTATCTAACCGGTGGAGGAGAATGGATTGAGAGTGTCTTGGTTAGGGGAGAGGTCAGGTCCTCAAGAAAACACAATGTGATGGTATCCTAGGATATTTTCAAGGGTCATAAATAATGCATAAATTCTTTGGGAGTCCTGGAAACACCATTGATCTAGAGATAAGTACTGATTCATTCATTTATTTATTCATACATTCATTCATTCAACATTTATTGAGACCTACTATATCCCAGAACTTGGAATAAACCAGCTAACAAGTCGATGAAGATTTATACCGTTTAGTGGGTCATGAGGGGCCAAAACTGAAAATGCCATGTCAGATATAGCTTTCATGGACCATTTTAGGGAACTTTGATTTTAGGTAGTATTGAGGCAGAAATACAGTAGTTGGGTGCAGACTTTTTCTCCTGGGATGTACAACCCTTCTTTTCTGGAGGCCAGCTCTCTGTACTCTCTACCCCTGGATACATCTCAGGCAGCCAGGAGCAGTTGTGAATAAACATTTGCCTAATGTTCTCCCTGGATCATAGCCATCTGCTGTAATATGGGATGAGGTAGCCAAAATCTTGCTAGTCCAAAGAGTTTCTTGGATATCTGAATCTTTATTACTCTTTTCTCTCCTGACTCTTGTGATCAATCATCCACTCAGCAGCTTGGAATGACAGACCATTAATAATGTCAAAGTTAAACCATTTAAAGGACTGGCCAACTTCACCTGGAAGTATGTGAAATCCAAGTCTCAGTAATTGTACCTTATTGTCATATTATACTAATCTCCTTTAAAGCAGTCCTAGTCCAGACTCCCACATTCCCAATGATCTATATTCTTCATGGAACCACAAGTCCCCAATAGCCTTGTGGGGTCTCTTCTAGGGTTAGAAATGGACAATTATTATGTATGGTCATTCAAAGTATCCATCTTATTGCTCTGTTGTTGTTGTTGTTATGTGCCGTCGAGTCGGCCCCGACTCATAGCGACCCCTCCTTGGGTTTCCGAGGCAGTATCACTACAGAAGTAGGATTGCCCAACCTTCCTTCTGAGGAGTGGCTGGTGGGTTTGAACCGCCAGCCCTCTGGTTAGCAGGCAAGTGTCTTGGCCACTATGCTACCAGAGCTCCCTCTTATTGCTCTAGGGGTATCTTTTTCATTGTAGTGAAAGTGAAAAGCCTCCCCCATAGAGATATAATGCACAACTATACAAGGTGTCCTGAGAGCAAGATTTCAGGCCAAAATACAAAATCATGAGATGTTAGAAGGTTTGGCCCCTAGAGCTAGATCATTGTGTAGTTCTCAGCTAAGGGGCTTACGAAACCAGCCAGGGGCTAAACATGTCACAGTGATGTTATGTATCATTGTGTGGTCCTAGAGGTGAGGACCTAGTAATGGCAAAGAGCAAAATGGAAGACTGAGTATTGTAGAGTGATGTCAAGTTCCCAGCTGGTTACTCCTCCACAGACTTGAGAGTTTCTCATAATAAACTGTCTAGAATCCCTTTGGAAAATGAAGAGTGGGTCCATTTCTGGAGGCTGGCAAGGATCTTCATGTTGGGAGAATGAGTGGTGAGACAAGGTGCAAAAAAGCCAAAGAAGAGATTCAAATGGGAAACCAAAAGCTGAGAAGGTAGCACCATAAAGTCTAGAATCTGAAAGCCAAGGAGGAGAGAAATAATAATTCAATGTGCTGAAACAGCTTCCAGATTTTCTAACTGGAACACTTTGAGAGCTTTAATCTTGACCATAAATTCCATTTTCCAGATGAGGAAACTCTGGACCACAGTGCCAAGACTTGTCAAGTAATGGCAGGTCCACACCAAGCCCTTCTAGTGGCTCATTCCCCTTGTACTCATTAAATAGTCAGAAGAACCAGACCCTCCCTGGAGAAATGAGCCTGCAGAGAAAGCAGATTGTGTCCATCAAGTCCTCAACTCTTTTCCAAAGTTACTATGGGATGTTTCATATCTCCCAGCCACCAACTGACAGGGCATCCAGGCCTCTGGTGAGTATCTGATTAATCTGAAGATATTTTAGCCTATATCCCAAATAGTTTTTCCCTTAAGATTTTTATCACTCTCAGGTAAGTTTGAAAGTTTGCTAAGCTTGCAAAGTTCTTTTATTTCCAAACAGTGAGTAGGTAATTGAAGGACAGGCACACATTTCACAGCAGACCTTCATATACCTGCTCAGCTGCTTTTTTCTGAGCCACATAAGGCTTGTGGTCTGGGGTCACTGATGGGAAATTGACAGATGATGACAAATGGAATAAAGGACAAGATCTAGCTTACAAATGTTTCTGGGAAAAATAAGGGACAAAGGGAAATGTTGAGTCACAAATGTTTCTGGATGTGTGTAATGACCCTGAATTTCATAGAGTTATTAACACAAAATCTAAGATGAATGACAACTCCCCTGAAGCTGTGATGAGAACACTCATGAGAACAAACTGACTCTTATTTGCACAAACATTTCTCAGATGGAGAAATTTGTGGGCATTTTTACTACAAAGTTCTTAGCACATCGGTTGTTGGCAATAACTTCAAAGAAGTGATTTTGACTTTATTTTTTTCTTCTCATATTCCTTCTACATTTAATTTCTAAACTTTGAGAATCTCTGGATTCCCGTCAAGCCTAGAGGCTCTCTTGGTTTATAAGTGTCAATATAACTGCCAGTCTACTTAGGGTATGAGAGACAGAAGGACATTGGGAGTTCTGGTGGTGTAGTGCCTAAGGCATTTGACTGCTAACCAGAAGGCTGGCAGTTCAAACCCACCACCCACTCCTCGGAAGGAAGGTTGGGTAGTGATACCATAGTGATAATGCCTCGGAAACCCAAGGAGGGGTCGCTATGAGTCAGATCCAAATTGACGGTAGAAAGTTTGGTTTGGTTTTTTTGAAGAGGACATAGTCATAAGGCTATAAAGGATCTCCACTCTCAGAGTGTGTGATTCAGGTGGCACTTACTAGAATCTAAGGTACCAGACATTGGTCCAAAAGCCAAGATCTGCATCCCCTAGTTTGTCAAAGTGACTGCTATACTACACTATTTGTTCTTCACCCTTATGTTAAAAAAAAAAAAAAAAAGTTGCTGTTAAATTGATTACAACTCATGGTGACTCCATGTGTGTCAGAGTAGAACAGTGCTACATAGAGTTTTCAATGGCTGAATTTTTGAAAGTAAATCATCATGCCATTCTTCCAAGTCTTTCTTGGTGGTCTTGAAGTCTCAACCTTTCCATTAGCATTTGAAGACGTTAACCATTTGCACCACCCAGGGACATCTTTTTGTAAGGGTCCCTTCAGTTAATCCTTCTCTCTGGCAACTACCACTCTCCTTGCCTCTGTTGTCTATCAACTACACCTTCCCTTTAACATTGTCATTATATGTGAAATCTTAAGCTTCCTCTCCAATGCATGGCCTAAAGACATGCCCAGGTACCAATGATCAGAATGACCCATCCAATACCCCATGTTCTTTTCCATTGGCTTCAGCCACCCTCTTCTATGAACATTCCAGGAACCCAGCTATTACCCCTGAAAACTTAAACTCCATTATCTAGCTTTCTGGCCCACATCTTCCTAGTCCTTGCAGCTTCCCATAAACAATAGCCTCCTGGTCATACTTTCCTACTACTCCCAGAATTAGTCTCCTAAATTCTCTCACTAGTTCCTCAGCATTTGTGCATCCCTGGCCTCCCACTGTATCTAACCATCTGAAACCTGGATCCTTTTCAGAATGCACCTTATCATCCCCTGGGGCTGAAGTAAGCTGGAGACCATCCTCCCAAGCTCTCCATCTTCACCTGGATCCCAAGGTCTATTGTTAGTCCTTTCACTTGTCCCTATCAGTTTCCTTTCCTTTCCCACTTCCCTTCAGCAACTATCTCAAGCCTTCACTACTCCTTTCAGTCACCTCTCCTATAATATTATCTGTAATCCCACTTTGTCCAGGTTATTGGGGTTTTGGAGAAAAGATGGCCTTAAATTTCTGTCTCTTACCTATAAACCATAAAACATTTTAATACTCTTCAAAAGATAAGATATATCTCTTCTCTTCCTCAGTAATTATTCTTCACATTTGTTCTTGATCCCATTTAATCTCATCTTGCCAAAGATTTGTTATAATTATACTGTGTCACTGTCTTATAGCTTCAACTTCTTCATTGTTTTTGGTTATTTCCCCAATCCTACAATTTGCTTCCCTATCACACACTCTAACAAAGTGTCAGTTTGTCACACTGAGGTGACTTATGAGTTGTTATGATGCTGGAAGCCATTCCACTGATACTTCAAATACCAGTAGGGTCACCTATGGACAGGTTTAAGTGGAATATGCAGGCTAAAAAAAACTAGGAAGAAAGGCTTGGTGATCTTCTTTTAAAAACTAGTAAGTGAAAACCTTATGGATCACAGAATATTGTCTGATATAGTACTAGATGAGACTCCTAGAATGAACTCAAACATATTAACAATCATAAAGATATCACAGGACTGAGCTAAGTTTTATTCTCTTGTCCATGGAGTGTCCAGGAGTCAGAGATGACCCAACAGCAACTAAAAACAACAGTGCAAAATGAAAACCAAAATACATGTGTGCCTTATTTCACTCAAGATGTATTTATTGCAAGCCAACTTGGTGTCATCCACTAGACAAGTTCAAGAAAATTTATTGGCAAACAAAGCTGACATGATACTTACCTTCATGGAGGATATCATTACAAAACTCAAGGAACTAAAGCACAGAAGCACATGCTCAGATATATCCCCTGGACATGGGAATAGGGAGGTTTCTCTGTGAGAGCACGTGTTTGGGTGAACAAGGATAAGGAATGGGAGCCATCTTACTCATTTAATGACTGATTATTTCTTAATTTTGTGCACTGCCTCTTGCCACCCCAAGCTGCCAGTGCACAGCAACTCTTAGACTCATGAAATTAGTTATGTAAAATAAGATGTAACCACAAGCATAAGAGTTTGTGTTTTGATTTGCTAAAGACTTAAAACAAAAAACCAAACTCACTACCGTCAAGTTGGATCCAGCTGATAGCAACCCTTGCTTGGGTTTCTAAGTCAGCATCACTACAGAAGTAGATTGCCCAATCTTCCTTCCAAGGAGTGGCTGGTGGGTTTGAACTGCCAGCTTTCTGTTTAGCAGTCAGATGACTTATGCACTAGGCCACCAGAGCTGGCAAAATCTTAATGGTATATACTAATAAATCAAAAAATATAAATAAAAATTGACTCAAAAAGGACCAAAAACTTTAATTTAAAACAATGAAATCATTAAAGAATTGCCTTTGATGATTTTACCTGAGTTGTTTTGTTGTTGTTACTGTTTTTTTCCAAATGTCTTGTGCTATACCTTCTGAGCCTATATCAGTGCTTTTCAGTAGGGTAGCCATATTGAGAAATTGAAATGTGGCTAGTTCCAGTTATTAGGTGCTGTAGGAAATAAAGGGCACAGCAATTTCAATGATTTAGGATAAAGAAGAATGTAAAATATTTCACTAGTAACTTGTATAATAAGTACATGTTAAAATAACAATATTTAGATTTGGGGGTTAAAATATATTATTAAGATTAATTTTATTGTTTCTTTTTACTTTTCCACTGTGATAACTAGAGAATTTAAAATTACATATGTAATTTTATGTAATTAAAGAAGGAACATGTGATAAATCATGAATAAAGAACATAAAAAGGTAAAACAATATCAAAAACAGTAACATCTACCATTGCTTTGTTTTCACTATGTACCAGTACCGTGCTAAATATTTTAAATAAATCATCTCAACTCTAGTCTCAAAAGAGCCCCACAGAATAAGTAGTATTGTTATCTCCATATATTTTTATTTTTTATTATTTTGCCCTGTATTTTTTAAAGTGTTACTGTGACCTTATCTAGGTTGTGGTAGTGCAGGTTGTGTGTCAACTTGGCTGGGCCTGGTTGAGTGGCTGGGCAGCTGGTGGTAGTTATTCCCCGTGATGAGACTGGCAATCAATTCCATGGTGGGATCTATCACAAGCAGCTGAGTAGCTGCTTTAGGGATGTGTTCTGCTTTCAGTATATAAGAAGCAGCTTCAAGAATGGTCTCAAGCTTATGGTACACTTGAACCCTGCGTGTAGCTGTGTCACCGTTCAGCAGCCTGCCATGATCTGCCGACTTTGGGATTTTCAATGGACTTGAATCAGTGGCCTGCCATGTAGTTTGGTAACATTGGGACTGTGCCTTTTTACTTATCAACCTTGGATCTGTCAGCCTCAGCAGCCAGCGCTGTCTGAGTAAAGAAAAACCTCAGTGAGCCAGAAGCAGGAGGCAAAGCTGAACCGAAGTTTGAGGGGCTTTCACCCAGCACCTAGAGCCTGGCACTTTGAACTCGGACTTAAAGCCTTCAAAATATAAGGGAATAAACTCCTGTTTGTTAAAGCTATCCCATTCATGGTATCTTCAATTAGAGTGGCACTTGGTAATGGGAACTTAGGTTGTAAAACCTGTAGGTGTCAGAGCTGGCCCTCCCATTCAGGTTTGTCTGACCCTGGAACACATGCTTTCAACCACCTCACTATACTACCATCCATCAGAAAAGAATTAGAAAGGAACTTGTTCAGAGTCTCTCTCTTTAATATAGAAGATTTAATTTTGCAAGCCACCATCTGTCTGTCAGTTTGTCGTACTATGGTAGCTTGTGTACTGCTATAATGCTGGAAGCCATGTCACTCGTATTTCAAATACCAGTAAGATCATCCATAGTGGACAGGTTTCAGAGGAGCTTCCAGACTAAAGCAGACTAGGAAGAAGGGTCTGGTGATCTACTTCCAAAAATTAACCAATGAAAATCTTATCTATGGATCACAACAGTATATTGTCCAAGACAGTGCTGGAAGATGAACTTAAGGTTGGAAGGTATTCAAAATACACAGTGGCTGCAACAATGAACTTGAGCATACCAGTGATCACAAAGATGGCACAGGACTAGGCAAAGCTTTGTTCTTTTTATACAGTGGTTGCCATGAATCTGAGCCAACTCCACAGCAGCTAACAAGGACAACAATTTTATAAGTTGTCCCTGCTGTTGAATTTTAAGCCAGTTTTCTCATGTTCTGGCATCAGTTCCTGGCCATGACAAGGGAAAAGGCTCAGATACCTCATGGCCACTTTCAGGAACATAACCTATGACTTCTGTCCAGAAGAAAGATATCTAGGTTGTGCAAATGGTTTACACTTGACTAATAAAGGTCAGTAGTTCGAACACATTCACCCCGAGGAACCACAGAAAAGAGGCCACATGATCTGCTTCCATAATGATTATAGCAAGAAAATTGTACAGAGCATTACTACTGTGCAAAATATGGGATTGCCATGAGTCAGAATCAACTCCACAACAGGTTTGTTCTGTGGTTTTGGTGTGTCCTGAAGGCTGAAGAGAGAGGTAGAAAATCAGCCCCCAGGGCCAGCAGGCCCCACGAGGCCTTTGCTTGGCCCTGCAACAGTTTGACCATTTGGATTCTATTTGCATTCCCCTCTGTGCTCTTAGACAGGAACAGGCCTTTTCAAATAGGCTTAGCTCTCTAAATCCACTCAAAATGTCACAAAATTAAATGAATGGTTTCTTAGACACCACGGGGAGTAGAAACCCAATAGCAAAACACTAATGGTTTCCTTTACAGGAAGCCCCTTTGAGGATAAAAGAATTCATCTAAGAGTCAGATTCTTCCTGGCTTGTGTGTCCGTCTGTCAGATGACAGGCAGTGGGGAAGTCAATAGCACCCTCACCCCACTCCATCTGTGATCCTGGAGAACAAGAGAAGGGCCAGCCAGGGGAAGAAAATCCTCATCCTGTGATTTCAATGACAGGGAGGTGAAAAATTATTTGATATCTGAGCTTGCTAAAGGCACCCATTCCTTCTGCTCCAAAGATCTTTCCTGCTAAACTGAACAAAAGAGGAGAAAGAGTTGAGATGCATATTGAGAGGAAGGGGTAGGGGAAAGAAAGCGGGCACAGCAGGCAGAGAGCTGATGACAATGCAGACAAAAGAAAGGACTTCTTAAGATTCTTTCTAAGAAATGGAATTTGCACTGTGCTGGCTCTTTTATTAGGACATTGCTCCCCCCTTCCCCTTGCTCCATATCTCTCACATCAAGAATTCGATTTGGAGTTTTGAATCCATGGAGAGAGCACAGATTTTGTTGTTCCTCTCCAGAAATAACTTCACTTGAACATCCCTGGTTGCGAAGCCAGAGAGCAAATGTGGCGACTCTGTCCCTCTTTCTCAGGGTCCAGCCTCAGCTCCTGGCAGACGTCCACCTTGGTTTTCCTGGAAACAAAATCCTGACCAGGATTTTGGCAACATTCTTTTTTACAACTGTAATAAAGAGACAATGACTGCATTAATTGTAACTCTTGCTGTGACAGCAAACTTCTCACAAGGAAGAGATGGTATGTTATACTGACTACTGAGTCTGTAGACCAGGGTTCAAACCTGCCTTGACCACTAAGTATATGACCTTGGGCAAGTTATCTAAATCATCTGGGCCATAGTTTCCTCATCTAGAAAGTGGAAGAAAACAAAACTACCTAATAAAGTTGTGTGGGGCTGGAAAAAAAAAAAAATGCATATACATTTCTTGGCTCAGAGTAGTTCATGTCTCTAGAAACCATCTCTCCCTTGTGTTAAAAAAGGAAATAAAAGAATTCCAAGTTACACTTTTTAAGTATAAAAGTCTCTGTTCCATACAAGCTCAAATGAAACTATCCAGTAATGGTAAAAGAAAATAATGATCATTTGCCTTCTCACACTGTTGCTTGTTTAACACTATCAGCATTTTCTCTAATGGCATCTTCATGCTCTATGTAATTCAACAAAAATGCTGGATCACTATCCCATGATGGACATAACCTCAGGTCGTATGATAACTGAGAAAAATCATCTCATTTTGACATTTCTGCTGTCCAATAGTCATCACAAATTTTTACAGTGCAAAGCTGTATAAGTATAATCTAAATATTACATAATTAAAAATGATAAAATAGGAACACTATAAAATATAGACACACTGGTGGTGGTGGGGAGCTACCTATGTAAAAGTTCTAGTGTGTCTGTTCTAAAAATTATCATATTACCTTAGAATCACATATTATAAATTTGGTCTCTTCACCTACACTATAAACTTGTCAAAGGCAATGATCTTTTCCAACATCTGTGCATTACCTACAACATCTGCCACCTTTCTTGGCATACAGAGGTTGCCTAATTAACATTAGTTACGTGGTTGAGTGAGTGGTTAATTTAAAAAAAGAAAACAAAAAAAAACAACCTTTGTATTGAGGCTACAGAAACTTAAAAAGGGGGCAGCACTCTTCTCCTCATTTCTTGGAGATCATGCCCAAAGACTGTGAATGTCATCTTTGTGTGGCAGTCCTGCCATTGGATCATCTTGCTCAAGACCAAATGAAGCACATTGAGAATGACCCTGGGTACCTGTGCATCTCACTCTGAACCTCTTGTAAGTACAGCCTCATTTCCTTGTCCTACTTCTCCACCCATGTGCATGTGCTCCAGGTATAAAGAAACTACTACTGACCGAAGTTCAAGCACCCATGTGCCAGAATTTTCTTCAGAAGAATAATTTTTTATTATTATACCTAATAGTTTATATATTTATGGGCCTCATGATAATTCCAAAGTGTAGGTCCAAGCAACTAACATATATTTTCTTTTTCAAAAAGTCATGGATTAAATAACTCTTCCAGATATTATTATATATCAGCCCCTCAATTGAGTGGCTCTGCTTCTAATCAATTCTGGATTTAAGATTCTGTTGCCTAGTGTAACCAGTTAATCTATACCCCAAGACAATGGTCACAATTGACACACTGCATCTGTAACACAAATCAGTTCCCCTAAGCAACAATTATATTTTGTCATTTTATTTATGCAGAAGCAGAATTTATTATACCGACCAGAGAATGAATACAAACCCTTATAGAAATTATTACAAAAAAAAAAAAAAAAACAGTAAATAGAATGAAGAACTTTTCAGACCAATTGATAAGTACCATAGTGATAAAAGTGAAGAAGACTGGAAAAGGCAGGAACTGTGTATCCAGTAACCTGGTTTCAGATGAGTCTCCAGATCACTCAGAGGAAGAAAATTTCAAAGATCGGGTCAATTGGTTGATGTCCCCTGGGTATCTTTTATCATGATTTTTTTTTTTTTTTCATCTCATCAGCACTCTCCACCAATGAATACTCCATCCTGGACTTATGATGTTGGATATCTATCTTCCAGTGCAGAGGTTGAAACTAGAATTGTGTCTGTTTAAAAATCATACTGACAAGCCTTCATTCATGTCTTTAAGCTCAACTAAAAGAGAAGTTCTCTATTACCTCAAAGATAGAGTTTAAGTCCCAGGGTTTATTTCAGTGTGACTCTGACAGATGTATGACAGGTCAGTGCCCATGACTGAGAGCTGTGTCAGAAGCCCCTTCATCCTCATTCATTTCATCATTTTAGAACCCAAATCAAGAGTATGTGAGGCTGTGCCAAATTTTTCTTCATATTTATCAAAGTGAACTCAGGATACATTTTTAAGAAAATGTTGGGGGGATATGAGTCGTGCTTGTCTCCTGACCTGCCCTGCAGTTAGTTTGTTCTTGGACTTCTTTGACTTCTTCAGAGATGAAGGCAGAATATGATACGTTCCAACAAGTTGCACTGAGGTCATCCATAATAAGCAAATAATCAGGTAAGCCTGAGGAGTACTGGGTATATATATATATATATATATATATATATACACTCAAAGTCTGGAAAATAAATAAAATAGCATATTAATTTACAAATAATTCCAAAGCTATCAATAAATTGCATAATTCTGGACTTGGCAGTGGGTATTCCCATAGCTTCATTGACTAAAGAAGAATGCTAATTCCCTTCTCCAAATTATAGGTTTATTGTATAAAGACCCATTTTAATATAGGGCTTCTGGGAAATTTACAGTAACATTCTGCAGTTTTCGTTCATAACATTTTGAAAGAACTCACCATTTTCTCAACAGTGTAGGGCAGACCAACTGGAATTGCCAATTCTGTGAAAACATGTAATTTGTGTAATTGGTAAAAGAATTAAAAATATGAATTTATGACTAATATTGACAGCTTTTACCTGGATTAGATGATATATGATTCTACCTTCTCTGTGAAGTGCATGAATTAACACAGACATGCATTTTCTGATAATAATATCTGCACTCAGACTTGCAAGCACTTTGGTGACAATCTAACTAACTATGTACCTTAAATCTCCCACTATAAAATCCATTAAGAATTGCTGATAACTCCCTCCCCCTGTCTGTCAAAGATACAGAGAGTATTGCTTAAATTGGGATTGATACTCATTTATTAACATATCAAAAAAAATGACTATTTAATATTGCCTCCACAAACTCTCCAGGGTTTCAGTTCAAATAACAAAACGACATTTCCAGAGAAATAGTAGCAATTATTTAAAAGAAGTTATATTGAAAAAACAAAGTAAATTCTACCACCTGATAAAGGAAACTGCTCAAAGAATAAATGTTATAAACATAATTTTGATGTGCATAAGTTGAGGACGAGATAGAAAGTTGATGGAAACTGGGAAAGGGTGATTGGGGTCATCAACATTAAGAAAATAGACTGAAAATATTTAAGTCATGATTTCATAAAGTGAGAATCTGGAATAGGAATGGAAAAAGAGAATTACGAATCTCTCAAAAATGTTATTCCAAAAAGAAATTGTAAATAACTCAGATAAGGAAGGAAAAAAGAAGATTCTGAAAAAGTTAAAATTGTAATAACTACATCAAGAAGTCTTTCATGAGTTCAGATATTTAGACAATATATTCTAAAGATGGGTTCACATCATAGAAAATATTCCAACATCCACTGAGTGGTCTTTAAGGTCCAGGTCTAAGGTGCTATGATTTCACAATTACTAAATAAATAAATAAATAAACAAACTGCTGTCTAGTCGATTTTAACTCATAGTTATCCTACAAAACAGAGTAGAACTGCCCCACAGGATTTTCATGGGCATAATCTTTACAGGAGCAGGCTGCACATCTTTCTTCCATGGAGAGACTGGTGAGTTTAAACCATCAGCCTTTCAGTTAGTAGCCATAATTGTAGCTTCAAGTTGAAACAATTCCAGTGTTTCAAAGATTTTCTTGTCATAAATGATAATCTTGATAAAATTTCCATGTCTTGACATGTTCTCTCCAACCTGTTCATTGGCTTCTCAGTCAACCAGCATTAGATTGAGTTTCAACTAATATACAATGAAAAACTTTTCTTTCAGCAAGTGAGGTTGTTTGATGTTTGAATTTTTTTTTAAGGCATAAATGGGAAAAGATATCCTTGTTCATGTTTAAATTTCTTTAAACAGACCATTGTATTTTTCATTAGTTTTTAGAAGGCAGGATAGGGACACCTTCTGTGGCAGTGAAATACCCTATGTATGTTGTTGTTGTTGTTGTGTGCCGTCGAGTCAACCTGACTCATAGCGACCCCTCCTTGGGTTTCCGAGGCAGTATCACTACGGAAGTAGGATTGCCCAACCTTCCTTCCGAGGAGTGGCTGGTGGGTTTGAACCTCCAGCCGTCTGGTTAGCAGGCAAGTGTCTTAGCCACTATGCTACCAGAGCCATAGATCCACATAATTAATTTACCATGAAGAGCATCACCAGTATTTTTTGGTGCATTCTTTTACCTCAGATTTCCAAAGAATACCTTTACTCATGTACATACACAAACAACCCTTTTTATATCAAACTAATCCTTAGCCCCAATCCTTCTCTATTCTCCAAACTTTGTGACCAGAGGTGGATCGTGGGTGAGATTTGAGGACACCTCTTCCTAGACTAAAGCAGTTGAAGCAGAATGCTTAGACATTCCCCCTTTGCTTATAGCCTGGTTGTGGTCTTCAAGGTTGATCAGCAATCCCTAAATGGCCGGCTAAGGTTAGAAGAGAGAAGGCAATGAGATGCTTCCTCTTAGAAGACAGAAGGTTAGCCTTCTCATTATAACAGTCCCACAGAAGGAAAAATGGAGAATCAATCCAAAGGGAAAATGTGATCCAAGATATCCACCAGGACATGGTTTCAAACTGAGCTCTAGAGGTCTATGTATTTGTTATCAGATGTCTGGAAGTTCCTGACAATAATTGTTTCCTAAATTTTATTTTTACACTTAACTATAATCTAAAATAAATTAATATAATCATACATTCTAAATTTTCTAGCTAATCATTTCATAACAAAGTGTCATTACACTATTTAGTCCTTACATTTCTACTTATGTGTGAAACAAATTATTGGCATCAAGTTATCACCCAAGTGTTACCTCTCAGAAAGTAATGCAATTGTTATATAAATTGTATTCCACTGATCCCAAGGAGTAAAAGTTGTCCACAAATTTCTCATTGTGAGAAACACCACACCAGTGCATTTTCCCTAGTCAATTCTATTTACAACACTACTATTCCTACTCCTCTTATATAGTAGCTTCTTTGTAATCTTGGAGTCAAAGTTGTTCTTAACTCCTATCAGTGGTCCTCTTTCTTGAGAGTAGAAGGTGGTGTAGTGTTGAGATAAAATGAGAATGGAGTGAGGAAGTGAATAAATAAAGTCAATTTCCTATTAGAGTTTAGAATATCTAAACCAATATCATGGGTTTAAGCCACAATCTTGACAAATAAACTAATATTATTTAAGGTTATATTTGGACTTTTCTAAGTGGGTCCAATGACACTTTGAAACTGATTTCATAGCATTCAAATGTCTACCTAATATGGACAAAACAAGCCTATGTGATTGGAAATGAGGAAGTAAAACCTGATATATCATTTTGTTAACTGACCCAGAGTGATCAGCAAGGCAGAGGCAGTATAAGTCTTGCTTCTAAAACCCATTGTTGTTATTATTGCCATTGAGTTGGCTCTGACTCATGATGACCTTATGTATAATAGAATAAAACAGTCCTGGACTATCTTCATGATTGTTAGTGTGTCTGGTCTCATCTTCCAGCATTATAATGAACAATATTCTGTTGTAATTTGTAGAGTTTTTATTGGCTAATTTTTGGAAATTGATAGCTAGGTTTTTCTTAGTAGTCTGTTAGACTGGAAGTTCCACTGAAATATGCTTACCATGGGTGACCCTGCTAGTATTGAAATACGGTGGCATAGCTTCCAGTATCACAAAAACATGCAAACTACCACAGTGTAACAATCTGAAGGACCAAAACCAAAAACCAAACTCATCGCTGTTGAGTTGGATCCAACTCATAACGACCTCTCCTTGGGTTCCCAAGACAGACAAGTGGTTGTAAAATCCATTAGTGCTCAAAAAATTAGATAGCCATGTGACACATGTCTGTCATAATTGTAATGACATAATGAATTTCCTTTCTTACCTGATCAAAATATTCACATCAAAATATTTACCTAGGGAAAAAAATCTTGAGGCAGGGCAAGATGGCGGACTAGGCAGAAGGATTGCACAGACCCTCTTCAACAAAGAAAAGGGAAACCAATTAACACAGACACA
>NW_006921664.1:5899404-5921012 GCF_000298275.1 Orycteropus afer afer | reverse complement strand
AAAAAAATATTTACCTAGGGATAAAGAAGGAAAAATGAGACTAACCTGTCCCTTTGCTGACTCAGAAAAATGACTTTGATATGTCACTATCTACTGAATCATGTAAACATATACATAAGTTTCAACATTAATAAAGATATTCAAGGTGTGGTCCAAGGACTATCATCATGTGTAAGATCTGAGGACATATTAAAAAAACTAAACAAACTCACTGCCATAGAGTTGATTCTGACTCATAACGACCCTTCCTTGGGTTTCCAAGGCCTTATCTCTATGGAAATAGATTGACTAGTCTTCCTTCCAAGGAGTTGCTAGTGGGTTTGAACCACCAGCCTTCTAGTTAACAGATGAATGCCTTAGGGTCTACTCCACAAGAGCTCCTGAGAACTTATTAGTAATTCAAATTTTTAAGCCCTGCTCAAGACTTCTTGAATCAAAATCTCTGGAAGTGGGGCCAAGGAATATAAGCATCATTCTACCTGGTTGACAGTTGATGGGCTTTGCAGGTAAGTAGACTGCATGGATGTGTGTGTGTTTGTGTAATGCAGGTAGAGCATACCTCACATAATTATTACTGATAATTTTAATTCAAAACATCAAGGCCTGTGAAAGTTCTTATTTCCTCTTTACTCCCTATTTTTCAATAGAGCATGTTATTAATGGCTGAGTTTCCCCACCTTTGATTATTTAAAATTTCAATTGAATGCTGAAATGCAACAATGAGGATATTTGTCAATAGTACCCAAAAGAGTACCTGTCACAGAATTAGATCTTCCATAAATATTACTTGCATGAATTAAAATCTACCTCTATAAATGGAAATGGCAGATCTACTAAGCAATAAACCATTTGGAGGAGATGAATTTAGGTACTTTTGGTCCTAAGTGTAATTTTATAAATTGTCATCTCAGAGGAGATTAGACTCAGAACTTAAAAATAAGTGAAAAATATTAAAATGAAATTATCTAAATCTCTACATTTTGTAATTTCTGCAGCATATGTATTGCCAAGAATATCTCATCATCTTCAGTTCCTCAACTTGAATCAGTAGCCTGCTTTGTTGTCTTCAGATCTTGGGATTGTTTTCTTTCTCAATACCATCAATTGGCCCAAATGTGCTTAGATTTCAAGTTCAATTTTGCCAGTGTTGTCCAGGTGTGAGTGCTGTCAGGATGCTGCTCAAATTCGCTGGTCCCTTATAACTGTTGTGGGCTCCCATCTTCTAGCTTCTGAGTGTTTTATTGCTAACTGATCACATCTTTGACCTTCTCCAGAGAACTGTTCTTGTCACCAGATCTTTTGTTGTTGTTGTTGTTGGCTAGAAATGCCTGGGCATCCACAGTCCCAGTGACTGACTGATGAGGAAACATGAAGGTCCAGTTCCTTAGGCATAGGGCAAGTCACACTGAAATTTAGGGAACTCCCCTCCAAATCAGAATTGGACTGAGGTTCAGGTTAAAATCACACCCTGACTTAGCATCCTCCCCTTTGTTGTCCCACTTTACCTACACCTTACTAGTCTCCCCTGGGAGCATGTCCTCAATAAATGGATAACACTGGAATACTTGATCTGGGATTGACTTCTGGGAAACCCACCTACTATATCTGGTATGCCAAATCTCATCCAAATTAAATCAGCCAGAGAAATGAAAAGCAGAAAATAATAGAACATAGAACAGCCAATATCAGATATGCCTTTGTCATCAAGATGTTTCTTTTTACACTATGGTTACTTTTCTAAATATACAAAATTGTTAATATTCTGTGGTATTGCTCCTGGTATTTCACTTTAGCTATAATTCTTCCATGAAATGGGCAATGCGCCCAGAATCCACCAACCTGTTTACTTTGGACAGTCAACTAGAAACTTGAAATATCTTTCTGCACTACATCATAAATGGTAGAAGCTAAAACAGATATCTTTTACTGCATGAGTATAATTGAAAAACTTTTAAAAAGTTATGATTAATCCTAAATAAAATATGTTGGGGGAAATTGGTAACTATGCAAACATAGCAGTAAATCTTCATGTTTCTTCATATTTAGGATGTTTTCTTCAGATTAATGAAAATCATAAATATAGGTGACCCAAAGGAAGTCAACTATAATTAATTTTTAACACTGAGGTAGATTTAGGGTTACTAAGAGCCAAGAAAAATATTGCTAATGAAAATTAAATAAAGAGACTTTTCTTCTTCAAATAATAAAATGTGTATAGTTTTGACTTATTATGAATAGTCAGATATTATTTTCAAATACAAGATATTGCCATTCTTGTGCATTTCTCTTTCATTGCTAAAATCAGAACTTTATTTTTCTTACCAAAAACACTAAATTTATAAAGTGCCCACTATATGCCAGGAACTCTTTCATATCCTGTTTCATTAATTGAAACCTCACACAATTGTGAGAAATATGTCTTACCAGTACATTTTTACTGATGCTCTGAGATGAGGTCCAGAATATGGTCATTATGTAGTCATTATGTGCCATTAACTAAAACCAAATCCACTGCCATTGAGTTGATTCCAACTCATAGGGACTCCTACTGGTTTTCCAGCGCTATAAATCTTAATGGAAGTAGGCTGCTTTATCTTCCTCCTGCAGAGCAGCTGGTGGGCTTGAACCTCTGGCTTTCTGGTTAGCAACCAAATGCCTTACCCACTGTGCCACCAGAGTTCCTGATTCTGTGTCACAGGTGAATGCAAATCATGATATATTTTATAATAAAGGTCCATGCTCTCTATTCATTAAACAAATAAAAAACTATGAGCTACATAGTATTTTATCTTAATTTTAGATAGGAGGAAACTGAGGCACAAAGGACCTGAGGTTGCATAGCCAGGAAGAGACAGAGCCATGATTGGTGCTCAGACTCCCTGTGGAGTTCATGGTATTAACCATGATGTCATCCTGCCTTTCCAACTTTTGGTTCAAGATGGTGTACTAAGCACATGTATGTCTTTGCTCCAATCTATGGGCTCATTGAAATACTACTTTTCGTTTTAAGCTTTTCTTCTCATTTCTTTTTTTATAACACCTATTATTTAAGGAGCTCTCTGGTAGCATAGTGTCTAAGGCACTTGACTGCTAACCAGAAGGCTGGCGGTTCAAACCCACCAGCCACTCCTCGGAAGGAAGGTTGGGCAATCCTACTTCCGTAGTGATACTGCCTCGGAAACCCAAGGAGGGGTCGCTATGAGTCAGGGCTGACTCAATGGCAAATAACAACAACAACAACATTATTTAAGAAAAAAAAAAAAAAAACTTTAAAAAGAAATACAACAGCTAAGTGGAAATCACCAAAAACACAAAAATTAGGAACTGTTTAAAATTGTGGTCATGGGGGAGTAGGATTTATATATGGAGACACAAAAAGGTAAAAACTACTTTGTATTTAATATAGTTTGAATTTTTTGTTATTTTGTGAATTTCTTATATTTATATTTTTTCATTTGGATAAAAAATAAAACAAAGAAATAGAAGATAGAAAGAACAAGCCATGAAATTCCACACAATCAAATAGTATGTAACTGTCCATAAGTTTGAAGTAGATTTATTGCCCTCACATAGACAGGTTTCTCAGATATATTGCTAAATGAAAAATAATCCAGGTGCAATATGATTATATAATATGGAGGTACTGTACATTAAAAAATTATGTATATCTGTATATGCCTAGAGAAATATGAAGAAAGATGCATCCTGTTTTGGTTCTCTGGTGCTGCTCTAACAGAAAATAGCACAAATACATGGCTTTAACAAACAGAAGCTTATTCTATTATAGTTTGTTGCTGTTGTTGTTGTTGTTATGTGCCGTCGAGTCAAACCCGACTCATAGCGACCCCTCCTTGGGTTTCCGAGGCAGTATCACCTCGGAAGTAGGATTGCCCAACCTTCCTTCAGAGTCTGAGTTCCAAGTGCCAGCTCTAGGGGCTGGATGAAAGTCCCTCAAACTTGGGCCTCAACTCTGCCTCTTGCTCCTAGCCCACTGGAGCTGGAGGTGTCTCTTCACTCAGGCAGCTGATGGCTGCTGAGGCTGACAAGCTCACAGTTGACAAGTAAAATGGCACAATCCCAGTATTACCAAACAACACAGTATGCCACTAGTTCAAGCCCAAGACCAGCATGCAATCATGACAGGCTGCTGAATGAAGATTCAGCTGCACATATGGTCCAATGTACCAAAAAGCTCAAGACCAGTCCAAAGCTTCTCCTCATATACTGGAAGCAGACCACACCCCTAAAGCAGCTACTCAGTTATTCACAGCAGATTCCACCATGGAGGTGGTTTCCAGTCTCTTCATGGGGAATAACTACATACAGCTGTCCAGCCTCAAAACCACCAGCCTAGATGACATATAACCTCAACTACCACACTTAGCAAGCCTATAGATCCTCTCAGGAGTAGAATTGGGAATGGAGAGAATCAGAGAAGAGGATCTAACTTACTCTTACTTGTAAGCAAGTGAACTTACTAGTTGTGACTACCTTTATACTGTACACTATGGAGTCCCTCAGTAGTGCAAATGGTTAACACACTTGGTGGATAACCAAAACCTTGGAGATTCAAGTCCACTCAGAGGTGACTTGGAAGAAAAGCCTGACAATTTATGCTTGAAAAATCACCCCTTGAAAATCCATTGGAGCACATTTCTACTCTGACACTAATGGGGTCACCATGAGTCAAAATCAATTAGATGGTAACTCGCATACTTTTTATGACTTTTAACAATAAACTTGATTTATATGTATAAATTTTTTAAAGCTTTTAAAAAATGAGTAAGACACTATGTCATTTAGGACTTCCAGGAAGCAAATGCTGAGTCAGGAGTGAAAGTGGTTTATTACAGGGTAAGTCTATGTAAGATAAAAGGGGAAGGAAGCAGGACTGGGCAAGGAGAGCCTTAGACCTTAGATTTGACAATGCCATGGCCAAGGGGAACTCTAGGGCAAACACTGTGTAGGAGTTGCCTAGGAACAGTGTGCCTTGTCAAGGAAGCTGAGATGGTTCCTGTAACAGTTGGAGGCTGTCTCTTATCTGTGCTCCTCAATTGAGCAGCAAGTTCTTTTAAAAGGTCATTGGAGCAGTGTCTCCTTATCTGCCATAAACATGGTGTCTCTCTTAGAAGCCCAATGTCTGGAGCTTCTATCTACTCACGATCAGGACTAGTGCTCAGCCAGTGAGCACTGGGGACCAATATTTAAGGAGGCATGAATTTTCAGGGTTATATGAGTGCAGGTTGACCTCTGTACCCCTATGAAATTATGCACCACCTTAAAGGTTGCACTGTGGGGATCTCACCAGACCTGGCCCTACTTCTCCAGGTTCTTCAGCTTCAGCCTCACTTCTCTATGTGATAAATTGAAATAATTATGTAAGGTCATTTCCTTTTCAGCATCTTATTCTAGTAACTCCCAGGACTCGGTGTTTGTGTCTGTCTGTGCATGTCTGCGTGCGCGTGTGTGTGTGTGTGTGTGTGTGTGTGTGTAGATGGGGCCAGGAGAGAGGAGAGGGGGAATAGCCAAAGGATTTTTAGTTCCAGAGCCAAAAATTTCTTTTCATTTAAAAATCAAAAAAATCTAAAACTCTAACCCCACGGTATTGAAATGTCCTCTGAGAGTTTTCAAAACCTTCTGATTGATAAAGGAGATAAAAGCAAATTCCAGTGACCTCTGTCTCTAAAAGAAAACACCTATGTTTCTCACTCTTTATATCTCAGTCAGGAATAACAAATTTATAATTGCTGTCCAAAAAATAAATAAATATATATATATATGTATAGTTGTTGTTGTTGTTAAGTGCTGTCGAGTCGGACCCGATTCATAGAGACCCCTCCTTGTGTTTCCGAGGCAGTATCACGATGGAAATAGATTGCCGATTGACCCATCTTTCTTCCGAAGACTGGCTATATATATATATATATATATGCCTATTAAAAGTTGAATTGGCAAAAGTTGTGTGGTAGATACATTTACAACAATAAAAAACAAAAAAACAAACTCACTGTCAATGAGTCGGATCTGACTCATAACGACCTCTCCTTGAGTTTCTGAGGCAGTGTCACTACAGAAGTAGATTGTCCGACCTTCCCTCCAGGAAGACCTGGTGGTGCTTGAACCACCAGCCTTCTGGTTAGCAGTCAAATGCCTTAGGCAGTACACCACTAATGGAAAAAGAAAAAAAAAAAAAAAGAACTAGAAGTTGTTGAGGCTGATTATGTTCAACTGAAAACCTCATGGGTTTGGGTTTCTTGATTTGGAGGATGTTCATGGAACATCTCAGTTAAATTGGCCTAATAACATAATTAGTGTCTGTGTTCTACTTCCCAGTTCAGTGTATAGTGCCTGGCATCTTAAAGGCTTACAAGCAGCATTGAAGGCACAGCATTGATCTTTATTTGCCTGGAACAACAGAGGAAGAAGGAGAGTCAGGAATAGAAGAAGAGTATGGAATGTGTGGCTAATTATACCTATAAGTAACTGTCTCCTTTGCCATGAGACCAAAGAAGTAGATGGTGCCCAGTTACTATTACCAAACATTTTGATCAAAGATTACATAGAAGAATTGTGATCAAAGAGGGAAAATGCAGAACAGAATTTCAAATTCTAATGTACTCCAGAATTCCTGGAGCCATGGAAGCTGGAGGAACCCCTGAAAATATTGTCCTGAGATGATAATATTTAAACATTAAACCAAAATTATCCTCTGAAGTCTCCTTACAATCAAACAATGGTTTAGTGTAACTAGTAAAAAATGTCTGCCTTGAACATTATGCTCTTTTAAGAACTGTCTATATGCAAAGTGAACAATAACTCTAGGAAGGAACACAATCCTTAGAACGATTCAAGATCAAAAGGACAGCACTTGCCCTAGGACAAAGTTCAAAAGGCAGGAAGGATGAGGAGAGAAAGAGGACTGGAAAGAAGAAACACAGGGATGAAGCAGGAAGAGTGATGTTACATTGAGGCGATCGCAATCAATGACATGAAAATAATATGTGTGAATTGTTGAATGGAAAACTGATTTGCTTTATAAACTTTCACCCAAATCACAACAAACCTTTAAAAAATAAAACAATATATATGGGATCAAGTTGATAATAGCAACTCTAAAGATTAGATAGGAATCTTAGGGGACAGTGAATTTATGTTAATGGGGGAGGAATAATTCAAAAAAGGAATGTGAGAATGATTACACAACTCAAAGAATGTAATCAATATCACTAAATGGTACATGGAAAAACTGTTGAATTAGTGTATGTTTTGCTGTGTATAATCTCAACAACATATTTTTAGCCATCAACATATTTTTATGGATCCATCTCTCCATGAGGTAATTAAAAATTTGTCTCTCCATGAGGTAGTTAACAATTTATTAAGTCTTTTTACCCTAAAACAGAAAACAAGGAAGGAAGGAAGAAGGCCATTCTCTTGCTTTTTGTAGGTTGGGGCTCAGACCTTGATATGATGACTTCTCTTGACTCTCTACTTAGCAATTCAACTTAACAGGGTACTTTAAGAGAAATGAAAATCATGCTCCTTCAGGCCCACAAACAAGAACAGCTTCCCCTTCCATAAAGACAAGTCCATATCTTGTCATAAATTCTAGACTTATTTCATTTTTGTTCTAATGAGAGATAACATGAAACAAAGGTTCAGACAGGCTAACCTGAAATTTACCATCCTGAAGTAACAGCTCCTTTCTGAACTGCTACTTTTCAGTTCATGCAAGTACACAATATTCCACATGTGCATAATGGATTCTTTGATGGTAGAATTTGAGGATGAGGGGTGCTTCTCAAGAGTGATCCTGCAAATGAATACTTTGCTTGAATTAAAAAAAAAAAAAGGAGGAAGGATGAAATTCCCCAATGTAATAGTGTTCATTCATTCAACAAATATTTTGGGGGCCTTTAATATGTGCCAGGAAATGTTCTCAAACCTAAGGACAAATAAATAAAAATCTACTCCCAAGAAACTTCTAGTCCAATGTTGGTCTTAGGTGCTGTTAAGTCAGTTCACTCATAGTGCCCTTATGTACAACAGAACAAAACACTACCAGCTTCACAATACTTGCTATAACTGAGTCCATCATAGCGGCCACTATATCAATCTATCTCTTTGAGGGCTTTCCCCTCTTTCATTGACCCTCCACTTTACCAAGCACGATATCCTTCTCCAGGGAATGGTCCCTTCTGACAACATGACCAAAGCAGGTGAGACAAAGTCTGGCCATTCTCGGTTCCAAGGAGCATTACAGCTGCACTCCCTCCAGGACAGATTTGTTAGTTCTTCTAGCAGTCCATGGTACTTTCAGTATTCTTTGCCAACACCACAACTCAAATGCATCCATCCTTTTTCCATCTTCCTTTTTCATTGTCCAGCTTTCACGTGCATATGTTGTTGTTGTTGTTATGTGCTGTTGAGTCAGACTGGCTCATAGCAACCCCTCCTTGGGTTTCCGAGGCGATATTACTACGGAAGTAGATTGCCCTACCTTCCTTCCAAGGAGTGGCTGGTGGGTTTGAACTGCAAGGCTTCTGGTTGGTTAGCAGTCAAGTGCCTTAGGCACTACGCTACCAGAGCTCTACATGCATATGAGACGATTTAAAACATCATGGCTTGGGTTAGGCACACCTTAGTCTTCAAACAGACATCTTTTCTCTTCAGCACTTTAAAGAGGTCTTTTGCAGCAGATTTGCCCAGTGCAGTACATCATCTGATCTCTTGACTTCTTGTTCCATTGATGCTGATTATGGAACCAAGTAATATGAAGTCTTTGACAATTTCAATCTTCTCTCCATTTTTGTGACGCTGCTTGTTAATACAGTTGTGAGGATTTTTGTTCTCTTTATGTTGAGGTGTAATCCATACTGAAGAGTATAGTGTTTAATCTTCATCAGTAAGTGCTTCAAGTCATCTTCACTTTCAGCAAGCAAGGTTGTGTCATCTGCATAATGCACATTGTTAGTTATTCTCCCTCTAACCCTGATGCCGTGTTCTTCTTCATATAGTCCAGTTTTTCAGATTATTTGTTCAGCATACAGATTGAATAAGTATGGCAAAAGGATACAACCCTGACACACATCCTTCCTGATTTTAAATCATGCAGTATCCCCTTGTTCTGTCTGAACAACAACCTCCTGGTCTATGTACAGGTTCCTCATGAGCACAATTTAGTGTTCTAGAATTCCCATTCTGCTCAATGTTATCTATAATTTATTATGATCCACACAGTCGAATGCCTTTGTATAATCAATAAAACACAAGTAAACATCTTTCTGGTAGTCTTTGCTTTAAGCCAAGATCCATCTGACATCAGCAATGATATCCCTCATTCCATGTCCTCTTCTGAATCCAATGTAGGGAGAGAATATAGTAGAGATATAGATCACTGAGTACCAAAATAATATAAATGAATGATATTATATGGTTGTTGTTGTTGTTAGGTGCCCTCAAACCCCTTCAGACTCTTAGCAGCCCTATGTACCTGTCCTGTGCCCTCCTCACAAACTTTGCCATATTTGAGCCTATTGTTGCAGCCACTATGTCAATCCATCTTGTTGAGCATTTTTCATTTTTTCTCTGACCCTCTACTTTACAAAGCATGATGTCCTTCTCCAGAGACTAGTCCCTCCAGAGACTAGTCCCCAAATATATAAGGAATCTCACCATCCTTGCTTCTTCGGAGCATTCTGGCTTTACTTCTTCCAAGACAGATTGTTTGTTCTTCTGGAAGTCCCTGGTATATTCAATATTCTTCTCCAATGCCATAATTCAAATGTGTCAATTTTCTTTCAGACTTCATGATTCATTGCCCAGCTTTCACAAGGATATGAGGTGACTGAAAATAGCATGGCTTACGTCAGGTGCACCTTATTCCTCAAAATGACATCTTTGTTTTTAACACTTTAAACCAGTCTTTTGCACCATATTTGCCAAATGCAAGCAGTCATTTGATTTCTTTCTTTCTTAATGTGGTTTGGTCAAAACTTTATAGAGAAAATTAGTTTTTTATTCACCAATTTATATATATATTGTTTATATTTAGCTGGAATTCCCTCAATATAACAGCACTCTTCCTATATCCTCCTTGAGTTCCCTGTATCCATTTGTCCTTCCCTGTTCCTTACTGCCTTCTGAGGTTTGTTTCAGGGTAAATGCTGCCATTTTGGTCTCAGACGGTTAACTGTTCTTTGGATTCTGTTCCTCACAAATGTTATTGTTCACTTTGTAGGTGTGTTTGTTGTTTTGATGATCCTAAGGGATGGGTTCAAATCCAGGCTTGAAGGGTATCTAAGAGCCACAATCTTGAGGGTTCCACCAGTCTCTGTTAGACTGGAATCCTGTCTTTTTTATGATTTTGAATTTTGTTCTATATTTTTCTCCCATTCTGTCCAGGACCTTATGTGGTCCCAAACAGAATGGTTGATAGTGGTAACTAGGCACCATCTAGTTCTGGTCTCCCAGTAATGGAGGCTGTTGTTCATGTGGTCCACTAGTCCTTTGAACTAATTGTTTCTTTGAACCTTTAATTTTCTTCACTCTTCCTTACTCCAGACAGGGAAAGACCAATAGTTGCACCTTAGATAGCCACACGCTAGCTTTTAGGGTCCCAGTAGCTACTCACCACATTAGAAAGTAGAACATTATCTTTGCAAACTATGTTATACCAGTTGACCTAGTTGTCCCTCCAAGACTGTGGTCCTAAGCCCCCAAGCTCAGTACCTCATTCTCTCAAGGTGTTTGGCTATGGCTAAGAAGTTTTCACAACTGTTTCCCCTGTATGCTCTGCTAACTATGTACTTGGATTTATTAGCAGCACATACAAATACTTATGGAGAAATATCCTCTACCCAACCTACACAGGCTCATTGGTATAGTCCCTTTAACCTGTTCACCATGCATGTCTGACTATGTACCCACTTATATGTTATTGTTTGTTATTATTGTTATTGCAGAATTATGTATGAAATGGTACTTACTTGTCTGTAACTCTTGTGTACTTCTCTGTGTCTTCGTTTGTCCTGGTCATATTCTGCTGACCTCTCCCTTATTGTATATTGTCTTTCCATTCACCTAAGTTTACTCTCTAGTTGGTGATTTTCCCTCTCCTCAGTTCCCATCCTGGTAACCATCAAAGAAAGCTTCTTTCTATGTGTAAACCTTTTCTTAATTTTTTGTCATAATGGTCTTGTGCAATATTTGTCTTTTGTGATTAACTTATTTCACTCAGCGTGATGTCCTCTACATCCATCCATGTTATGAGGTGTTTCTCAGATTTGTCATTGTTCTTTAATGTTGCATAGTATTCCATTGTGTGTATTTACCATTGTTTGTTTACTCATTCATCTGTTAATGGGCATTCAGCTTGTTTCTATCTTTTTGCTATTTTGAATACACCTGCAATGAACATATATGTGCATATGTCTATTCTTATCACAGATCTTATTTCTCTAGGATATGTACCTAGTAGCGGAATTGATGGGTCATATGGTATTTCTATTTCCAACTTTGTAAAGAAGCACTATACATCTCCCACAGTGCTTATACCATTTTAGAGACCCACCAACAATATATGAGAGTTCCAATCTCTGCACACCTTCACCAACACTCGTTGTTTTCTGCCTTCTTGAACTTTACTATTATTGCTGGGATGAGATGATATCCCATTATTTTTATTTGCATCTCTCTACTGGTTAATGATCATAACCATTTCTTCATATGTTTGTTGGCCACCTGAATGTCTTCTTTGGTGAAGTATCTGTTCATGTCTTCTGAGCATTTTTAAATTGAATTGGTTTTGTTTTTATTGATGAGGTTTGGATATTGTCTATATATTTTAGAGATTAATCTCTTGTCAACTTTTCTTCCCATTATGTAGATTCTATTTTTACTCTTTTAAGATCTTTTATTGTGCATAAGTGTTTAATTTTTAGGAGATAGAAATCATCTAGCTTATCTTCCTCTGTTTGTCATTTTTCATTAGGTCTGATAGTCTATTTATGCCATAAGTTAGGGTCCCTAAGTTTGCCCCTATTTTATCTTTGATGATCATTACAGTTAATACAGGTTTTACATTTGGTCTTTGATGCATCTTTAGTCAGTTTTTTGTATATGGAAGAGACATGGGGTCTGATTCTTTTTCTTTTTCTTTTTTTTTTTTTCTTTTGCATGTGGGTATCCATTTTTGCCAGCACTGTTTGTTAAAGAGACTATCACTTCCCCATTTACTGAGTTTCAGCCCTTAGCAAAAATCAGCTGGCCATAGGTGGATGCATTTACTTCTGGGTTCTCAATTCAGTTCAATTTCCCTGTGTCTGCTGTTGTACCAGTACCAGGCTGTTTTGACTACCATGGCTATGTAGTAGATTCTGAGATCTAGAAGTGTGAGTTTTCCTACTTTGTTCTTCTTCAGTACTGCTTTGCTTATCTGGGGTTTCTTTCCTTTCCATATAAAATTGGTGATTTGTTTTTTCATCTCTTTAAAGAATGTTGATGGAATCTGGATTAGAATTGCATTATATCTGTAGATCACTTTAAGTAGTATTGACATTTTCACAATGTTAAGTTTTCCTATCTATGAATGTATCTTTCCATTTATGTAGGTCTTTTTTTTTTTTTTTTTCATTTCTTACAATAGTGTTTTGTAATTTTCTTTGAATTAGTCTTTTAACTTCTAGTTGGGTTTATTCCTAAGTATTTAATCTTTTGTGTAGTTTTTGTAAATGGTATTGTTTGCTGATTTCCTTTTCAGTGTTCTCTTTGTTAGTGTAGAGGCTTTTGACTGAATTTTGTATGTTGATATTGTTCCTTGCCACTTTGCTGAAACATTCTATTAGTAGTTCTACATCATTCCAGTAGTTTTCTTGCTGAGTCTCTGGGATAATCTATGTACAGGGTCATGTCATCTGCAAATGGGGATAGTTGTACTTCTTCCTTACCAATTTGGATGCCATTTATTTCCTTTTCTTGCCTTACTACTCTAGCTGGGACCTCCAATTCTATATTGAATAGAAATGGTGATAAAGGTCATCCTTGTTTGTTTCCATTTGCAAGGGAGATTTTTTAGTCTCTCTCCATGTAATGTTGGCTGTTGGTTTTGTGGATATGCCCTTGTGCTAAGGAATTTCCCTTTTATTCTTAATATATGAGGTTTTTTTCTTTTTTTTCTTTTTATCAGGAATGGGAATAGAATTTTGTCAATTGCCTTTTCTATCAGTTGGTATTACCATGAAATTCTATACCATTGTTTTATTTATATAGTGGATTGATTGTTTTTCTAATGTTGAACCATCCTTACATACTTGGCACAAATCTCACTTGCTGATGTATTTTTTTTTATGTGATGTTGGATTCTATTCCCAAGGATTTTGTTTAGAATTTTTGTATCAATATTCATGAGGGGTATAGGTCTATAATTTTCTTTTTAATGGTGTCTTTACCTGGCTTCAATATTAGTGTTATGATTGCTACATAGAATGAATTTGGAGGTATTCCATCCTTGTCTATGTTGTGGAATAGTTGGAGTAGAATAGTGTCAACTCTTCTCTGAATGTTTGGTAGAATTCTCCAGGAAGCCATCCAGGAAGTTATTTCTCTTGGGAGTCTTTTTATATAACCTGCTCAATTTCTTCTTTTATGATTGATTTGATCAGATTTTCCACCTCAGTCTGTCTTACTTTAAGTAGGTAGTGTGCGTCTAGAAATTTTATCATTTCTTCTAGGTTTTCAAATTTATTAGAGTTCTTCATAGTATTCTGTTGTTATTCTTTTATTTCAGTTGGTTTTGTTGTGATATTGGCCCTTTCATTTGTTATTCATGTTATTTCCGTCTACTCCCTCTTTCACTTTGTTAAATTTTCCAGTGGTTTGTCAATTTTATTAATCTTTACAAAGCACCAACTTCTAGTCTTATTTACCCTTTTTTTTTTTTTCCAGTTTTCTGTTTCATTTATTTCTGCTCTAACTTGTATTATCCTCTTTCTTCTGATGACAATAGACTTTTTTTTTTTTTTGGCTGCTCTTTTTCTGATTGTTACAGATCTTGAGCTAAGGTTTTGATTTTGCTTCTTCTTTTTTGATGGGTATTGGTATAAATTGACTTCTGAGTACTGCTTTTACTGTGTCCCAAAAGTCTTGGTATGCTATGTTTTCATTCTCATTTGATTCTGGGAAATTATTTATTGCACTTTTTCTTTCTTTTATTACCCATCACTTTTTAAGCAAGTTTTAGTTTCCATGTATTTGATTTTTTTTTCCTTATTCTTCCTGTTATTGATTTCTAATTTTATAATGTTGTGATCTAAGAAGTACTTTATATTAGAGTTAGGCTGGGTTCTGGAGAGAAGCAAAACAAGTAAAGCTTATATATAGAGAGAAAAAAAATAGCTTAGGAAAATGGCTCACACACTTATAGAAGCTGGCAAGTACCAAGTTTCTGGCTCAAACTTCAAACAGGAAGATTTTCCTGACTCATGCAGCTGCAGGGGCTAACAAGTTAAAAGTTGGCAGACAGTATACTGTCTGTTGACTCTGACAGATGATGAAACCAAGATCACCAGGCTGAAAGGTGGGCTGTTCGTTCATGGACAGTTGTACACAGCACAACAGGATCCAGATCCACAGAAGAATCTTTTTCCCAGGATGTTCATATATATATTGGAAGCAGACCACACCCCTAGAGAAACTCCCTTTCAATGGATTGGCTGCTCAAAACACACTAGTCTCATCATGGGAATAACCACATCACAACTGCTTAAACCACTCAGAATCGTGGTCCCGCCAAATTGGCACATAACTCCAACTATCACAGTCCACCCCTTGCCAACTTGGCAGTTGTACAATCTCCTTAACCACATATAATCTCTAAATAAGGACAATTATCAAGTCATATTTGCACCTAACATGATACACTAACACACATACAACCAAAATGCATTAACCCTGTTTACATTTCATAGTTAATAACAGAAAAAAAAAATATTTGATGTACACATACAATGAAGAAATACAACAATCACAGTCCTCATTTCTGCAACTGGTCACTTGGTCATAGCTGATATTCAGAACTACGTTCTTCCACCACTCATTCTGTATTTCCTTTGCCCTCAGCAAGCACCTCAGCTGGTTGTGGTCCTTTGCCTGTTGGAGTGACTTAAATTTTCATTCCTGAAGGGTCTGGGCCAATAGTAGTCATATCAGAATTGTGTTGCTGTAGTTTTCTATTGACTTTAATCACAGGGCATGGTAGTACTAAGAGACATCCTAAAAAATAGCCTGTTTTCCAGACATAGTCTTCTTTACCTCCATTATATAGTATCAATCCAATTTCCCTTTGGTGATCAGGATCTATCACACCAGACAGTACAGTAATGCCCTTCTTTGTCTGTTGATCCAGAGGCATGAGGATGCCAAAATGGCAGGGTGGCATTCTTAACTTCTGGTTCAATATAATCAGTATTGTGCCTCCAGGTGGGAGTGTTCCTCCTTTTGCGACTAAGATCTCCAGACCTGCAGAGCACAGGGTAGAAGGGACAGGAAGCTAAATTTTTTTAGTGGATCACTAGGGGTAATAGTGAGTGGTACCACTCCCACTTCCACCTCTTGGTTCCTGGACCCATGAATCCCGGCTATTGGAGAAACAGCATCATCTATTGGAAGCTGGCTTACAGCATATACAGCCACCTGGAGAACATTTCCCCAATCCTTCAAGGTGTTGCCATGTAACTGGCACTGTCATTATGTTTTTAGTAGGGCATCCCATCATTCTATCAAATGAGCTGCTTCAGAATGATGGGGAACATGATAACATGAGTGAATTCCATGAGCATAGGCCCATTGCTGCACTTCATCTGCTGTGAATTGAGTCCCTTATCTGAAGCAGTGCTATGTGGGATACCATGACAGTGGATAAGGCATTCTGTAAGTCCGTGAATGATAGTTTTGGCAGAAGCATTGTGTGTAGGGAAGGTGAATCCATATCTAGAATAAGTGTCTATTGCAGTAAGAAGAAAATACTGTCCTTTCCATGATGGAAGTGGTCCAAAGTAATCAGCTTGCCACCAGGTTGCCTGCTGAACACCCCAAGGAATGGTTCCATATAGCAGACACAGTTTTGGTCTCTGCTGCTGGCAGATTGGGCACTCAGTACTGGCGGTAGCCAAATCAGCCTTGGTAAGTGGAAGT
Organism: Orycteropus afer afer; assembly: GCF_000298275.1. Lineage (NCBI taxonomy): Eukaryota > Metazoa > Chordata > Mammalia > Tubulidentata > Orycteropodidae > Orycteropus > Orycteropus afer. The sequence continues at coordinate 5,904,821 of NW_006921664.1, read as the reverse complement.
CCATGTTGCTGAGCCCATGCATAACCTCCATCCCTGCCACCATGGCCACTTTATTCATGAGCCCATTGGGCAATGACAGGAGTAGCTGGGGAAAGAGGATGACTGGTTTCCACCAAACATGTCATCCTATCCACCTGATTGTTACAATTCTCCTCTGCCAAGGTCACCTTTTGGTGGGCATTAATGTGAGACACAAATATCTTTACTCTTTTGCCCATTCAGAGAAATCTATCCAAATACCTCTTCCCCATACACCCTTGTCACCAATTTTCCAGTCATGATTCTTCTAAGTCCCAGACCATCCAGCCAAGCCATTGGCCACAGCCCGTGAATCTGTATACAATTATACATCTGGCCATTTCTTGTTCCATGCAAAGTGAACAGCCAGATGCATGACTCAAAGTTCTGCCCATTGGGAGGATTTCACTTCACCACTGTCCTTCAGGGAAGTCCTAAAAAGGGGCTACAGTGCTGCTTTTGTCCACTTTTGAGTGGTTCCTGTATATTGTGCAGAACCATCTGTTAACCAGGAAAAAGTTTTCTCTTCCTCAGACAAATCATAAAGAACTCCTCATAAGACCATAGGTGCAAATTGGGAGAGGGAAGGTAATGTGACTAGAGTGGATATCATATGCATTTAGGCCATTTTCTCATGCAACTTACTTGTGCCTTCAGGTCTTGCTCAAGCCCCATCTCTTCTATACCACTTCCATTTAATGAAGGAGTGCTGTTGTGCACATCCAAGTTTATGACTCTGGGGGCCAAACAACACCCAGTTCATGATGGGCAGCTCAGGCTTCATGGTGACGTGGTAGCCCATGGTTATGCATTCAGTGTCTACTAAAGCCCAGTAATCAGCCAAAAGTTGTTTCTCAAAAGGAGAGTAGTTATCTGCAGAGGATGGCAAGGCTTTGCTCCAAAATCCCAAGGGTCTGCATTGCAATTCACCAACAGGGACCTGCCAAAGACTTCAAACAGCATCTCTATCTGCTACAGACACTTCAAGCACCCTTGGATCAGCCAGATCATATGACCCAAGTGGCAGAGCAGCTTGCATGGCAGCCAGAACCAGCTTCTGTTGTTCTGGACCCCACTCACAAGTAGCAGCTTTCCAAGTCACATGATAAATAGGCTGAAGCAACACACCCAAATGAGGGATATGTTGCCTCCAAAATCCAAAGAGACTCACCAGATGCTGTGCTTCCTTTTTAGATGTAGGGAAGGCAGATACAATAACTTATCCTTCACTTTAGTAGGAATATCTTGATATGCCCCACACCACTGGACCCCGAGAAATTTCACTGAGATGGAAGGTATCTGAATTTTGTTGGGTTAATTTCCCACTCTCTAGCACACAGATGTCTCACCAATAAGTCTGGAGTCATTGATACTTCTTCCTTCCTAGGTTCAATTAGCATAATGTCATCAATATAATGGATCAGTATGAAGTCTTGTGCAAGGGAAAGGTGATCAACACCCCTACGGACTAAATTATGACATAATGTTAGGGAGTTGATATACCCTTGAAGAAACATTGTGAAAGTATACTGTAAGCCTTATCAGCTGAGGGCAAACTGCTTCTGATGGTCCTTTTAAATTGGTATTAAGAAAAAGTCATTTGCCAGATCAATAGTGGCGTGTGAAGTACCAAGAGATGTACTAATTTGCTCAAGCAATAAAACCACATCAGGAACAGCAGCTGCAATTGGAGTCATCACCTGATTAAGTTTATGAAAATCCACTGTCATTCTCCAAGATCCATCTATTTTTTGCACAGGTGCATAGGCAAATTAAATAGGGATGTGGTGGGAATCACCACCCCTGCATCCTTCAAGTCCTTGATGGTGGCAGTAATCTGAGCAATCCCTCCAAACTAACTCACTGCTATTGAGTTGGATCCATCTCTTAGCAACCCCTTCTTGGGTTTCTGAGGCATTATCATAACAGAAGTATATTGCCCAATCTTTCTTCCAAAGAGTGATTAGCAGTCAAATGCCTTTGGCATGAAGCCACCAGAGTTCCCTCCAGTGATGCGGTATTGCTTTTGGTTTACTGTTTTTCTAAGAAGAGACAGTTCTAATGACTTTCATTTTGGTTTTCCTACTATAATAGCCCTTATTCCACATGCCAGGGACCCAATGTGGGAATTTTGCCAATTGCTCAGTTATCTATTCCAATTATGCATTCTGGAATTGGGGAAATAACTACAAGATGAGTTAGGGGACCCACTGGAACCACTGTGAGACACACCTGAGCTTAGACTTCATCCATAACTTGATCTCCACATGTCCCCATTCTGCCTGGTGGGCCATATTGACACTTTGGGACCTCTGGAATTAGTGTTAGTTCAGACCCCATATCCAGTAATCCCTGAAAAGTGTGATTATTTCCTTTTCTCCAGTGAACAGTCACTCTTGTAAAAGACCTCAAATCGCTGGGAGAAAGATAGACAGCATAAATTTTTGGCAATGTAGTGGGGTCCTTCCTCAAGGGAATTCAGCCTCCCCTTCATTCAAAGGTTTGTGGGTCTGTACACTGACTCAAGTCTGGGAATTGTTTGAAGAGCCATTAACCTGTATTCTAGTGATTCAGTCTAGATTGCTGTTCATGTGACCTAGAATTCTTCTGTCTACACAAATCAAGTAATTATTTAGTAGGTTTGCCATGTATCTCGCTCCTAGGAACACCATGCCTAAGTAGCCAATGCCATAATTCCACACGAGTCAGAGTATTCTGATTACTGTTTCAATTCTGTTGTCCATTATGCTAACCACTCCTGCCTTGTCTATGTCGATTAACTGCTACCACTTGGGCCCTACTACTTTAGGATCCAATCATCCCCATCATAGTAAAGTGTCTTAGTTTAATTAGGACAGTTCCCACTGTCAAATCCAGCTTACATAAAACAGCAATGACAGCAGTCTTCAAAAATGCTGGGGCTCCCTTCACAAATTTATTCTTCACTGTAGTGGTAAAAGGTATGACCTCTGGGCTCTCCATTTCTGGGTCTAGGGGGTTAATCTGATAAATCCATTCTAAAATGCCAGTTTCCCTAAGACTCTGGATACCTTCTTCTACATTATACCAAGGCAGGTCTGATACTTCATCTTGACTTAAGGTAAGCCACTGCATAATCCATGCTTCAATAAGCCAACCAAATAAACAATTAGATCCTCTCCTAACTTCTCGAGGTGAAACATTGAATAATGAATCCATACTTAGTGGGCCTAAATCAATAAATTCAGACTGATCCAATGTTACATTCCTTGCACCATTATCCCATACCCTCAGTACCCATTCTTACACATATTCTCCAGGTTTCTGTCTGTACATGTTAGCAAAATCAAGTCTTTTGGGGTGTATTGTACCACTTCCTCAGTCACACTTTGTATTTCACCTTTTGGGGCTTGCTTGGACTTAACTTTAGTTATAGGTCTAGCAGTAATAATGGATGGTTAGAGCAGTTCCTGAGAACATTTAGCAATGTTTTCCATGGCATCTACCTCAAGGAATGACCCAGAAAGAATAGTTGGGTTAATCCCATCAAAAGGAGGTGGAAGGGATAATGGTTTTACAGTAATCTCTTCAGATGGGAGGGATTCAACAGAATTTACAGGTTCCATATCTTCATCTTCCTGACTATCTTCCCATATGTCTGCATATCCTGAGGGTTTCAGGATCCCGTTTTTTCTCAATCAATGCCCTCACTTTAACTTCAGACACCATTCTGGGTTGGTAATTCAATTGGTGTTGTAATTCAGCCACTCTTACAATAAGACTCTGGGTTTGGTTTTCAGCAAAATCAGCTCTGCTACTAGAATCAGCTCTGCTACTAGAAGAAATAGGAGGCTCTGGTAGCATAGTGCCTAAGGCACTTGACTGCTCACCAGAAGGCTGGCGGTTCAAGCCCGCCAGCCACTCCTCGGAAGGAAGGTTGGGCAATCCTACTTCCGTAGTGATACTGCCTCGGAAACCCAAGGAGGGGTCGCTATGAGTCGGGGCCGACTCTACGGCAAACAACAACAACAACTAGAAGAAATCAGGCTTTCTTTCTGAGCACAACTGGAAAGACTGAGGTCTTTTATGAGGCTCTTGGGCTGTGACTCAGCAGCCCTCAACTCACTCTTTCACCACTTTGTCTAACTTAAGTAAGACTATCCAAACAGCTTCTTTATACTCCTCATGCTGACAAAATTGCAGAAAAGTATCAAACATGCACTCACACAACACCTCAATTCTCAAAAATACTTTATTTATTGGTGGTGCTATTTTGCATATTAATGTTGCCACCTCATGTCACAGATTAGCAAGATCCCCTTTACTGATGGAGGCAGAGTCACCAGTGCCTTTACAATTAATCAAATCAGAGAACCAAAACAGAATTGATGAGAACCAATTTAGGAAACTCATCATTATGATTTTGTCTCTCTAGAACCTACTCCCAATACCAAATGTGTTAGGCTGGGTTCTCTAGAGAAACAAAACCAGTAAAGCTTATATACATAGAGAGAGAGAAATTTATCTTAGGAAACTAGCTCACACACTTATAGAAGCTGGCGAGTCCCAAGTTTCTGGATCATATGTCAAACTGGAAGCTATTCCTGACTCATGCAGCCACAGGGGCTAACAAGCTTGATGTTGACAGGCAGTATACTGGCTGTTGACTCCGACAGATGATTAATCCAGGATCACCAGGCTGAATAGTGGATTGTTCGCTCACAGACAGTTGTAGGCAGCACAACGGGATCCAGATCCAAGAAGAGTCCCTCATTTTCCCAGGATGTGTATATATCTATTGGAAGCAAGCCATGCCCTTAGAGAAACTCTCTTTCAATGGATGGACTACTCAAAACATATATATCTGCTATCATCATGGGAATAACCACATCACAACTCAGAATCATGGCCCATCCAAGTTGACACACAATGCTAATTATCACAGTATTCTCTTTATATTATTAAATTTAGTGAAGTTTACTTTGTGGTGTAACATATGTTCTATTCTGGATGATGTTCCTTGTGTGCTGGAAAAGCATGTGTATTGTGTTTTTTGGGGGGTGGAGTATTCTCTAAATGTCTTTGAGGTCATGTTGGTTAATTGTGTTATTTACATCTTATGCTTCTCTATTGATTTTCTTTCTAGTTTTCTGTCCTTCATTGAAAGTGCTGTGTTAAAGTCTCCTCCTGTTAACATGAATTTGTCTATCTCTCTTTAATTTTATAATGTTTGTTTTCAGGGTTTACTGAGGGACAGAACATCATTGGCTCATTTTTGTTGTTGTTCAGTGCCGTAGAGTCATTTCTGACTCATAGCGACCCCATGCACAGCAGAACGAAACACTGCCTGATCCCGCGCCAGCCCCACAATCCATGCTATACTTGATCCCATCATTGCAGCCACCATATCAATCCATCTC
>NW_006921664.1:5873966-5897944 GCF_000298275.1 Orycteropus afer afer | reverse complement strand
TCAGTTCTTTCAGTTTGAGAAATGCTGAGCGTGTTCTTCCTTTTTGGTTTCAGACTCCAGGTCTTTGCACATTTCATTACAGTAATTGGCTTTGTCTACTCGAGTTGCTCTTTGAAATCTCCTGTTCAGCTCTTTTACCTTTTCATTTCTTGCATTGGCTCATATGCAAGTTAAAGTTGAAGCTGAAGAAAATTAAAACAAATCAATGAGAGCAAAAACACATACTTGATTATATCTCACCTGAATTTAGAGGCCATTTAAAAAATAAGTTTAATGCATCCAACATCAATGCCTGAAGGCTAGACAAGTTGTGGGATGACATGAAGGCCATCATACAAGAAGAAGCCGAAAGATCTTCAAAAAGACAGGGAAGAAAGAAAAAAGCAACAGGGATGTAGAAGAGACTCTGAAACTTGCTCTTGAACAAAGTAGCTAAACTGAAGAAAAGATGAAGTAAAAGAACTGAACAGAAGTTTTCAAAGGGCAGCCCAAGAAAACAAAGCAAAATATTATAATGAAATGTCCAAAAACTGGAGTTAGAAAACCAAAAAAGAAGAACACACTTGAATTTCTCAAGCTAAAAGAACTGAAAAAATAATTAAAGCCTTGAGTTGCAATATTGCAAGATTCTGTGGGCAAAATATTGAACAACACAAAGAAGATGAAAGGAATATAGGGTCACTGCATCAAAAAGAATTGCTCAATGATCAACCATTTAAAGAGGTATAATATAATCAAGAACTAATGATATTAAAGGAAAAAGTCCAAGCTACACTGAAGGCATTAGAGAGGAAAATTTTTTTTTTTTTTTTTAAAAGGACTCCAGGAATCTACAGAAAGCCTATGGAGATGTTCCAAAAATGGATGAAATGCTGGAAATGTTCACTTGTATATGCCAGAAAGTTTAGAAGACAAGTACGTGGAGAACTGACTGGAAGAAGAGATACATATATGCGCCTATTCCAAAGAAAAGTGATCTAACAGAATGCAGAATTTATCAAAAAAAAATTCATTTATTTCACACAGAAGAAAATTTTTGCTGAAAATAATTTAAAAACAATTGTCACAGTACATAGACAGAGAATGTAAGTTGGAGGGATGTCACTGGCCAATGAGTGGGTAAAGGCAAGAGGGCACATGGTTGGTCATTGGCAAGGTGTGGGGCAGAAGGAGAAAGAAGAGCACAGCTCTGTGGTCACCATTCATCAACATTGACACCACTGTGCTCCTGGGTGAGTGCAGGTGGTTTCTGCTTCCTGCCTTAACTCATGCAAGTAGAGTGTGCTGAAAATCTGGCTCCTTAGCCACCACCTCATAAGGCTTCTCCTCTGCATGATGAGTAGCTCTGTCCCTATTTACTGGCTACTGCTCTGTTCTGTGGTCTGGTATCTGGTACCTTTGTCCTCCTTCCTGCACTTTCCTTCATTAGTTATAGCTCATTTTTTGCTCACTTTGCTTAACTCTGGACTTATTTCTGCTGTGTTTCTATCTTGTTGGGGATTCCACAGCCTCCTGCTCCCTGGCTATATTGTCTTCTATGTTCTAAAATGACGCCATCATGTCATGTCAGGTAACAGGACATCTCCAATCTGAATCTCTCCTTTTATGTTGCTTTCATTCAGTTTCCTTTTTCTAATCACTGTTTAATCTAAATTTTTATTCTTTCACTTGATGTTCAGAGATCCAAGATTATGTTCTGTATTTGTTTTTTTTTTTTGGTTTCTCAGATGTTTTGTGTAGATGAACAGGGTGTTCTGTCTCACTAGGATGCTGTGGTAGCTAAGGTTGTCGGTCACCTTACCTAGGCCATGATTTTGAGTGGCTTGGCAGGTGGATGTAGTTGTTCACCATGAAATTGAGTGTGGTATAATCACCTCCATGGTGGAATCTGATATAAGTAGTTAATCAATTAAAGGGAAATTGCTTTCAGGGTGTGACCTGTTGCATTACATATGGAAAAGATCCTACATTTGGCTCATGATAATCTCCAGTTCCTGGACTTGAGCTAGTGGCGTACCATTCTCCCTGCCAATCTTGTGATTGTTGCCTTTACAGCCTATTAGCCAGCAAGGATTCATCAGCCTCAGCAGCAAGTAGCCTGTTCCACTGTCCTCTAATCTTGATTTTATCAGCCCTTATAGATATGTGACTCAGAATCCAGAGGCAGAAAATATTCCCTAAAAGCTGGCACTATGAATTCAGATGTCTAGCCTCCTAAACTATAAAATAATAGATTTCTGTTTGATGAACTCATGCACTTGTGGTATTTCTGTTATAGCAGAACTAGAGAAATAAGACAGATGACATCTTTTCCCATCTCCTTATGTTATTTGGTTAAGTGCTGCTTATATGGTGTTGATTGTGGATCCAAGTAAGATGCAATCCTTGACAGCTTCTATATTTTCTCTATTAATTATAATATTGCTTATTGGTTCATGTGTGAGGATTTTTTTTTTTTTTTTGAGTTATAATCAATGCTGAAGACTATAGTTTTTGATCTTCATCATTAAGCAAGCAAGGTTTTATAATTTGCATATCTCAGGTTGTTAATGAGTCTGCTCCAAACCTGGTCCTGCATTCTTTTTCATATAGTCCAACTTCTTAGATATTATCTCAGTATACAGATTCAGGGAGTATGGTGAGAGGACACACACCTTTCCTGATTTTAAACCACACAGTATCCTCTTGTTCTGTTCAAAGAACTGCCTTTTGTTCTATATACAAGTTCTGCCTGCAAGCAAGTAAGTGTTCTGCAATTCCCATTCTACACAATGTTATTCATAATTTTCTGTAATATACACAGTTGGACACCTTTACATAGACAATAAAACACAGGTTATAATTTCTGGTATTCTCTGCTTTCAGGCAAGATCCATCATTCTACACCCTCTTCTGAATTTGGCTTGAATTTCTGGTAGTTCTCTGTCTATGTACTGCAGTAACCATTTTTTAATCATTTCCAGCAAACTTTTACTTGTGTGTGATGTTAATGATACTGTCCAATAATTTCTTCATTCTGTAGGATCACCTTTCTTTGGAATAAGCACAGATACTAATTTCATCCAGTTAATTGTCCAGACAGCTATCTTCCAAATTTACTGGCACAGATTAATAGGTGCTTCCAGCATTGCATCCACTTGCTGAAAGATCTCAATTGCTATTCCATTAATTTCTAGAGCCTTTTTTTTTGCTAGCGCTTGGACTTCTTCCTTCAATATGATCCAATCCTGAAATGGTTGAATGTCAACCAATTCTTTTTGGTACAGTGACACTGTCTTCCTTTCATCTTCCCTTTATGCTTCCTGTGTTCAAATTCTAGCCTATAGAATCTATCAATATTGCAACTAAAGGCTTGAATCTTTTCTTCATTTATTTCAGTTTCAGAAATGCTGAGTGTGGAATTCCAAAAGATGGTGGAAAAGGCAGACAAGCTCCTCAGACCCTCTTCGACAAAGAAAAGAGAAACCAACTGACAGAGATACAGAAAATAATCCTGGAGCCCTTAGCTTTGAAAGGAACTACACAGAAGTGGATTAGGCACCAACGAATGGAAAACCTGAACCAAAACTGAATATGGAGGTGGTTGGAGCAGTGGAGTGTCAGCTACTCTGACAAGATTGACAACCTGAATATTTCTAAGTGGTGTTAGGACCTGAGAACTGACCTAAAGATCAGCCTGGTCATGAAGGGCTACAGAGACAACTGCATTGGTGGCCTATGACTCAGAAGGGAAACAGCAAGGAAGGAGACAACCAGAGCTGTGTGGACTTTCAGCTGTCCAGATGGTGCAGCCATTTTGATTATTTACACATGGTGGCCATTTTGGGTATTTAAAGTGACAACATTCTCATTCGGATTCCAGGGGCCTAAGATAGGCTCTGTTTGCCAAGGATGGCAGGGAGATATAGGAGGCAGACAATGGGAAAGGAGACAGGTGGTGAGTGTAAAAGTCCTGCCATCTACCGAATAGAGGAGCACAGCACAGTACCCTGTTTATGTAAGTAACATAACAAAGAAAACAAAAATTGTGGGCAAGTCACTCCAACATACAATCACCAATCAAATATAAACACAAAAATGTCACAATGCCCCAGAAGCAACAGAGCATCACAGTCCACACAAAGAAGCAAAATAAAGCAATAAAAACTAAGGACCAGGATGCAGACTTAAACATGTCCCTGAGGAAGACACAGCATTGGAATGCCCTAATAAGAAATTCAAAAGAATTCTATTTAGGTACTTTCAATGAATTAAGAGAGAGATCAAGGAAAACACTGACAAAACTGAGGAAAGCACAGAGAAAACCCTACAACAATTTTGAAAGACAATACAAGAATAAAATGACAAAATAAATGAAAAATTAGAAATGATAAACATCTACACACAGAAATCCAGAAGATTAATACTAAATTTTCAGAAATAGATAACTCATGGAATGGGCAAAGAAGTAAAATTGAATTAATAAGACTGAAGACAAATACCTGAACACTTCTTTGGAAATGGATAAATCAGAAAAAAGGAGCAAACAAAATGAAGAAAGCCTAAGGTTCATGTGGGATACCATCAAAATAAATAACTTATGTGTAATCAGAATTCCAGAACAGGAAGAGACAAATAAAACCACAGAGAAAATTGTTGAAGATTTGTTGGAGGAGAATTTTCCTGGTACAATGAAAGATGAGAATATATCCATTCAAGTATCCCAAAGAACCCCAAATAGGATAGACCCTAAAAGAAAATCACCAAGACATATCATCATCAAACTCACCAAACCCAAAGACAAAGAAAGAATCCTAAAAGCAGCATGGGGAAAAATGAAACGTTACCTACAATGGGCAACCAATAAGAATAAGCTCAGGTTTCTCAGCAGAAACCATGCAGACAAGAAGACAATGAGATGCTATATATAAAACCCTGAAAGAGAAAATTTTCCAACAAGAATTATATACCCAGCAAAATTGTCCCTAAATATGATGGTGAAATTAGGACATTTCTAGATAAGCAGAAATTAAGGGAATTTGTTAAAACCAGACCAACTTTACAAGAGATGCTAAAGGGAGTCCTTTGGACAGAGAACCAACAACAGCAAACAACAACTGATTATTAACACAAATGATGACATAACCCAGAAACCAACCCAGTTATAAAAGTATCTAAAGTAAATAAGCCTACAAGATTTTAAACAGGGAACCAGAGACATCACTTGACAAATGAAGACAACTATAAATCAAAAAACAGGAAAAACTGTGTAGTTACAAAACTTCTAAATGATAGGGAAGTCAAGACAACTGCAAGATAGAATGGACTGTTGTAAACTTGGAAAGAAATTATAAATCACAGGATAACCTCAAAGAAAAATGATAAATATTCACATCAAAATTAAAAAGACCAGTACAAATATTTAACAAATACTAAAACAATAGCAATGAAGGAAGTAATAACACCATTCATAAATAAAATGAGCTCAGAACAGAAAATTATATGGGACAAAGAAATCAACACCACAAAAAACACATAACAAAATGATAGCAACAAATTCATACTTGTTCATAATTACATATCTGACAAGGGACTTATCTCTAAAATTTATAGAAAACTCCAACACCTCAACAACAAAAAAGATTAACAATCCAATTAAAAATGGGCAGAAGACATGAATGGACACTTAACTAAAGAGGATGTTCAGGGAGCCAGCAAATACATGAAGAAATGCTCATGATCATTAGCCATCAGAGAGATGAAAATCAAAACAATGAGATACCATATCACCCCAGCACTAATGGCAAAGTTCAACAAGATAGAAAATGGCAGATGCTGGCTATGATGTGGAGAGATTGGCACTCTCATACACTGCTGGTGGGACTGTAAAATGATACAACAACTGTGGAAAACAGTATGGTGATTGCTTAAAAAGCTGGAATTAGAAATACCATTTGACCCAGCAATCCCATTATTAAGTACATATCCTAAAGAAGTGAGAACCAGGACAAGAACAGATACATACACACCCCTATTCATCGCAGCACTATTTACAATAGCAAAAAGATGGAAACAACCTACATGCACATCAACAGAAGAATGGATAACCAAACCATGGTACGTACATACAATGGAATAATATGCAACCCTAAAGAATAATGTAGAATCTGAAAAACATCATATAACATGGATGAACTTGGAGGACATTATAAAACTCATTGTTGTCAAGTCAGATCTGACTCATAGTGACCCCTCCTTGGGTTTCCAAGGCCGGTATCACTACAGAAGTAGATTGTCCAACCTTTCTTCCGAGGAAGCCACCACCTGAGTGAAAGAAGTCAATCACAAATGAACAAACATAGTATTAGTTCATTATTGTAAAAAGTCAAGGAAAGGTTTATATATGGAAGGAAACTTTCTTTGTTGGTTACCAGGGTTTGGAGGGGAGGGGAGTGAACACTGCAAAAAAAAAAAAAAATGCATTGACCAATGTCACTTTAGTTTTGTGCATTTCACTGTACATAAATTATACTTCAATAAAATGCAATAAAAAGAAAAGAAAGAAATGCTGAGTGTGTTCTTTTTTTGGTTTTCTAACTCCAGGTCTTTGTACATTTCATTATAATACTTTACATGTTCTTCTTGAGTTGCCCTTTGAAATCTTCTGTTCATGTCTTTAACATCATCATTCCTTCTGTTCATTTTAGCTACTCCACATTCAAAAGCAAGTCTCAGAGTCTCTTATGACATCCATTTTGGTCATTTCTTTCTTTCCTTTTTTTTTTTTTTTTTTACTGATCTTTTTCTTTTTTCATTATAATATTTTTTAAGTCATCCTGCAACTCATCTGGTCTTTGATCACTAGTGTTCAATGCATCAAATTTGTTCTTGAGATGGCCTCTAAATTCAGGTAGGATATACTTAAAGTTGTGTTTTGGCTCTTGTGGACTTGTTTTAATTTTCTTTAGCTTAACTTGAACTTACAGAAAAACAATTTATGGTGTATGCTTCAGTTAGCTTCTGGCTTTGTTCTGACCAGTGATATTGAGCTTGTTTTTCATCTCTTTCCACAGATATGGTTTATTTTATCCCTGTCTACTCCGTCCAGTGAGGTCCACATGTCTAGTCATCATATATGTTGTTGAAAATAGGTATTTGCAATGAAGAAGTCTGTGGTTTTGCAAATTTCTATCATTCAATCCCCCTGTCTTTGTTACTATCACCAAGGCAATATTTCCCAACTACCAATCCTTTTTCTTTATTTTTAACTTTTACATTCCAATTACCAGTAATTATCAATGCATTTTGACTGAATATTTGATCAACTTGAGACTGCAGATGGTGGTAATGATCTTCAGTTTCCTCAACTTTGGCATTAGTGGTTGGTGCATAAAGTTGAGTAATAGTCATACTAACTAGCCTTCCTTCTTGGCATATGAGCACTATTCTATAACTGACAGCATTGTACGTCAGGATAGAACTTGAAATGTTCCCTTTGGTGATGAAGGCAACATCATTATTCTTCAATTTGTCGTTCCTGGCATAGCAGACTATAAGATTGTCTAATTCAAAATGGCCAATACCAGTCCATTTCAGCTCACTAATGTTTAGGACATCAATAGATTTCAGCTCACTAATGCTTAGAATATTGATCTTTCTGTGTTTCATTTCATTTTTATCAAATTCCAGTTTTCCGAGATTTATACTTCACACATTCTACATTCTGATTATTAATGGATGTGTCCAACTGTTTCTTCTCATTTTATGTTGTGCCACATAGTCAAATGAAGGTCCTCAAAACTATTTCAGCCACATCATTAGTTCATCTTGAGTTTGAGAAGTCAGCACTTCCTCAATCATATTTTGTGTGCTTTCCAACCTGAGGGGCTCATCTTACAGCACTATAACAGACAATCTTCTGCTGCTATTCATAAAGTTTCCACTGGCCAGTTTTTCTAGAAGTTAATTGACAGATCCTTCTTCCTGGTCTGTCTTAGTCTGGAAGATCTACTAAAACCTCTCTACCATGGATGATCCTGGTAGTATTTTAAATACCGGTAGCATAACTTCCAGCATCCCAGCAACATACATATCACCAATTTATGAAAAACTGATAGATGAGTGGTGAAGAACTCACTTAGACAGTGACATTGTTACACATTGAAATGAGGGAGTGAATCTTAATTATATTCCAGGAAGATCATGCCTCATGAGTTAGAAGAAGAGCAGGTGAGTTGGAAGAAGAGTGTGACTGGAGTGTAGTGAACTAGAGGGCTTTAAGGTCAGAGAGGCAAAGGGAAAGGAAGTTTAAAGTGAGATCTGCAAGGTTTTGTGACCAGTACAATAACTATGATTTTACAGCAAGTGAAACGCATACCCATAGTCTGGATTATATAGTTAACTATAAAGACATGTGCCTCTCTGGCCATCTTTCTATCGAAAAAAAAAGTGAACTGGAAGTATTGTTCAAAGTTCTGTCCAATAAGGAAATTTCCCTTCCCAAAAGTATTTTGGGAGAATCCTACTCTGCACTGTAATGTTGTTGTAGTATCATTTCCAGATTATACCAGTTCTTGGAGAAGGAATCATAGTTGGTAAAGTACAGGTTCAGAGAAAAAGAAGAAGACCCTCAATAAGATTGATTGACACAATGTCTGCAACAATGGATCCAAACATAATAATGATTTTAAGGATGGCCCAGAACTGGGCAGCATTTTGTTCTATTGTGCATGGGATTGCTTTGAGTTGGACAGACTCGATGGCACCTAACAATAACAACTAATAGTTAGGAGGAAGTAGTAGGATCTATGAGAAAAAATCAACAGGTCAAGAGAATAAAGGATTTTAAGTGACATTAGAGAAGATTCTGCATCTAAGCACTCAAAAATGAAGAGAATATGAGTGTGCATTTATGTAAAAATAAGAATTAGCTCCAAAAAATATTTTATTCATTCTGGCTTTACAATCAGTTATTGAAACATTAGAAGCATTGTTTGATCTAAAGCAGAGGGGTCATTCCCTTCTCTCCTCTTTGTAGCATTCCATTTAGGTTTCTTGTCTCCTTTTTATAATTATTGGTATCACTAATTTATTCAATGTATATCTTCCCTATTATACAGTATCTACTAGGATCAAGTAATTTCTTGCACTCAAGTCTTACATCTCTAAGTTGATGATTCTCAATGGAGGTAATTTTGCCTCCCAGGAGATGTGTCAACGTCTGGATACATTTTTGTTGTCACAATTGAGGATGTTACTGGCATTTAGTAGGCAGAGATAAGGGCTGCTGCTAAACATACTACTACAATGCACAATATAGCCCCCCTGAAGAAAGAATTACCCAGCCTAAAATTCAACAGTACCAAGGCTGAGAAATTCTGCTCTACATACCTAAGTACACTGCAAGTCATCATCTGGAGCCCAACAGGAATGTTCAGCAAAGACTGACATGACTTCAGTCAAATATGCCATAACAATAACCCATCACAGTTTTTCTCAGAAGATAATCTCCCTGACAGTAGATCAGAGATGGTTAATATAACAGCTGATACAGTAAATATATTTTAAAATTTCAATCTCTGATCAACTAAATGCTCTCATTCAGACTGACACGCAATGAGTTAACTCACCTACTCACTTATCGATGATCTCATTATCCAATATTTTACATTTATAACAATAGTAAAAATTCTACTATCTGACTATTTTTCACATTAATGGTATATGTCTGGTAGTAATGAACACTGAGGTGAAGAGTTACAGTAGCAGTGATGGTTAAGGTTATGTACCAACTTGGCTGGACCCTGATTCTCAGTAGTTTGGCAATTGGGTAATGATGAAATTTGCAGTTATGTAATGATGTAGTCATCCCCATGTTTTTATCTGATGTAGTCATCCTCCACTTTTGCATTATACCCATTTTTACATGACAGCCTGGTCTTTGGAATCTGAACATGTTGATAAGTGAGTAGTGGGTATATTCCTTACTTATCATCTTTGTTTCCCAGTGCTGCTAGAACACAAATACAAAATGGTTTTAGTTTTTCACAGGTCAGGAGACTAGAAGTTCAGATTCAGAAGGTAGCTGAGATAATTCCTTGTTCAGCTCAGCTTCTAGTAGTTGCCAGCAATTCTTGACATACCTGAGCTTATAGATGCATCTGTCTCTATTGTCTCCCTTCCTCTTTCCCTTTGTGTGTGTCTCTGTGTCTATTCTGGTCTTTTTATAACTCAGAGCAATTAGCTTTAGGACTTACCTTATTTTAGTATGACCTCATTAAAACAACAAAAGAAAATTCTTATTTCCCACAGGGTAATATTTACAGGTACAAGGATTAAGATTTCAATACATATTTCTGAAGGATACGGTTCAATCTTTAAAGCCTAAATACATGGGGAATCCCACACACTTTGTAAAACAGGGGAGAGCAAAGCCAGCAACAGTTTGAGTTTTGTGAGAATCTTGCCTCTTAATAGTGCCCTTCTATCTGTGTCCTGGCAAAATAAGTGTGAGCTCATCAATAATTTGATTTGGCTCCATACCCATCAGGTATGCTTATGCCATCTTTGTGCTTGTGAAGTACATGGAAATTCACCAAATGTATATACACTCCTACCCCAGATAATAAATTCATCTAACTTTAGTGCCAACTTCCACACTTACATAATCACGGCTGCAAATATGGCAGGGCCACCATTCACACACACACTACCTTCAGTTTTATGATCCTCTGATAGGTATTTTCCATATTTATAACAAACCTAGCAGGAGGCTAGGAGTCCTTGGTGACATAAACAGTTGCACACTCAGCTACTGACTAAAACACTGGTAGTTCAAACCCATACAGAGGCAACTTGGAAGAAAGGTCTGGCAATCTGTTTCCAGAAGGTTGCAATCATGAAAACCCTATGGAGCATAGTTCTAGTCTGCAACATGTAAGGTCACCATGAGTCAAAATCAACACATAAGGTCACCATGAGTCAGAATCAGTTCAATGGCAAGTGATAGCAGGGGCCCATGTTTAGAAACTATACTAAGAAACAACTCCAAAATCTCACTGGTTTAACACATAAATGAGCTTCTTATATATTTTTTTTTTAATTTTTATTGTGGTAAAGTATACATAACAAAAATTTTCCATTTTAACCATGTTTAAGTGTATAATTAAGTTACACAAATTACATTCACCATATTATTCAGCCATCACCACAATTTATATCAAAAAGTTTTTTTTTTTTTTTTTTTTTTTTTTTACACCAAACTTTGTAGAGATTTACAGAGTAAATTCACTTTTCATACAGCAGTTCACATATACTTTTTTGTATCACACCAAACAGAAATTCAGGATCTCTTAAGCAATAACCTCCTTCCCCTTTCAGCCCCTGGTAACCTCTAATAAACTTTGGTCTCTATGTATTTGCCTATTCTGGATGTTTCCTATAAGAGGAATCAATATTTATCCTTTTTGTTTTATTTCCCTCAGCATTATGTTTTTAAGGTTCATCCATGTCATAGCATCTATCAGAACTTCATTTGTTTCTATTGCTGATTAATATTCCATTATATGTTTATACCACATCTCATTTATCCATACATCTGTTTATGGTGGGTTTATTCTTTTTGAGATAAATACCACCACAGCCTAATCTCCAGAGTAGCTGTCCTCCATCTGATACAGGCTGAAAGCAGCATGACATTCTGAAGTTGCAATATCTGGCACATACAGCTCTTAGATTATCATGAAAATTAGGGGAGGGCTTCACATTGGCAATTAAGTGCTTCTGCCCAGAGGTAGCACAGCCCATTGACCAGAACTAATCTCATCATCCTGTCTAATCATAAGGGGTTTGGAAGTGTGCTTCTGTGTGTTCAAGAAAATAGGAGTGTCAGATGCTGGTGAGCATGTGTAAAGGTTTCTGGGTGGTTCAAAGAGTTCATGCTTGCCTACTAACTGAAAGGTTAACAGTTCAAACCCATCCAGTGGTGCCATGTAGAAAGGCCTGGTGATCTGCTTCCACAAACATTGTAGCCAAGAAAACCCTATGGGGCATTTCTGCTCTGTAACATAAGGGGTAGTCATCAGTCAGAATTGACTCAGCAATGGGTTTGATTTGGTTTAGTTAGTAACATCTAGCACAAGGTCTACAGCACAGTTGTTATCCACTAGCTGTCCATATTACATCTCAAAGCTGCAAGGTTTGGTTTCAAAAAGAATCAAGTCTATCAGGTACCATATTTCCATCTAAAAGAGAGAAAAAAAAAAAAGGACTACATGCTTATTGTTTCAAGCCATAGGGATTAATTCAAACACAATGTACAACATAAGTTTAAGCTGACCACCATAGTCCTTAATCTCTAATTCAGTATAAGTTGCTTCTTTGATTGGATAAATATGAGTTAGTGTTAGAAACTCTGAATACTGCAATAACCATAACAGTAATGAAATTGCCGATGTTAGAATTGTTGAAATAGAATTTCCCTAACAACTCATTTCTACCATAACAGATATACATAGTTGCTGAACTTAAACATTAAATATATGTTTTCACTCAAATGAATCAGCATATATTTATTTGTCTAAGTTTCCTAGTGCTGCTGTAACTCAAATACTCTAAGAGAGTGGCTTGAAAGAACAGAAAATCATTTTCTCACAGTTATGAAGGCTAAGAGTCTAAATTAGGGTCTCAGCCAAGTTGATTTCTTCCTTGTACATAGTCCTGGTGTTCCTTTGTTACTTCACTTGTAGATGATCCTTACATATTATATCTCTTCCCCAATTCCACTCCATGTGTATGTCTGTGTCTACTTGGGTATGATCTAATTAACATAACAAGGAAACCCTATTTCCAAACAGGATTACATCCACAAATATAGGGATTAGTACCCCAAAACATATTTGGGGAGACAATTTAATGCTAGACATTATATTAAATAGTGAAAGGTACATCAAGAAACACCAATGTGTAAATCCTGAATGGGGAAACAAGACATATATAGAAAAAGAGGAATAGAGAACGCTATACAGTACTTTGCAGAAAGTTGTACGTTGGGTTACTCCAGAAGCAGGTCCTGACACAAGGATTTGAGTAAAAGTGACTTATTTCAAAGGCATTTTCTGGATGAGTAGTTTCTATTGATGCTGTAAAATTATCACAAACTTGGTGGCTTAAAACAATATGGATTTATCATTTTCAGTTCTGTACTTCAGAAATCCAGCATGGATCTCACTGAGTGAAATCAAGGTCTTGGCAGGAATGCAATCCTGCAGAATCCAGGAAGAATCCATTTCCTTACCTTTTGCAGCTTCTAAAGGCCACACATTACTTGGCGTGTAGCCTCCTCCCTCCATCTTTAAAGCCACCAATGTTGCATCTATCTGGCCTTACTTCTGTCACATTTCTTTCTCACCAAGGCTGGGAAAGGTTCTCTGCTTTTAAGAATGTATGCAGTTATATTGGGCCCCCCTTGATAATGAAGGATTATCTCCCCATTTCTGATTCCATAATCTTAACCAATCTACAAATTTCTTTCAGCCAGGGAAGGTAACATATTTACAGTTTCTAGGGATTAGGATGTAGACAACTTTTGGGAACATTTTTCTGCCTACCACAGGGAGTGTGAAAGTGAGACAGCAAAGAGGAGGAAGCCTATAGAGCATGCATTAACAAGCAGATCACTGCTGTAGGTAACAGGGGCTCAATACCCCCACAGACATCTGTGATATGGTATCAAACTTGCTTCAGAGTTGTCCCAGTCCAAGGAGAGAAAAAAACGGGACACCTATCAGTCTATATTTGGCTGAGGGATACTCTTGAGGGCATCTCCTGAAAACCTTCAGTCCAAGATTCACAGATGATTCCAGAAGGAAGCCAGAAGTGTGCATGAGAACCATAACTACCAAAGAAATTCGGACAAGACACCAACAGCATCTGCTACACAGAGAAACAATTTAATATTGAATTTTCAAAATCAATGTAAAGCAATGCATGAATGCTTTGTAATCTCTCCATTTCCTCTTCAACTAGAAGTGGGTTAGTGGAATTATAAAATGAAGAGCTACGAGACTGGGTTCATGTTCCCTACCACTTGACATTGGACTATTGTCCCAAATGCTTGCCTCCATTTCCAATCTAAGAAGTTGGACTAGATAAATTCTAGAATTCCATCCCATTCATACATACTACTCTTTAAGTTCTCAGGACACTTATGCCGGTTATGGCGAAGGCAGACATAGATAATGAAGAAAATAAAAAATACAAACTCATTTTCCAAAAGGCAGTTAAGTTATCAAAGTCATTCCTGTGTCTGGTGGAAGTGTTCCTTGGGCTTAAGAGAACACATTTCAGGATTTCAGTTTCTACACTTTCAAAAAAATCTGCTGCTTCCAGCTTTACCTCTGAAATTGGGAAAGCTTAAGGACATTTCATAAAAGAAATCCACACCAAAGCAGGGAGCAGCTGCAAATATACACTTTTTTTTTTTTCCAGTTCAGTTTTAAATGTCAACACACAGTTCACTTACAAAAAGTGGCAGGGAACAAACAGAATAATTTAACAGGAGTGTAATTATAATGAAAGCTGCCTGAAATTGACTTGGGTCGCTAACCAGGGAAAACCAAGAACCAAGTAAATCAGACTTAAGTAACCACAAGGAAGCTTGAAAACTGATCAAGTATGCCAGACTGCAAACCCTCTTGACCTTGGGAGTGAGTAGGAAAACCTGTGAGTCAATGCAAAATTTCCTGGGAATCCTCGAGGTGGATTTGAAAATGTGCAGATGGCAAGTTTGCAATTATTCTGGTTCAAAATAAAAGTTTAACCCTGAGAATTTGGAACTGTTTTGATCCAACATGGTAGGGTGGGGTGGAAATATGAGTAATAAGGTGCTGCCTTTGCACAGTCTCTCAGTTTTGCTTTCAGAGTTTATGTTGTTAAATAACCAGATTCCATCTCTGTCATTCATATGTATACTCACTTTGTGTCCCAATAGTCCCTGTTGGCAGTTACCTTCTGACTATATAAGTATTGACCCAGCCATAGAACATAACACCATTTGCCTTTTGACCTTGTCAATCATAATCATACTGTTTATAGAAAAGTATACTGCATGGTGTGTGGATATTACAAACTTGTAAAAATGGCAGCTTTGTGTATTTCTTCTATAGACTGAGCACATAATTTATCCTTTGCATTCAGGGTCATGTGTCCTGTATCTTTTACCTTTATACAAAGAAAGGGCTGAATAAACATTATGAAATGGATATATTATTGATCTGACTGATTTGCTTTTTTATCTGATGCTAACCAAGTCAATATGGGCAGGCATACTCAACACTGTAACTGCACCTAATTGTAATAATTTTAAAATAATGACCTTGTCCTTCATGTACTACATTGACACATTTCCGAGTGAGCCTTCAAATGTTCCCATGTTGCTTTTGGACATTAAAATTGTATAGACATTGATTTTAAACCTATTTTTAATTATTCGCTATCCATTTAAAAACAACAAGAAAAGAAAGAAAAACATTCACAATTAATGGGTGGAATAGAATACATCCGAAACTATTTAATTGGTTCTGTTCCCTTTTAAACTTTCAAAATAATAAATTTTGATTACAAAGAAAATAAGAAAATGGCATAAAATCTTAGCCACATGAATGAATTACGTTTGATAATATACTGAGCATATTTCCATTTGTTACCACATTTACAACTCCTAAGAGTCCCTGAGTGGCACAAACAGTTAAGTACTCAACTACTATCTGAAAGCATGGCAGTTCAAACCCTACCTCAGAAGACAAACCTTCCTAAAGGTCAGAGTCTTGAAAACCCTATGGAGCAGTTCTACTCTTCATGTATTGGGTCACTATGAGTTAGAGCTAATTCAGTGGCAACTAACAACAAAACAATAATGTTGTTAGATAAGAGACATTTATAATCTTATTTTATACAGAAGAAAATGGAGGTTCAGAGAAGCTAAGGCATGAATCCAGGATCTTTCAGTTAGAACTCAGAGAGTTACACTTCTGGCCTTATTGTCCCTTCATTTTCCCATGGGAAGGGTTGTGATTATGTTGCCTAGGGCTAATGCTGAAATAATATATCAATGTCAGGATTAGGCCTAGATAACATGGTGAGATGGACAAAATGTTGCACATCTCCAAACCCTCTGGTCTATAACTTTTCCCTTTGACTTTCATAAATGCTCAAATATTCTATTGCAAATTTCTTAGCAAAATCTATACTCAAAGAGGACTTGAAATTAATTGACATGAGTCTGCAGCTTAGTGTCTTTTTCCTTCCATGAGAATTTCACTTTAATGGAGTTTTCTGGAACTTAAGCTCTATGAAAAAAATTTGTATGGAGCTTTGAACTGGAAAACTGGTGGAGTTGTTGGGTTCTGAGAAAAGGAGCAGTGAGATGGGAAATAGGGAAGGAGACTACTTAGCCACATCAATTCTGTTTATTAGGTAATAATCTTTCATGATTAAACAAGGTTTTTTTGTTTTTGTTTTTGTTTTTTAAGGTTTCTTTTCTCATGCTATCCTTAGTATTCCTTACAATTTAAAAAAATTTCTTTGGGTAGTTTTGTTGTGGAATGGAAAATTGAAGATTTCTTCCAAAACATGGTTTCTTAAAACTTGTTCTCTTAGAAACCAAGTGGTTTGTGTGGTTTACATTTTCATCACTGGCTGAAACATATTTTCCAGCAAGAATGATACACATGCCCACTGGTGCTCTGTTGGCTTTGGCAGCCTGTGAAAGCATTTTTTGGGGACTTTGGTCATCTAAAACTTAGTTAACCTCACAGACATGATATAATTATTCACAGAACTCTGAGTATAGATTTTTGTTTGTTTGTTTTTTAGAAATCATGAAGGTTGAAATACTGTATATTTTATATTTGATAGTTACTGAAATATTCTTGGTTTAACTCCTTAAAGTCAGTGTTCTGTTTATTCCCACATTTGCACAAATACAAAAATAAAAGAACAAACCCCAAAAGAAAATATAAACTGAATATCAGGGAATATGCTTGCTATGCATACATGGAATAAATTTTTTCTAAACACTGCATTCACTCTAAAAAATATATTATTTAAAAGAAAACCATGTTTTTTTTATCTGTTTGTGTGTGTTGGGGT
This sequence comes from Orycteropus afer afer, assembly GCF_000298275.1. Lineage (NCBI taxonomy): Eukaryota > Metazoa > Chordata > Mammalia > Tubulidentata > Orycteropodidae > Orycteropus > Orycteropus afer. The sequence goes on along the minus strand of NW_006921664.1, from coordinate 5,880,817 downwards.
GGAGAGTTGAACTTCAAAGTGAAAAAAAAGAAAAAGAAGAAAGCTAAGAGTGTGATTCAGTTATAACAAAAGTCATGAGTTTGTAATCAGAAATACGGACTTCAATCTGGACTCAGTCATCAGTGAGCTGCATAATTTTAGACAAATCATTCAATGCCACTGAAGCTCTATTTTCTCAGCTGTATAATAAAGGGTTGGATAACAATGTTACTAAGAACCCTCCCAACACTTTAGGATTCCATGAAACCTAGTCTACAAGCCACAGGCAGCAGGAAAAACATTAAGAAACCCTCAGATTTCCTCTCCAAAGTCTCCAGCTATAAGCCAGTCCTCAGCTGAGAGCTCTTGGAGTAAGGTGAATTCAATGGCTGGACCATTGACTTTTTAATCTATTAAGGCCCAGAGAAGGAACAGTAGACTTTTTCCTATAAAATACATACATGTGAGAAAATATCATTATTTAAGGTTAATGGATTTATTTTGAATTGCTATTTGAAAGAGAGACATTAAATACAATTTTAGACTTGGTTCCCAGAAAAGGCTCAGAGAGTATATTCCACAAAAGAAAGGAGGAATATCCAACTGCACGTGACTTCATTACATTCAATACATAATACTTTTACGCTTGGATCAGAGTTCACAAATCAAGGCCATCTTTTGTGATCAGTTAGGACAAGGATTTGTTATCATTGACTAGAAGTGTTCACTGTGTCTATAACAAGAAGACAAACTGGCTATAAGTCCCAAGTGAAGAAAGATACCCATGTGAACCAACAAATACAAAAATAATGATTGCATATACACCCACTCCTCACTTATAGACATGGTTGGTTCCAAAGACCAAGTCATTATGTGAAAATTGGCATTATGCAAAAATGGAGGACAACCTTAGCCCAACAGTAGAAAGACCTACATGCAGAGCACCTACCCCATGTCAATGTACCCACCTACTCTAGGGAGATGCACCCTTTAGAGCAATCAGCCATGAGACACCAAAGGGGCAGCATTCACATAGAGGGAAGGATGGACAGAGAGCAATGCATAGTTATGAAGGGCATGGCGGGAAGGTGGTAATCACAAAGATGGGCAGAGAGGAGAGTTTTTTATGGTTGGGGATGGTAATCAGGATGTGAAATCAAATGTGCATGAACTGTTGAATGTAAAACAAATTTGTTTTGTAAATTTGCACCCAAAGCACAATAAAATTAAAAAAAAAAAAAAAGAAGGATGACTACATAAGACCACAAAATGGGAGATGACTACATCATTATATAAATGCCAAATTATATCATTACATAACTGCCAAACCACTGAGAATAATGGTTCAGCCAAGTTGACACATAACCATAACCATAACAGCCATTATTACTCTCATCTCACACCTTGGAGTTTTTTACTGCCAGACACATGTCATTAAGGGTCAAAATAGTTGGATAGTAGATTTTTTACCATTGTAAAAAATGTGAAATGTCAGGTAATGAAATAGTTGATAAGTGAGAAGTAGGTATATATGCTAATATTTGTACTTTTGTGTTATGTTTAAGGCCTTCCATAGAGTTATCGATATATCAAAATGTCACTTTAGGCTCAATTCTACTATGCTCATTCGAATGAAATTTAAACTTACTTATGAAAAATTAGTCACATTTTTATTTATTCATTGTCATGAAAAGCCATAACTGGACAGACTAGTTTATGCAAAATAAGTGATTAGCTGTTATAATAGAATCATTAATCCAATGTATCAATTTCATAATTTTTCTTCCCTTGCACAGACTTTTAGTGCTTAGTCTATCTAATGAATATAAAGGAAGATTTACCCCAGGACTATTCACTGTTTTTGTTGTTGTTGTTGTTGTGTGCCATCATCGGAACCGACTCATAGCGACCCTTTCTTGGGTTTCTGAGACAGTATCACTACGGAAGTAGATTGCCCCATCTTCCTTCTGAGGAGTGGCTGGTGGGTATGAACTGCCAGCCTTCTGATTAGCAGTCAAGTGCCTTAGGCACTATGCTACCAGAGCTCCTACAACTGTTTTTGTAGGAGGAGTGATTTTGATAGATAAGCAGTATAGATAACAAGAAAACAGAGGCAGGGATCCAGGTAAGGCTGAGGACCCAGGCCACGACCCTCCCAAGTGGTGGGAAAGAGGCAGAGATCTATGTAAGGGGAGGGTAGAGAGATTTTGAATACCTAAGAGAGACAAACTTGTCTGCCAATTTGTCCTACTGTTGTGGTGTGTTGCTCTGAGGCTTGAGGCTGTGCCACTGGTGTCTGAAACCCAGTAATATTGTACATGGTGCACAGAATTCAACAGCTTACAGACTGAGACAAACTAGGAAGAAGGAGGAGGCCTCCACTTCTCAAAGAATTGGCCAGGGAAAAATTTATGAATAGCAGAGAAACACTGTCTGATACATTACTGTACAATTTTATGAACAGCCCAAAAACATTGTCCGATACAGTGCAGGATGACAAGCCACTCAAGTCAGAAGACTCTTGAAATAGGACCAGGAAAGAGCTGCTTCATCAGAGTAGAACCAGCCTTAATGGTAAGGATAAGGTAAAGCTTTTGATACCTCCATTTGCTGAAGTGGCACAACTCAAATTGAGGAGAAACAGCTGCAAACATCCATTAATAATCAGAATATGGAATGTACAAAGCATGAATCTAGGAAAATTGGAAGTTGTCAAAAATGAAATGGAGCACATAAAGATTGATATCCTAGGCATTAGTGAACTGAAATGGACTGGTTTTGGCCATTTTGAATCAGACCACCATGTGGTCTATTATGCCGGAAATGAAAATTTGAAGAGGAATTGCATGGCATTCATCATCACAAAGGATGTTTCAAGAGTCCTGAAGTACAATGCTGTCAGTGATAGGATAATATCCATATGCCTACAAGGAAAACCCATTAATATGAGTGTTTTTCAAATTTATGCCCCAACCACCAAAGCCGAAGATGAGGAAATTGAAGATTTTTGTAAGGTTCTGCAGTTTGAAATTGACTGAACATGCAATCAGGATGTGTTAATTATCACTAGTGACTGGAATGCAAAAGTTGGAAACAAAGAAGAAGCACCAGTAGTTGGAAAATTTGGCCTTGGTGACAGAAATGATGCTGGAAGTTGCATGATAGAATTTTGCAAGACCAACGACTTATTCATTGCAAAACCTTTTTACAGCAACACAAATGGTGACTATACAAGTTGACTTTGCCAGATGGAATAGACAGAAATGAGATTGACTACATTTGTGGTAAGAGACGATGGAAAAGCTCAATATCTTCAGCCAAAACCAGGCCAGGAGCTGACTGTGGAACAGACCATCAACTGCTCATATGCAAGTTCAACCTGAAGTTAAAGACAGTTAAAACAAGTCCACAAGAGCCAAAATATGATCTTGAATATATCCATCCTGAATTTAAAGACCATCTAAAGAACAGATTTGATGCATTGAACACCAATGACCAAAAACCAGAATTGTGGGATGACATCAAGAACATCATCCATGAAGAAAGCAAGAAGTCAATACAAGAAAGAAAAAAAAAAAAAAATGGATGTCAAAAGAGACTCTGAAACTTGCCCTGGAGCAAAGAGTAGCTATAGCAAATGGAAGAAATAACAAGATAAAAGACCTGAACAGAAGATTTCAAAGAGCAGCTTGAGCAGACAAAGTGAATTACTATAATGAAATGTGCAAAGACCTGGAGTTAGAAAACTGAAAGGGAAGAACATGCTCAGCATTTCTCAAGCTGAAGAAACTGAGGAAAAAATTTAAGTCTCAAGTTACAATATTGAAATATTCTATGGGGAAAATATTGAATGATTCAGGAAACATCAAAAGAAGATGGAAAGAGTACAGAGTCACTGTACTGAAAAGAACAGGTAGATCTTCATCCATTTCAGGAGGTGCCATATGATCAAGAACCAATGGTACTAAAGGAAGAAGTCAAAGCTGAAGTGAAGGAACTGGCGAAGAACAAGGCTCCAGGAATTAACAGAATACCCATTGAGATGTTTCAACAAATGGATGTCCCGCTGGAGGCACTCACTCAGTTATACCAAGATATTTAGAAGATAGCTACCTGGCCAACTCACTGGAAGAGATCCATATTTGTACCTATTCCAAAGAAAAATGATCACACAGAATGTGGAAATTATCGAACAATATCATTATGATCTCACACAAATAATATCTTATTGAAGATAATTCAAAAATGGTTGCAGCAGTATATAGACAGAGAACTTCCAGAGGTGCAGGCTGGATTCAGAAGAGGATGTGAAACAAGGGATATCATAGCTGCTGTCAGATGGATCCTGGCTCAAAGCAGAGAATACCAGAAAGATGTTTACTTGTGTTTTATTGACTATGTAAAGGCATTTAATTATGTAGATCATAACAAATTGTAGATGACATTGAAAAGAATGGGAATTCTGGAACACTTGATTGTGCTCATGAGGAACCTGAACATAGACCAGGAAGCTGTTGTTTGAACAGAACTAGGGGACGCTGCATGGTTTAAAATCAAGAAGGGAGTGTGTCAGGGTTGTATCCTTTCCCCATACTTATTCAATCTGTATGCTGAGCAAATAATCCAAGAAGCTGGACTGTATGAAGAAGAAAGAAAGTGGCATCAGGATTGGAGGAAGAATCATTAACAACCTATGTTACAACTTTGATTGCTGAAAGTGAGAACGACTTGAAGCACTTACCAATGAAGATTGAAGACTACAATCTGTAGTATGGGTTACACCTCAATATAAAGAAAATAAAAATTGTCACAACTCATCCAGTAAACGGCTTCACGATGGATGGAAAAAAGAACGAAATTGTCAAGGACGTCATATTACTTTGTTCTACAATGAACACCAACGGAAGCAGCAGTCAAGACATCAGACAATGTATATGCACAGCCATTGAGTCATATCTGACTCATAGCAACCCCTAATTGCGTTTCTGAAGCAGTATCTCTATGGAAATAGATTGCCCAACCTTCCTTCCAAGGAATAGCTGGTGGTTTTGAACTGCTAGCCTTCTGGTTAGCAGTCAAATGCCTTAGGCACTATGCTACCAGAACTCCCAGATGACGTAAGTTGTTGTTGTTGTTATGTGCTATGGAGTCGGACCAGGCTCATAGCGACTCCTCCTTGGGTTTCTGAGGCAGTATCATTAGGGAAATAGATTGCCCAACCTTCCTTCCAAGGAGTGGCTGGTGGGTTTGAACCGCCAGCCTCCTGGTTAGCAGTCAAGTGCCATAGGCACTACACTACCAGAGTTCCCAGATAATGTATAGTACTGGGCAAATCAGCTGCAAAAGACCTGTTTCAAGTGCTAAAGAGCAAAGATGTCTCCTTGAGGACTAAGGTGCGCCTAACACAAGCCATGGTATTTTCAATCGCCTCATATGCATGTGAGAGCTAGACAATGAATAAGGAAGACCATGGAAGAGTCAATGTTTGTGAGTTGTAGAGCTGGTGAAGAATGCTGAAAGTACCATGGACTGCTAAAAGAACTAACAATTCTATCCTGGAAGAAGTGCAGCTGCCCAGCCACTCAATGTTGGTCCTTGGAAGCACGAATGGCCAGACTTTGTCTCACCTCCTTTGGTCATGTTGTAAGAAAGTACCATACCCTGGAGAAGGATATCATGCTTCGTAAGGTGAAGGGTCAACAAAAAAGGGGAAGGCCCTCAACAAGATGGATTACACAGTGGCTGCAATGATGGGCTCAAGTATAGTAAGGATCATGGAGCTGGAGCAGGACCAGGCAGTGTTTTATTCTGCTGTGCATGGGGTCGCCATGTGTCAGAGACAACTCAACAGCACCTAACAACAACAAACAACTAGATGGATCAAGGTTAGGTTGGTGGCAACATGTATTAAAAGCTTTAGGAACATACTTAGACCCAGCAGCTTCACTTATAGGAAGCTCTTGTTGGAGGATAATCAGAGCTGTTGGATGCTCATCACGTTTGCTTATAATGCCAAAACATTAGAAACAGACTAAATTTTCAAATAGCCTAATTGTTGTGCATTCATCATGCATTGACAATGTTATAGAAAGTGTTTATTGACAAAGAAACAATGTAATGTTAAATGAATAAATCAGGCCTCAAAACACTCTGTGTAATCTAATCCCAGTTTTTATTAAAAAAAAAAAAAAAAGAAGAAAGAAAAAATCATATGTCTGCAAAATATTGGATTGATTTTAGTTCTGGGTGATCTTAATATTTTTCCTTTGGACTTTCTCAATTTACTACTTGAGTATGCATAACTTTTTAATAAAAATACACATATATTAAGTGTTACAAAATAATTTTCAAGAAGGTAATTAATTAGCCATTGTAGTTGAGGAGCTCTGGTACTGCAGTAGTTAAAATATTCAGCTGCTAACCAAAAGGTCAGCAATTCGAACCTACCAGCATCTTCATGGAAGAAAAATGTGACCATCTGCTTCCATAAAGATTACAGCCTTGGAAACCGTAAGGAGCAGTTCTACTCTGTCCTATATGGTTGCTATGAGTTGGAATCAACTCAATGGCAACGGGTTTGGGACTGATTGTTGTTAGGTTCCCTCGAGTCAGTTCCTACTCATAGTGACCCTGTGTACAACAGAATGAAACACTGCCCAGTCCTGAGCCATCTTCATAGTTGTTGTTATGTTTGAGCTCTTGTTGCAGCTACTGTGTCAATTCATCTTGCTGAGAGTCTTCCCTTTTTTTTGGTGACCCTTTACATTACCAAGCATGATGTCCTTCTCCAGGAACCAGTCCCTCCTGATAACATACCCAAAGCACGTGAGACAAAGTCTTACCATCCTCACTTCTAAGGAGCATTCTGGTCG